>NW_017731603.1:1121944-1131648 GCF_001890085.2 Hipposideros armiger | reverse complement strand
GGCCTCTTCCTGCCTCTTGCCCATTTATCTGTTTGTCTTTTCCTTACTGATTCATTAAAGAGATTCTTTTCTGAGGAGAGTTTCCACTAGGGAACACAAGGAGAGAAGAAAGGGGAGTTAGGGAAGCTCTTCTTCCCTTAAATTGTGAGGACTGATCTGTAGAGCTACTCGTTCAGGGGAAAAACAGGAAACCATTTCAGGCCTTCGATCTCTTTCTGGAATCTGTGGGGCCAGGTGCAATTCAGAATCTAGACTGTTTAGATTTGAGAAAGGTGGCATGGTGCATACATTGTGTATTAGGTAATGTTTCAGCAGGAGCCTGGTCAGCCCCTGGAATCAAATATATTAAGACTTCTGCAGCAAAATGTATGATTTTTCATCACCGCACAAAATAAATAAATACTATAAACTGCCTCGTATAAGTTCTGGTCTGGTCCTGCCACCAACAAAGTTAGAAAAAAACTTCCAGTCTGAAGTTTCAGAATTGCAGTAAGGGATTGTGCCAGAGTGTTCCCAGAATGGCTATTGAGAGTCAAGCCGTGTGGTGCCCGTTTTCTCTTCTAATCTCCTGATAGCCCAGGACACTGAGATTAACATCACCATTTATGCGAACAAAGGTCACTGAGTCTCACCGAAGTTAAGAAATCCATATCCTGGTACTAAGAGGAATAGATGAGATTTGAATCCACATCCATCTGACTCCAAAGCCTACACATTTCCAACTCTACTAAGCTGTTCCCTGCCCTATGGGGGTGGCTTCTGGATTTCTCTGCTCCCTAGGACTCTGGAGTTTGGGAACAAAGTCGGCAGTCCGAGGAGTGCATTGGGAGGGTGAGGTGGGGCTGGGAGTGAGTAGGTGGGAGGTCAGTTGGCTAAGCCAGAACCTCACCCCAAAGCAGTGGGTACTGGTTGCCAGAGCCTGGATGCCCACCTCAAACCTCTTCAAAATTTCCTGAGGGTCTGTCATACTTTTGGCATTGACCAAACATTCAGCCGGGCGTCTACTTGCCCTGATTTGGAGCCCTGAAGTCTTGAATCATGGGGAGAGGCACTGACCAGAGGTCTTAGCCATCATTGAGATTCAGGGGCTGAGAAAGCAACAGTGTCTTCCCAGCATTTAAGTCAGGACTTAAGCAAAGCAGGATAGGGAAGCCCCGTGATGCCAGGCCACTGGCGGGGGGGAAAGAGGAGGGCATAGAGAGAGGGTGGTAGGTAACTGCCCTCATGATCTCTCCTCCTAGCCCACTCGCCCTCTGGAAAGGTGCAGGTTAGATCTCCTCGGTTGTTGGGCAAAGGCCCGGACATCTCCTTCGGTCCATCACTTTCTCAACTCTAAGAACTCCCTCTCAGGGCCGGCCGAGTGGCTCAGTTGGTTAAGAGCTCGCTCAAGAGTTTGAGCTCTGAGCAACAGCGGTTCGAGGCCAGCCCGAGCTGAGCAGGCTAAAAAAAAAAAAAAAAAAGAACTCCCTCTCCTCCTTTAAGACCCCTCCTAATTGTCCCCGGCTCTTTGGTGTCAAAGTTCTTCCCTCTCAACTCTATTTTGTCCAGAGCATTTTGCTCTGACTACTGGATAACACGTACCTGATCATCATCAACTCTGAGTACATCTGTGCTCTCTACCACGGCGTGGGGCCTGCCACAGGGCCTGACCAAGAGAGGAATGAATGAAGGAATATACGAAGGGCACCTTCTTGACTAAGGGTTAAGACTGGTAGGAATGTGAAGGGACTTTAAGTCACCTCAGAAGCACGTGAGATGTGAGTTGTGGAAGAAAGTATGAGACGACCATAAGGCCTGATGGCTAAGCATGTGGCCTTAGAGAGACCTGAAGTCATATCCTGGGTCTGCCTCGTAACTGTGACGTTGGGCAAATCATTTCATCTCTCTGAGCCTCAGTTTTCTCATCTGGAAAACTGAGACGTCATAGGACCCTTATAGAGATGAATAAGAAAGTGTGTGCTATGTATACAAAGCAGGGGCACACAGTAGGCATTCAGATGTTACCTTACTTCCAAGCAACCCAAATTTATTTCCTGAACTCCTAGGTCTAGTTGGCTGTGTGGCCATTGGCTGCTGCCAACTCCCAGCTGTTCATGTCACAAGGTGGCCATGGAGAGTCAGGCTGAACATTCCTGGTGTCTTCCAGCTTCTCCTTTGAACCTGGATGGCTGGTGGGTGGAGAGGGGACCCTTGGAGCTGGGAGCAGAAGGGCACAGGGACATGCCTAGGTGAGTACGACTGCTGAGCCACGGTTGGTCCCGGCTCCCCCAAGGAGATATTCTGGTCCCAGCCGGAAGTCCCGCCTGCTTGGGAAAGGCTGTGTTTCTTTTCTAGGAAGGATGCCAGTGACTTCTAATGGCTTCTGGATGCCTGACATGGAGGCAGCCCTTCTCTTAAAGGGGCTTTAGAGCACCTCAGAAAGGTCTCACCACCGTGCCCACGCTCAAGCGTCATTCACCCAGAAACTGCTGCTCCAGCAGCTCTCAGAGACTTTGAGCCCTCCTGATAGCTGGTGGGTGGGGACAGGCCCCCTGGAAAACCCAGCCCAGCCCAGCCCAGCAGAGTTTTAGCTCCACTGAAACCCAGAAACCCAGCTCTGCCCTGTGTGCATAGAGGGCCGAGTTCTGGGGGATTTTATTCTTGAATTTCACATACTTGGGTCTCTAGCTTAACACACCAGGCTCTGTACTGCCTCCAGGCCCTGGTTCCTGCTGGACTCCCTTACCCAGAATGCTTTCTGCTTCCTCTCATTTGTTGAAGCTGCCTGATACAGTGGAAAGAGTGAATTTGGGGAACAAACTTGGATTTGACTTCTGGCTGTCAAATTCAAGCTGTGTGAGCTTGGTTACAGAGACTCCCGTGGCCACATGGTAATTAGGATTTGTTGAGCATTTACTATGTGCCCTGAAGTTTTTATCAGGTGGTGATTAAGGGAGCTCGGAAACCCTCTGTGTGGGTTCAAATCCCTGCTTTGCCTTTTATAAGCCCTGTTGTCCTGGAAAGTTCCTTTACCTCTTGGACCCAAAATTTCCTTATCTATAAAGTGGACACAATAATAATACCTATCTCCAAGCATTGAGATGGAGATTTAAGAATTTAAAACTATAAAAAAATCATAGATTTTTTACCCATGTAAACACACAAGAATAATTGGCAGTGTACATTGATATGTTAAGCAGTTTACAGTTTTTTACGTATATTCTCATTTTAAAAACTGTTGTTTTTCTTTTCATCACTAAAATTATATGGAGTACAAATGTCACAGAATTTAGAAAATAAAGAAGAAAACTTACCAGTAATGCTACCCTCAAAGATGACTGTTATTACTACCCTGTTATAGAATCTTCCAGACATTTTGCTACAGAGAAATATTGCAAACACACAGAAATGCACTGAGAGTGTCTTAACAACCCCTAGGCATCCGCACCACCCAGATTTAAGAAATCTTTACATTTTCCCCCTAGTTGCTCAGCTCTGTATTAATGAGAGAAAACCATACAGATACTGTTGGATCATTCCCTTATCCTTCCCTCCCCAGAGCACTCACTGTGGTGTGTGCACCCTTCTCAGCCATGTTTTTATACTTTTATTACACACACATGTGTCAAGACCCAACAGATGATACATGCACTATATTTTATATAAATAATATCGTACTGGGCATATTGTTCTACAACTTGCTTTTCTCACTCAATATACTGTTGTCAAGACCTATTCAAGTGAATAGATAGAGGTCTACTTCATTCTTTTAACTAAACCATCCAGTCTACGAATGCAGGATCTTCTTGGGTACTTCCTGGGGGGCAGGTGTTGGGTTTTTCTTGTCATCTTACCTCAGCCCTGTGAGGTTTTTATCCCTGTGAGATGAGAGCGTCAAGTCGGGCATATGAAGAGATTTGCCCAAGGTCCCCGTGGTAAGGAAGAAGTTGGGTTTCGAACCCAGGCTGTTCAGTTTCAGTCCAGTGTTTTGTCTGCTTCCCATACCCTGGTAAATGGCTCTACCCAAACCAGATTCAAGACCTACTGAATTGGAATCCTAGAGGACGGGCCTAAACATCCACCTCCCACACTCATGGTCTGAATTCTTATGGGGCAGTCAAGAAAATGGGGCCTGTGAAAGGCCAGTGTCTCTGGCCGGCTGGGCTGTCTTGGAGCCACAGTTTTCCTGTGACCCTTGGGATTTTTACTGAGTTGCTCATGAGCCTCTCTGATCGGGGCTGTCTCCTCTTACCATCTGGTAGCTGCAAAGATGCAATCGTCTGGCATGGAGCCTAAGCAAGGCTCGGGGCCAGGACCACAGCAGCCTTTGCTTTGAGAAGAGCTCCTGTTACCATGGCAACTGCCATCCACAGCTCGTCTCTAGGAACACTGGATGCCATGTTTGTAGAGCCAGGGAAGGGAGCAGCAAGTTATAAGTGTGGGGCAGCTCTGCTGTGGCTCATGAGAAAGACAGGAGGCAGGAGGAAAGAAAGCAGCCTTTGGGGAACTGGGACTGTCCCTATGCAGAGCCGAGACTGAGGGGCTCTCAGAGCCGCCTTCATGCCTGGAGTCGAATGTGTATACAGTTGACCCTCGAACAATGCATGTTTGAATTGTGCAGGTCCGGGAAGCATTTATCTCAGTCTGTTGAGATCTTGCTTCCAGGTGTATTCTCTTTTTGACTCAAATAAATTTTTCTAAAAATTCTCAAAAAAGAAAAAAAGAAAAGAAAAGAATTGTGCAGGTCCACTTATAAACAGATTTTTTTCAATAAATACAGGAAATTTTCTCTTCCTTATGGTTTTCTCAATAATATTTTCTTTTCTCTAACTTACTTTATTGTAAGAATGTAATATATAATACATATCACATAAAAATATGTGTTAATCTATTGTTATCGGTGAGGCTTCTCAGTCAGCAGGAGGCCATTAGTAGTTAAGTTTCTGGAAAGTCAAACATTATACGCAGATTTTAGACTGTGGTGGGGGGGCGCCCCTAACTCCACGTTGTTCAAGGATCAACTGTGTAGCCAATGACCAGCTGCCCTCCCATGTCCACTCAGGACTGAACAGGAGAAAGGAGGTCAAAGCTTCGGAGTGAGGGATAAGAATGGCAGCTGCCCTATGCCACGCCCCAAGCGTCTCACCTATATTACCCATGCACCCCTCAAAGCTATCCGAAGTGGCTGTGTATTATGCCCAGTGCCCGTTTAAAACCAAAGACTAGCAGGGCTCAGTGACTTTTCCAAGGTCACACAGCACAGATAGGTTCAAATCACTGTTCCGTCTTTCCCAAAGTCCCCGTTCTAAATCATGAAAAAAGAACTTCCCCGAGTGGCGACTGTTAAGCAGATGCATTGGTGCCCAGGAAAGGGTGTGGACTCTCCTGTTCCCAGATCACCCCATTTACGCTTATCTCCCTGATACCTGCTCCCGTCCCAGCACATGGGTACAAGCTCAAGAAATGTTAATGGAATTGAATGTAGGCCGGCAACAGACTCATTGCTCTGCTTTCAGGATAATGTGGCTCATGCGCTCTCACTTTCTTGAGCGTGAGAGAAAAAGGGGGACTTCCAGAAATCCCACAAACCCCAAAGCCAGTGGTGTTGCATGATCGTTGGGCGTCTTTTCAGCGGCGATGATGAATTGTAGCCGTCCTTACTGTCCTTTGCATTTGGTGGCGGGGAGGAGGGGAATTCAACCTGGGCGTGCAGCTGAGCATCCCCTGTTGTGTGACATGGCGACAAAAGAAAATGTAAAAGACTGGTTTTCTCTGACCTGAGTGACTGAAGTCCTCTGGGTCTGGGACCCTTGAAGCCTTTTGCCATCACATCTCTGTCAATCACGTGCTGCTTTGGCTCAGGCTGCTATAGCTCGATGCCATAGGTTGGGTGGCATAAACGACAAACATGTGTTCCTCATGGTACTAGAGGCTGAGAAGTCCAAGATCAAGGTGCCAGCAGATTCGGTGTCTGGTGAGGGTCCCCTTCCTGGTCTGAAGACGGCCACCTTCTTGCTGTGTGCTCACATGGAGAGAAAGATCTGTCTCTCGCTCTTTCTTTTTTATCCTGAGGACCCACCCTCATGACGTCATCTACCCCTAATATCCTCCCAAAGGCCCACCTCCTAATACCTTCACAACAGGAATGAGGGCATCAACATATGGATTTTAGGAGGACACAAGCGTTTAGTTCATAGCATGTGTTTTGGGCTCTCCTTGTGTCCCCAAGCCTTTCCTAGGCATGATGGGAGAGAATGAAAACGAAGAAACAAAAATCTTGTAAAATAAGTTAAATAAGAGCAACACACCAAGTTGCTGACTTTCTCTTGGGTTCTAAGGGAGATAAGTCACCCCACCTCCTGGACTCAGAAAGTCCCCAATGGGTACAGCCCGGTTGATTGGTTGCAGCCACCTAACGCAAGTCACCTCTTGAGTGAGGGCCACACTGCCCAACCCAGCCCCCAGGACAGCCTCAGTCTTGTGACATAAACTCAGCCCAGCTGGGTGTCACAACCTCTCCCTTCAAAGACAGAACGCAGCTGCCCGCTCTGAATCAAGTCACTAGTTACCTGTGTGAGCCAGCGCTATGTTTCTTTCCAATTGTAATAGAATTATGGGGTTGTTTTTCTTTCCAGTTCTCCTTTGGCCTCTGAATTGAAACAAAGGGTTCAGATTGTGCTGGAGCCCAGCTAGTCTTGGAGACCCAGTGGGGGAAGGGGTGGGGGCAGCTCTTGGCTAGGCTGTGGGGCCGGTGGGACAAACGCCAGCCCAGGAGCACCTGCCTGGGGGAAGGACAGTCTCCTCATTGGTGCTCATGTTTGGAGTCGGGGGCTGTTTTTGGAAGTTAGTCCCTGGGGCTTGCATGCCGAGTTGTGTCTCCGTTGGGGGTGGGCTCTCATTCCTAAATTCAGGGCTGGCCCAGCTCTGCAGACTTGGAAGGAGTTGGGAAGACCACCGGGTTGTCAGAGCTCCTGCCCCGCGCGCCCTTGGCGTGGCCACTGAAACAGAAACCAGGATGTCAGAGTCCAACCCAGCAGAGCAGAGGGGTCGAGAGTGCGGGCTCTGCACCCGGACAGCCTGGATTCAAATCGCAGCACTGCCGTTTTCTGGCTGTGCCATCTTGGGCAAATCATTAAACTTCTTTGTGCCTCTGTTTCCCCACTCTGTGGACTTGCTCTGAGAATTAAAGTGGTTAATTCATCTAAAGTATTTTAGAAGGACCTGGTGTATAACAAGCATTGACTAAATGTTAGCTATATCACTGAGCTGTGCCAGAGTGTTTGTTGTGGGTCCTTGACACGTCTTAGGCCCGCCTCTTCCCCCATCACGGCCATGGGACGAGCCACCATGTCCGTCTCTTACCTCCCTGCCTTTTAGATCCAGGATCCCTGAGATGAGTGACTGCTCCTGTCAGCGTGGGTGGGAAATAGAACACGAGGCACCCATCTGGCTATACCCCAAATGTCCACCTGCAAACTGGGACTGGCAGTCCACCCAGTGAAACTCGGGGCCAGGAGCCAGTGAATGTTTCTGGACAGCTCCCCGAACCAGAACTGCCCCCCTGGGCTATCCAGGGTCCTAGCTGGGGGAGTCAGGTGAGCCAGGGTCCTCATAGCCTTTGTCATTCTTGCTCAGGACACAAAAGGCTGCTCCGCATAAACAAGACTCATGGTGGTTTCCAAACCAACAGGGCCTTCGTCTCTCCCAAAGCTTGGGGGGCACTGCCATCCCAGGGGCCTGGTGCCAGTCCTGGAGAGGGGCACACCTGCCCCCTGCCCCTGCAGAGCCCCAGAGCAGCAGCTGGGCTAAGTTGGGGGAGCACTGCATTAGGAGTCTGTAGGTCTTGGGGGACACATGTGACTCTTAGAATCCAGTGGGACTGATGGCCATTAACCAGCTCAGAACCAAAATAACCATGTAATTGCATGTGGCTGGGGCCACAGAGGAAACGCCCAGGTGCAATGAGAAGACAGAATGGGGAACTGAACTTGGGCTCCCTCTGAGTCCTCTTGGGAGACCTTCAGAAGCTAAAACCAGGCCAAGTGGGAGCTGGGGCAGGAGGTGAGAAAGAACCCTGTATTCTGCTCCTATCACTTCATATCATAAGCTTTCCCCTGCATCATTAAAAACTCTTTGTAAATATATTTTTTTGCAGATATTGTTATGCTGTGCTTTCCTAACAAAACCCCAATCGCTTTTCGACAATTCAGATATCTCCAGTTTGGTGCTTTTTTTTTTTTTACTATTAGAAAGGATGGGGCTGGAACCTTTTTGTCTAACAGCGCAGAAGCTCAGAGCACTGCACTAAGGGCCTTAAGTGTGTCATCTCATTTAATCCTCATGACGAGCCTGCAGCGTGAGTACGTCGATTTGCCCGAGTCACACAGTTAGAAAGCGGCTCAGCTGGAAAAAGGAACCAATTCTGACATGTGGACTGTAGTCGCCATGTACTATGGTGTTCTGGGTTGATTCTTTAGGATAAGTTCCCAGAACTGGAATTACTGGATCGAAGGCCTTGGTTTGTTGTTGTTGCTGTTGACATACGTACTTGCAAACACTTTCTGCAGATACTAAAAAGAAAGAAAAAGTGCTTCTAGCAGGTGACACATGCCCACTCCCCACATGGTTCTTTGTGTGGGTTTCTCCCTCCATATTGCATAGTCCTTCCCGTCCACTCTGCTTTCCTCCTCTGTACACATCTCTTCACCCATCATCCACTCGGTAGGCATTTACTACGCACCCACGTCTTTTCTTAGCCCATCTGATGGGGCCAGGGCTGCGGTGCCCTCGGATGTAGGTGGTGTTTATCTCACATCTGTATATGTGTGCTGGGTGTGCCCAGGGTGGCGTTCCAGTGAGACCCTGAAGGGACCTGAAAGTTTCCCTGCTGACCTTGCTCTGACACTGGGCTGGCCCGCTGAGGCCTGGGCTGGGAAAAAGCACCCTTTTCCCTCCCTGTGTCTCTCACCTCTCAGAAGCCATGGGGAATCCCATGGGCCTCAGTGACACAAAAAGAGGACCAGTGTCCCATTTTCTCAGGCTCCCGACAAGGTGGCTCTTCATTGCTTTCATTTTTCCTGCCCTAAGCCTCCTTCATTTCACCTTCCTTTGGCACCTTCCTCGGGCTACGCTGTGCAAGTCCTGTCCCATTCTGCTGGGGACCAGCCTGAAAAAGCTGCCGCCCTTCCTGGACTGGGGTAGCTCTCTCAACCTCTTTCTTCTCCCACTTGGAAACCGCACCCCTCCATCCCTCACCCTCTTGGCCCGTAACTTTCCAGAGTGCAGGCACAACTTGAAATGATCTTCTGAGGCACGCAGGATAATTTCAGGTGGTAAATGAACGGAACATTAAACAACACTGCACCACGCACGTGGTAAGAAAAGCACTCAATTATTTTATTTTCAATGCTCGGTCATCCTTCCTGATCTTATCAAAGAGTCTTAATTGGGTGATGATGCGTCTTTTAACATTCCTAAATGGCTTTATTTTTAGTATACTTATTTTTACAATTACCTTCTGTTGTAGGCAAGCAATACAAAAAGTCCATTTCTGTTTTTATGTTTTCTAATTGTTTTGCTTGTCTACCTATGTACCTAATTTTATGTAAATGGAATCATATCATACAAGATTGTTTAAAGCATTTCTTTTATTGTGTCCTCTCTCTCCCTCCTCTCTTTTCTTTCTTGACTCAGCCCCAGGACCAGCTACATAATTTGCAGGCCCC
>NW_017731603.1:1102647-1120044 GCF_001890085.2 Hipposideros armiger | reverse complement strand
TTTAAAAAACTGAAATGAATACTTTTACGTTTGGGCATCTTAATGCTATAAAGCCAGTTCTCAGGGTACAGCTTCCTTTCCACATAAATTTCTGGCAGTAAAAATATGAATCAAGTGTAAGGAAAAGTGTGAGGCAGTAACGACATCCGGGAACCACCGATCCTGCATTGGGCCCTCTGTGAGCCGAGGCCTGGGTGCAGGAGGGTGGGAGGTAATCGGTCCTTCTGTTCCTGCAGCACAGAAGTCAGAGGACACCAAAGCCAGGGTCCCTTATTGGGACAGGGGACAGGAAAATGCCTGTGACATTTGAAAACAAACCCTCGAGTATGTCTGGTATCAACAAACTGCCTTGGCAACAGTTGCCCTTGGAGCTGGCAGCTGCTGTTCAATCTTTCAGTCAGTCAGTCCATCAACAAATAGTGTGTTGGGTACCCTGGGGGACGCAGGGCTGACTCAGTCTTGGGCTCTGCCCTCCAGGGTTTTCTGGTCTAGCAGAAGACCTGTGTGTCTTTATGCATGACAAAGTAGCTTCCCAGACCCAGAGAGAGAGATGATACAGAGCTGAGCTTGAACGCTCCACATCCACACATGCGGTCACACCCATACACACTCACACATAGTGGTACACGTATGGTCACAACCACACTCACCCCCCCCCCATCACACACGCATACAGCCTGCAGCCAGCATCCCAATCTCCCCACCCCTAACACACGTGGAAATATTGGAAACCACACTGGAGCACTGGGACTGTTGCTGTGGGAACTGGTATTCTGAAATCCTAACTTGAGGGCACCTGAATTCTTGCTCTGAATGTTTCATTAGCCGCAGAGTTTGTGCTCTGAATTCTGAGTCATTTCTCCTTTAAGGGTCAGGCTGAGCAGCCAAGCAGGGAGTTGGTGAGGATAGGCAATCAAAGGCCTGATTACTTCCTGTCTGAGTGATGGAGTGGCCCAGACAGGTGCCTGCAGGAGAGCTGTATCTGCAGGTGTGTGTGTGTGTGTGTGTGTGTGTCTGCTCATCGGGGTGTAAGTCCATGGTTCTCATCTCAGGTGAGGCTGAGAATGTGCAGCAGTCATGCCCGCATCTGCAGCCCCTGTATCAGTCAGGCCAGGCTGGGCTAGGTTATGGTAACAAGTATACCCCAAATCCTCATGGCTTAACACAATAAAGATTCACCTCTTACACAAAATTTGAGTTGGGTCAACATCCCCCTCCATCTTGTGGTTGCATCTGGAACCCAGGCCATGACAGAGAAGAAAGAGATAGAGGAGGCTCACTGGCTCTTACCTGCCTTGGCCCCACGGTGGGCACAAGTCCTTCTGCCTAGACCTCAATGGCTCCAACTTGAGCACAAGAGAGACCCGGAAATGTGGAGCAGCTCCTTTGTGAGCACGGTGGTCCCTGCCACAACTTTCCCTTTCTGCTTCTGCAAACTGAGTGTCCCTGCCCAGCATGGAGCCCATTCCTTGGAGGCAGTTCAAATACTGGCTCTGCCACTTGCTAGCTGGTGGCCTCAGGTCAAGTATCAGTCAAGGTCTTAACAGGAAACAAGTGGCATAGTCATAATAGAAGTTTGAAGGGGGCTTATTTACACAAGCACTATTTACAAAGGATGATACCGTAACAGGAGCTCAGAGCAGCTGAGGTCTTACCACCCTGACCCCAGAGGAGAAAGTCAAGAAGGGGTGACTCCCTTGAGAGGAAGGATGAGATTCAAATGAAGGACAGAGCCTGCCCAAAGGATCGCACTCGGAGGGAGCTGGGGGAGAAAACGCCACATTCTCACTCTCTTCCCGCTGGGCGCCCCATTGGCTGCTCAAAGGGAAGCCTAAGGCCCAGGGAGATGCTGATTTAATCCAAACAGGTCAGTCTTCTAGGCCAAGTGCACAGCGGCTCTGGAAAGACAAATGGACACTAACTGTTACGGGCAATCCATTTCTATTCTTTGGGCCTCCCTTTCCTAATTTGTAAAACATGGATGCTAATACCTACCTCATGGTGTTGGTGAATATAAGTGGAATAATATATGCAAAGACCTGGCATAACTGGCCCTTGGAAAACGCTAGTTTCTCAGTGTCTGAAAGCACTGTGCAGTCCAATGGTTCCCATCCCAGGATGTACCAGCTGCCCTAGAGTCTGGCTTGAATTTCTCAAACTTTCCAAACAAAAACGTTTTTCCTAAAAATAACCCCCATTTTCAAGTTCCTTGTGTATGTCAACTATTTCACAGGTATTGTCTCCTTTTAGCCCACAACACTTTCCTAAGTGTTATTGCCAACAAGTTGGGACTCTGGCAGAGAGAGTAACCCTTCCATGGTCACTCAGCCAGTGAGTGGGTCTGGCCCCAAAGCCCACGGTCCTTCCTCTCTGCTCCACTCTGATTTCTGAGAGTGTGTACACAATCAATAGATGAAGCGGAGGATGCTGTAACTCCATAGCCTGAGAATTTCCCTCCTCTGAAAGGAGGCAAAGTCACCCAAGGGCCAGGACCATGTCTTTCCCAAAGGCCGCTGCAGGCTCTGGAACGTGCCCCCTGCCCTACAAGGCACATCTGTGCCCCCCGTGCCTGAGTTCACTCACCCACCATGGCTGCTGCTGGTTGATTTCAGGTCACCCATCTCCAGCCCCATCTGGCCAGCCCAACACCACCAGTACAGACAGACAGCCCTTGGAGCCAGGTGAGGACATGATCTTTCTGGGGCTCCTGGTCAGCTTTCTGAGACCAAGCGGGTGGTGTCCTGGGGTGACGGGAAGGGAACTGGACTTTCACGGTACCAGGGAGGCTTCTCCTTCCTGACCCAGGGTCTGACAGCCCACTAGATTCACATGGAGATCTTAGAACTGCCACCTTTGAGAGGCCACTGATAAAAAGTCACATACATGTGACAAGGTGTTCAGAGAACATTTTAAGGGGATTTGTTGAGAACAAGCTAAAGAAGTCTTGGTGGGGTGGTGGGGTTCCACCAGGTGGATCCTAGATTATCTCAACAGATATTTTAAAAGGACCTATTCTGTGCAAAACTGTGTGCTAGCACTTGGGGATGCAATCCTGGGCAAAAAACGGGCGGTGGTTCCCCAAGGAGGGGCTCTGGGGAAGAGAGAACCGCCATACACGGAGGCAGCCCATCATCAGCCCCATCGCTAACCTCATGTCTGTCCACCCTACAGGGTGCTGGGGGTCACAGTGCCACACCCTGATAGTTAGTACCCTCAAAACAGTGTAAGGGGCCTGGGAGCAGAAGCATGGCAACCCCCCCTCCAGGAAGAGCCTCTGAAACCAGAACTCTGCTCTTCTCTCACACAAGGGTGTTCTTAGGACAGGGACAAGACAAGAGAGTGTCTGGGGACTGGAACCCTAGTTCTGTGTCACCCCAGGCCTAATCCATCTTAACCTCCAGAGTCACCCTCAGTCCCATCTTCTCTTGACTCCAAGGAGAGAGCCAGAGGACCAGGCCTCAAAGGAGGCTCGGGGATTAACCACCGCAGCCCCATTTTGCAGACTGAAAGGTTGAGGCCCAGAGTCAGGGTATTGTCCAAGGTCACCTAGTAGGTCAGTGGTGGGGCCCCTGGCAGCCGCCCGCCCCACCCCACCCCGGCATCGGCAGAGTCCGAATCCATAGAGGCTTCAGCTGGAGTCTGGCGCTTCCAGGGGAGCAGCTTGGGGTTCGCCTAGTGAACGGGAGCAGCCACTGCAGCGGGACGGTGGAAGTTTGGATCAGGCAGTCTTGGGAGCCCACGTGCGGGGCCTTATGGGACCACCACGCCGCGGAGGTGGTGTGCAACGTGCTCGGCTGCGGCGGGGCAGCGAACGTGCCGGTCCAGCCGACCCCGCCAACGCTGGATTGGGCCACTGGGAACGCCAGCGGGGCCCAGAACGCCACACAGGCCCTGGTGCCCTTCATCCTGTGCAACGGTGATGAGTGGCAGCTCTGCGATGTGGGCGAGCTCCCGTGCCGCAATGACCAGAGGCCAGCCCAGGTCACCTGTGAAGGTACAGTGAGAACTCCTTGCCTCTGCCACCTGGGCCCCTGCCTGCCTGGCCTCTGCCAGCCTTCAGCCATGGTCCCTCACCCCTGTCCCCAGCTCTGGGTACTGGACCCAAACCTCGACCTTTGGACTTCCACCCCCACTCACCACCAACGCAAACACAACTGGTCCACACACCAGAGGACTATAACTTTATGTCATTTCTAGCTCTGAGCATTTCCTCGGATCTGACCTCCAGACCCGGCTCCCTACTAGATCTCCAGCTGGCTCACAGGGCCCTCAACCCAACCCCTTGGGTCCCCAGTGCTAACGGAGTCTCTAAGCCTTACTTACAAGTCCTGTCCACCTCCCTCTGGACCTCCATCTCCTCTATCTCTGCCCCTACCTCCCATGTACATAAATACGATGCCCAGGAGCCCACAGCCCTGCTATTCAGGCCCCGCACGCCAGGTTTCTGGCCCCGCCCACTAGTCAGCACCAGCTTACTAGCCCCTCCCACTGGCTCCGCAGCCCTGCCTACAAGGTATCCAGCTTCGCTTCCAGTCCCCCCACCTCTGCTCACCAAGTTCCCAGCCCTGCAGGGTTTCCCCCGTCCTGCCCAGAAGGTTCCGGCCCCTCTCACTGGGTCCATAGCCCAGCCCAATCCTTTCCTCACCCTCTCTGCGACACCCCCTCCAATCCACAAACCCCTTTCCCTCCCACCCTCAGAGGACCGTGCACTGCGGCTGGTGGACGGTGGCAGCCCATGCGCCGGCCGCGTGGAGATGCTGGAGCGTGGCCAGTGGGGTTCAGTGTGCGATGACACGTGGGACCTAGAGGATGCCCACGTGGTATGCCGGCAGCTGAGCTGTGGCTGGGCAATCCAGGCCCTACCTGGCTTGCACTTCACCCCTGGCCAAGGACCCATCCACCGGGACCAGGTGAACTGCTCCGGGGCCGAGGCCTTCCTGTGGGACTGCCCTGGGCAGCATGGAGACCTCTACTGTGGCCACAAGGAGGACGCTGGGGTGGTGTGCTCAGGTCAGTGGGCAACGTTTCTGAACCTGGGTCCTCCACCAACACCTACTGTCAGCCTATGGGGCGCCAGGCCTGTAGTCAGTGCTGGAAAGGCAGTCCCTGTCCTTGTATGGTCACGGACCAGGAGGGAAGATGAGACCCAGACAAACCCAACCCCAGAGGGAGTGGCAAATGCCCTTAGAAAGGAAGCCAGGTGGAGTTTAGAGACAGCAGGCAATCCAGAGCTGGAGGGATAAGGCTGACCACCCCCTGGAGGAGGTGACATTAGAAGTGAGGTTCTTCCTGAGTGGGAGCTGGTTATCTGTTTCAGAGCAGCAAGGGGAGATGGAGGCGGGGAGGCCCTCCAGGAGGCTGTCGACAGTCTAGACGAGGCCATGAAGTTCTGGTCCAACCAGTGCTTCTCTATAATATGCATAGGAATTGGGGGGGGGTGTCTTGTTAAATATAGAGTCTCAGTAGGCCTGGGGCAGGGCTTGAGATTCTGCATTTCTAACAAGATTCCAGGTGCTGCTGGTCCATGGACCACACTTTAAGTAGCAAGGATGTAGGGTGCTGCAGCCAGAGCAGGTGAGGCAGAGGAGAGGGGGGTGCAGATGCAGGAGAGAGGGCACACAAGATCTGGAGACCGATTGGCTGTAGGGTGTCTGCATTCATGGGTCTGGGCTGGTGGCGATTTGGGCCCAGAGGATCTTGACCTGACTCTGTCCTCCCACCCTATCTCTGCAGAGCACCAGACCTTGCGCCTGACTGGGGGCACGGACCCCTGCGAGGGTCAGGTGGAGGTACACTTCCGTGGGGTCTGGAGCACAGTGTGTGACAGTGAGTGGTACACATCGGAGGCTCAGGTGCTCTGTCGGGCCTTGGGCTGTGGGATCATGGCCAGAATACCCAAGGGGCAGCCCCACTCCCTGTCGGGCAGGATGTACTACTCATGCAGCGGAACAGAGCCCACCCTCTCGGACTGTTCCTGGAGGTTCAACAACTCCAACCTCTGCAGCCAGTCAAAGGCAGCCAGGGTGGTCTGCTCAGGTACCCGTCTCCCCACCCACCTCTCTCCCCCACCTTCACCCCCAGATTTGGACCAGGAATTCCACCTGAGTCCACAGCCTAAGTACTTGCAGCTCAAGGACCACAGCTTGGACTAGATGAGGAATGACAAACAGTGGCATTAGAGGGACCATTGCCCCTAGCATGCCCAGGCAGACGTTGCTAATTAATCAGGGGATTCTTTTCCACGGATCCTTGACCCAACCCCAGAATCATGAATGAGATATTGACTAAGGTGTTATTATATGCTAAGCAGTGGTCTTTGTGGATTGGAATTGGCTTGGGAGATGAAACCAGCTTGCCACCCCAGGGCTGGGGATCATAGTAAAAATAATATTAGGAGACACTAATAATAATATCAGTGACAGTGCCTGGAGCCCTAATCATGCACCAGACATTGCCAAGCACTTGGTATATCTTATTTTGGCTGAGCCTCACATCCACTCTATGAATTGGGTTCTACCGTATTTTAACAAATCTAAGACGGCATTGGTATGTCACACCATTCTTATTTTATTTACCATAAAGGACAAAAATGCTGCCAAAATCAACTTTGGACATGTCATCAATTATAAGGATTGATGCCATCACTCCGATTTCAAAGGTGTTAAGGTGTGAAAAAGCGAGTGCGTTAGACCTGAGGAAACGGTATTCGTGTCTCTTCAGTTCAGACACCTGGCTATGAATTCCAGCTCTGCCATTTACTAGCTGGGAGGCATCCATTTTAGGACTATGTGGATGCTGATACTCACAGGGTAGCTGGGAAATCAGATGACATCACAAGGGACTTTGTAAGTGCAAGCCCTTACCTGTCAGATGCTTACGATAATGACAGTAATGTCAGCTTCCCCCGTCCTGAGGCCCACCTGAAGAACAAACCCCACTGAATGGAAAGGGGATTTGTAGTCTGTAGCAGGTTATACAGAAGGAAGGGAGAATTCTTTTACTAGCCCCTTATTCAAACAAAGGACCATCCCAGAATTTAATCCCCCCTTATTGTGAAGGGTGGGAAAGACAGGTTTCCTTAGTCATGTGCCTCCCTGGGATGCACCTGCAGTTCCAGGTCACTTGTCTGTCATGTTTAGTTCCTAGCGCAAGGTCTGTCACACAGTAGGTGCTCAGTTATATGTGTCGACTGAATGAGGCGCTCCTTCCGGATAGGTTCCCGGAGTCTGCTGAATCTGTCCACTCCTGAAGTTCCTGCGAGTGTTCAGCCAGTCACCATAGGTGAGTGTCACGGGGTACGCAGTCTCAGAGCCTTGGGTGCATGTGTGTGTGTGTGTGTGTGTGTGTGTGTACACATGTGTGTATGTGTGTGTGTAGCGGGGGGGGGGAGGACTGACAGTTCGTCCCTTCCCCCCAGACAGTGGACTTGCCTCCCTCTGGGTGCCTTGTGCTCCTCTCCCTGCCATGTCAGCTCCACAGCTCCTGGAATCCTGACACTTCCTGGACAGCTCACTCTCCACTCCCCTGTGAGCTCCTGTAGGGCAGGAGGAGCGAATGGAGAGACCTGAGCTGGTCTGACACGGGCTAGGCGGTGGGGCCATGAGGGTAGCAGCCAGTGTGTTTATACATAATGTCCTAGGCGTTGGCCCAGTACTTTGTACTCATTATTTCCCAAGCCCTTATTAATCCTCTGGGCAGTCCCCTGGGGAGGTCTCAACGCAGAGGAAGAAGCTCAGGCTCAGAGGGTGAAGTGACAGCCAGCCAGTGTTGGCTGGAATGTGCATCCAATTCTGAACTCCAGATCCATGCTTGGTCTACCTGCCAGCCGTGTGTCGCGTGGCCGGCTTCGGGGCAGACGCCTGGGGCTCCAATCCCAGCTCTGCCTCTTGCGCACTGTATAATGTTGGGCAGTTCTTAACCTCTCTGAGCCTCAGATTTCTTGACTATAAAATGGGGATGATCATCATAGCACCTCTCCTAGTGTTGTGCACGTCTCCAGTGAATTAATATTTATAAAGCACTCAGAACAGGGCTTAGGACACAGCAAGCGCTGTGTGGGCGTCACTTATTCTTGTGATTATTTAGTCCAGGCGTGGAGCCCCTGCCATGTTCACTGCCAAGGGTGGCTCAGAGCCACCTTCTCTGGGAAGCCAATTCCCCATAGAGAATTAGGTGTCTCTAGCAGGGCCTCATATCCCCCAGGTCCATCACAGCAGGCACCTCATGTATTGGATTGAGTCGACTTGTTGATCTCCTTACTAAACACAGACCCTGGTGCCTGGAACACAGTGGGTGCTTAATAATTGTTGAGCAGAGAGAGATTCCCGGGGGCTGGTAGCCAGGAGAAAGTTTCACTCAGTCAGTTATTCATTCAGTATGCATTTCTTGAGCACCTACTGTATACCAAGCACTAAAAACCGATAAAAAAATTTTTTTTGAAAGGGAGGAAGGGGATAAGTCCAAAGGGAAGTGGGTCAGCTGCAGTCAGGCTGGAGAGGTGAGAAGAAGGGCAAGGCGACATCTATGTTCATTCCTCTTTCTCCCTTATATGGGGCTCTTGTTTCCAGAACCTTCTGTGACAGTGAAAATGGAGGACTGGCAGTCTCGGGAGCTAATGCTCTTTATCCTTTGCATCATTCTGGGAGTTCTCCTCCTTGGCTCATTCATCATCATCACTGTCATCCTCTTGAAAGTTAAAGGAAAATACGGTAGGTGCAGAATTCTGGGAACCACATAGAAGGCCCAGGGATGGGAAGACGTAGGGCAGAGGTGTAATATTCCCCGGGGGATGTGAGCCTTGGGGGACCCCAGCAGGAGTGTCAGTGACCCTGAAATGGCTATCCAGCTCTGGCCCCAGGAGCATCTCCTGATGGGAAGGATTTTCCCAGCATGCCCAGCAGGAGTGGGCCCCATGGGAGGACCAGACTGTGTGTGTATGTGTGTGTGTGTGTGTGTTTAGGGGTGGTGGTGAGGAGGGAGGTGTTTTGCTGAGAACAGAACCAGACAGACTGGAAGGGGTAAAAAAATGACTTGTAGACTCTCTGCCTGCCCTCCCTCAGCCCTCCCTGTTTCGGTGAACCACCAGCATCTACCCACCACTACCCCAGCAGGGATCAATAGCTATCAAGAGGTCCCCATCACCATCCCCAAAGCAGAAGGTAGGATGTCACCCACCCCGGGGGTGGTGAGGGGTGGAGAGTTCAGGAAGGATATACTTTCTGGAGGGTCAGTGCTGCTTAGCTCAAAACACTGCCCTGGGTCAGCCCACTAGGCTATGGAAACTTAAGCACCTCCAGTCTTAATCTGGGCCTTGAGGGGCAGATGACCTTTCAGTGCAGTCATTCTAGGGTTCTAGGCTTTCGAGTTCTGGACCAACACAGACCCAGGGCATTTTGGAATTTTCTCTCACTGGAAATCTCCATTCTGCTAATTGGCTAGTAGGTTGTGATATCAGCACCTCTTTCGATGGCCTGCTCAGTCCGCCTCCCTGCAGAGCCCTGTCAAGATTTTCCTGGAACATAATTTTATGTCATATTTTCTGGAAAAAAAAAGCTGCATCAGTCATTCATGTTTTATCACATGTGGATGTATACCTCTTAAAAGTCTTGTAAAGGAGCTGGAGTTTAATCACACTGCATTATGAATATATTAAATCACCTTTATTTAAAAGCATTCACTGACAAGAAAAACAATACAAAACTCAGCCAAATATTATTAGTATTCTCTGTATACAGTAGTCATACATTTGAGAAGAGAATGTGAATACAGAATCTAGAACAAAGCTAGGCCCAGAGCAGCTGCTCACTAAATATTATGGTCTAGAGGTTAAGAGCCACACTGCCTGCTTCCCTGGGTAAGGTGAGAACCTCTGTGACTCAGTTTCCTCAGCTATAAAACGAGGACACAAATGTACCTACCTCACAAGTTGTCATGAGAATTAAATGACATGTTTGTAAATGTTAGAATAGCGCTTGGCATGTGCTGACCACCACGAAAGTGTTTGTTCCATCTATAAGTGGTATTTGGTTCCCCATGCTTGAAATGGGTGGGCAGAGCTTGGGAAACCCAGGCTGGATGGTCTGGTACAAGATGGGCTGCCGGGCACTCTCCCTGCCTCTCCGTCTCCCGCCATCCATGCTCTCTGCCACCTCTCTCAGTGCCTTTCTGCCCACCACTTTGCCATGCCCCCACTCTGTTCTCTCTCCAGTTTCTCAGCTGCCCATCCAGGTCCAGGCCCCGCCCCCTCAGGACTCGGACTCGGACTCAGACTCCGACTATGAACACTATGACTTCAGCGCTCAGCCTCCCGTGGCCTTGACCACCTTCTACAGTGAGTGCCTGGGCCCAGGCACCTGAGGGCCCTCCTGCCCAAACCAGGGAGAGGGCCCAGCTGGCTGGGGACCTGCAGTAGGTTCCACCTCGTGATCCCTGTAGAACTAGGGTGGAATCTGTAAACAGTCCCACACTGACGTATTCCAAGTGCTTTGCGATCCTGGAGGCATCTCCATGTCTCGTAGGCATTTCTCCTCCGATTTCCTTCTCTCCCACCTTTGCCTCTGGTCATGCAGGGTCTTAAGACCTGTCCCTCGACATGCACTTGAAGGTGGCTGTGTCTGTGTAAGATACAAGGGAGTCCAGGTGAGAGACCCCGTTCAGATGGCTTCTAGCATGCTCACACTCCTTCTGTGTCCCATCCACCTCCCACCTCCCCTGTGAGCCCAGGTCCACCTCTGGTCCGGCTTTTCCAGCTGTTCTCTCTGCCTTCTGGGGTAGCAGGAAGAAAGACAGTGTTTAAGGCAGGGCCCACGCAGAGCTGGAAGGTTGGGCCCTTCCTATTGTGGAATCCCTTGGAAGCTTCCACAATTTCCTGAGCCCCACCCTGCCCCTGCTGTATATGTTAGGATGAGAGTTTGGATGTATGTGACGAAGACCTCCAAATGACGACGTCTGAGAAGTTGGTGGGGGCCCAGGCTCCTTCCCTCTTGCCACTCTGCAGTCCCTAAGATGGTGAACATGGTCCAGAATGGCGCACCACCATGTCCATATTCCAGCCAATGGGAAGGGGGAAAGGAAGGGGCGGGCATGCGCTATCCTTAAGGTCGGATGCCCAGTGGCTCCTACTCACATCCTACCAGCCAGAACTTAAACCTCCAGCTGCATGAGAGACAGGGAGATGGAGCCTCTGTCCTGGGCAGCTGTGTGTCCAAGTGAAGGCCAGAGGGCCTCCTCCTACAGGAGGGGAGAATGGATATTGGGGACAGCCAGCCATCTCGACCCCACCTGCTGAATCAAGGCCTCTGGGGGTGGGACATGGATGACCCCACCTCTGCTGGTCCCTGCACCGGTGTTTGGGAGCCCCGGGGATGAGATGTCCCTAGAACCTGAGATCCTGAGCCCCGGCATGCGAAATGCAAGACTAAGAGTCCAAACTCTTAGGACATGGGGACTAAAACTCAGTGGTTCCAGGTTCGAAAGACTCCACGATTCCAGACACTCGAATCCTTAAGACCCTGTGAATCTACATCTCCTTGATTCTGAAACAAAGGTGCCACAGAATCTGTGACACAAAGGTTCCAGACCCTCCGGCTTCCACTCTGGGAAGGCTCTTCGAAGGGGCAGCGTCTGCCCTTCTCCCCTCCAGACCTACACAGGCATGAGGAGAGAACACAGGACTCTAGATATTTCCTTAAGTAGTGGGAGGGGCAGCTGGGGACGGGGGTGCAGGGCACTAGGGCTTCTGGCCAGAGCAGCCTGTCCCCATGCTGGTTTCAGACTGAGGTTTGGGGTCTTCCTGGACTAGGACACGCGCCTGGGTTTTGATGCGGAAGCTTAAGCCCCTCTGCACCTCTGGGGTTGCCTGCCCTCCCTGTCCAGGCTCCGGGGCACTCCCTGAGTCCCGAGCAGCACTAAGCCCTCCTCCAGGCTCCCGGAACAAGGAGATGGAGCCTTCACCCCTCCTCACCACCACCTCTGCTTGTAGACTCCCAGCGGCACCGAGTCACAGATGAGGAGGTCCAGCAGAGCAGGTTCCGGATGCCCCCCTTGGAGGAAGGTGAGTCAAGCCGGGGTGGGGCTCGGAGGGGGGTGATGCCAACCCTGCCTCCAGACTTAGCAGTTCGGCTCACCTTGAGAAGCTCCAGCAGCAACCTCTCTCAACAGGTCCTTCCCGCCTTTAACAATTCCTCTTTGCAGAAAGTCCTTTCTCAAGTCTAATTCAAAGCCCTTTTGCTGCATACCTCCTTTCCTCACCATTCTCCCTTTTCTGGCCCCAGGACTTGAAGAGGTGCATGCCTCCCAGGTCCCACCTGTCAACCCTGGACACTGCATTGCAGATCCCCCCTCCGTGAACCCTCAGCAGCACGCAAGGAACAACAGTGGGTCTAGCACGTCATCTGGAGAGGACTACTGCAATAGCCCCAGCAGCAGGGTCCCCTCATGGAACCCTCAGGGTTTTTCTTCAGAGAGGAACCCCCTCCTGCAGCAGCCGCCAAACTTGGAGCTGGCTGGCTCCCAGGCAACTTTTTCGGGTAAGCTTGGCCCGGGAGGATTCGGTGTGTGCCCCAGCCTGCCATTCTGTCGCCCACCTGGCTAGAGAAAGCATGAAGCTGGGAGCCCTTAGCCAGGCTGAGTTCAGGATTCTAAACCCAGCTCCACGATCACTTGCTGTGTGACCTTGCACAAGTCCTCTTCCTTCTCTGGGCCTTCATGTCCTCATTTATCAAGCTAAAAAGTTGACCCCATGGAGAGCCTCCCAGCTTTGACAATTTGCAAACAGAGGGTGACTGGCTCTGGGGCTTTCCAGCAGGGACCTTGGATGATGACAGCTCTAGCACCTCCTCCGGGGAGTGGTACCAGAACTTCAAGCCGCCCCCCCAGCCCGCTTCCACGGAGCAGCTTGGGTGTTCAGGTGCCAGTGGCAGGGGAGGGGAACCTGGGGGCGGGGGCAGAGAGGGCCTGGGGAGTGGATGAGTTGGGGAGCTCTGTATCCATTGGATCCATCAGCCCAAGGAGAAAAGAAGAGAGGTAAAGGAATATTAAAAAACAAACAAGCAAACAGGAATATAAGGAGGTGGGGAGAATGGAGATGGATGGGACACAGAGTCAAAGAGCATACCTTGAGAAGATGTGAGATCCCCATTAGTGGAGGCGTTTGAGCAGAAGCAGCTGGATGACCCCGTGGGGCTCCTAGCATCAATTGTCCATCATGTACTGTGTCAGCGTAGGGACTACAGCCTTGAACTAACAGATAACGCCCTGCCCTCTGGGCTGACGTTCTAGCGAGGGAGATGGCAGTGAACAAGATGATGAGATGGGAGTCTTGTCACTCCATGCCCCACAGCATCATGGGGCAGCGAGGGGTGGACTCAGACCTAGTCAGCTCTGTCCTATGGGACAATGACTGGGCCTCCCACTGACCTGAGCCTCCGGCCACACAGGATCCCCCAGGCCCCAGCCTGAGTCCACGGACGATGACGACTATGACGACATCGGAGCAGCTTAGACTTGGCCCAGCGAGGCTCCAGGTGGCTCATTCCACTGGACTCCTGCTCTACCTACTCCCCTGTGCCACCTTGTCTTCTTGTCCTCCCAGATCATCCCCCAGGGGGCTGAGAGGCCTCCCCTGGAGAGATGAAAGGGAACTCCACACCCTGTACCACCCAATCTCCATCAAACAGAGCCTTCACCAGCCCCAACAGCAGCAAGCTGACGGGTGCTGCCTCTGAGAGGTAGTGAGCTCTGTCTCAGGGATGAACAAGCAGTCTGGGCCACCTCTCAGCAGGCTGCATGGAGGGGTTGACCTGAATGACTCCTGAGGTCCCTTCCAACCCTCAGGTGTCTGGTACTTCAGTTCTCTGAGTCTCAGACAGCTCAGGGCCCAGAGGTACTGAGCGGGGCAGAAAGCGGCCCCATCCCAGTGCTGCCCAGGGACGCCCCACATGCAGGGGCTGTTGGGCTGCTGTTGCTCTGACAGGTGGATGCTGGGCTGGGGTGACACACCCGCCGACTCAGGCTTCTCTCAGGGCAGGGCCCTGTTCTGCAGTGACTGTCCATGGACACTGAATCCTATTCTGGGCTTCCTATGCTTTACTAGGATCATCCCAGCCCAGCCCCACCACAGACCCAGAGGTGGGGCTCAGTCCTTGTGGGGGCAGAAGTGCAGAAATGTCTGCCAGGTGGGGCCCAGAGCCTGCAGTAACCCCCCGTCCCTATCTGTCAGCTTGGATTGATGGGGGCCTCCCGTATGAGCCTGTCAACATGCAATGTCCCACCCAGAGCCATAAAAACGACCAGGCAGCCTCCAGAGAGGCCAGAGGGCTCAGGGCCAGCTCCTGGTGTCTTGTTCTGAGAATTCTGAGATTAAACTAATTACTGAATGAAAGCAGGGTGTGGAGTGACAAGTCCTTGAACTCTTACAGAACCCAGGCTGTGTGTGTGTGTGTGTGTGTGTGTGTGTGTGTGTGTGTGTGTGTGTTGGGTGGGGTGGAGGGCAGCTCTATTCATTAAGACAACTGGAAAGGAAACCTACAGTGGCCTGGTGCCATGAAACATGCTGGGGCTACAGGGACAAGAAAATACAGGGCCTGCCCCCCCTGGAGCTGGACACCGAGACAGCCACTGTGAGTTAGGTAGCCACTTGACTCCCCGATCCGCCCCACCAGCCCCCACCAGCCCCAGCGCAGTGAGGTCTGGCTTGCTGGCCGAGTGAGTTCTGACCTGAGCCTGCAAAAGCGTCCAGGCAGGATAATGCGAGGGGGTTTTATGCTCTGAGCTGCCTGGGAAAGGAACCAATCCCAGGCACAGGAGGAGCTGGAGATGAGGCTAGTGGATATGGAGGGACCGCAGAGAGGACACATGGAAGGAACCAACCTGCTCAGACGCTGGGATTTTAGCCCAGCTGCAGAGGCCACTGCCCAGCTTTACCTGGGGTGAGGGCTGGGGGTCAGGTTTCCTCAGCCTTTCTAGAACAGGAGTTGGAGGTGGCTGGGCTGTAGGTCCTGTCCTGGGGGGCTGAGTGGGGATGAGCAAGGTCTGTTTTTTGATCACCTGTCCCAGAGGTGGAGAGAAAGCTGGCACTCCCCACGGCAACCGTCACAGGATGTGGTTGTCCCTCTGATGGGCCCCCCTCCCCAGGCCCAGGGGGATTCCTAGGAGCAGAGGCAGTGCTGGAGTGGGTGGGGTCAGACTCCCAGGGCGGCTTATCAGACAGCCTGGGTTCAAATCCCTAGTCCACCCTGTCCTGGCTGTGTGGACTCTGGCAAGCCACTCAGCATCTCTGAGCCTTTGCTGTAAAGTGTGTTTGTAAAGCGTGCACAGCAGTAGTAGGCACCACGTAGGTGATGACAAGGGTTAGAATCTTGGCAATACACGTTCCTTCTCATTGGTAGATTAATCAATAGAGGTGAGAGATCTCCTTAAAAGGAGAAAGGGGAGGAGAAGAGTAGACAGCCATTCATGGGGTTTTAGTGCATTGGTGCTGGAGGAGGCATGGAGAATGCTGGCTCACTCTCCTTTTACAGAGGAGGGTGCTGAGGCTTGGCAGGGGAAAGGACTTGTCCAAGGTCACTCAGAGGGTTAATAGCCAAGTTACAATTTGGCCCTACTCCACCCCACCCCCAGGAAGATGGTGACACCCTTTTTCTCCCCGAGCTCTCCCTTATTTCTCACCAGAGCCCCCTCCCTCACCCTCACTCCTGTTTCCCCCTCACCCCTCAGTCCCAGAGAAATTGGGCAACTCTGAGATGCGCCCCCCGTACCCCCTCCCAGCTCCTGGGCAGCCAGGGGGCACCAGGATTGCACATGACTGGGGACTTTCTAGGGCTGGCTTCCTAGGTTGGGTGATGGGGGCTGCTCACTGAGCGGTCCCTTCACCCCCTGTGTCTGTGCCTCCAGGGGCCTTGGACCATCTAAGGGAAGTCACAAACAACAAAGCAGGTGCACTCAGGAGACCAGGGGTTAAAATCAGCATAAAGGATCTGGGAGGGGAAACACCACAATGTTAAATGGAGGTGGCAGCTGAGTCCTGATTTCAGGAACACTCCTATGGGGCGGGGCTGTATCCAGAATGAGGCACTGCAGAGATTTGATGGCTATGCAAACGCAGTGAGAGAATGATGCACAGCGGAAGTATGGGGCCCAGGAGAGCCCCTGACACAGCCGGAGGGAGGCCAATCTGGGAAGGCTTCCTGGAGAGGTGATGTCTGCACAGGGTCATAAAGGAGGAGTAGGAGTTAGCTCTGGGAGCAGAGAGGGGCGGGCAGTCCAAGTTGATAGACTGGCATGAGCAATGACAGAACAAGAAACCTGGTGGCTCGGGAGGTCAAAGGTAGTCCAGCCTGAGAGGACAGGCTGAGGAGACTCAATTCTCACACCAACTATTCCCTAGGTGAGAAAACGGAGGCCCAAAGAAGTTAAGTAAAATGCCCAAGTCACACAGCTCAAAAACATCAGGCACTGTTCTGGGTACATTATAGGCACGGAGTCACAAGAACCCTCCCTGTGAGGTATCCGTATTATTCCTGTATTAGGGTTGAGGGAACCGGGGCTTGGGAAGATTCAGAGTTTTCCCAGGGCTATCAGCTCGCCATGGTGGGCCGGGCTCTGACTGCTTCTCCACGTGGCCTCCTGAGGTGGCGAGGTCCATGCTAAGGTTCATTTCCAGGCTTACTGATCTGACTGCCCGGCGGGAAACTTCGTCAATGCTTCAGCACACGGTTCGTTGGCCTCTTCCAGACATCTGGGAAGGCCCGAGGGGTGAGGCCAGGAGGTCTTGGGCAGGACTGTCCCACCATGGTCCTCAGCTCCTGTCTGCTCTCTGAACTGCATGGACATGGCTCTAAGGCCACTCCCAGGAGCTCAGGCTCAAGGTTTCATGCCCTGGCCGGGCATCGCCTGCTGGTACCCAACCTTTTCCACTGGAAACCTCAGCCCTGAGGCACATCTTCCAAGCCACCACTTAGCTTCCATCCCTCCCTATCACCCCATCTGTGGTTTCCACTTCCGTCCCTCCCTAAAACCCTTTCGACAGTTCTGGAGATGGATGGAGGTGGCTGGAGCCCTGTGCGGCCACTCAGCGTGGACACCTCATGGCCGTGGTCCCAGGACCCCCATCCTGGCTTCATGAAGATGAGATGGAGGCTCCAAAACGAAGAGGAGCAGGGGAGACCCATCAAGGGAGGATGAGTTCAAAGTTGCCTCAGTGGAAAGTTCATCTCCCACCACATCCTTCAGCTGTTTACCAGTTTGACGGGGTTCTGGCATCCTGACATGAAAAGAGGCTCACCCCTTACCAACATCATCGAGGAAGGACCGAAATAGCAACAGAGGAAGACAAAGACGAGACAAAGGGGGAGAGAGAGAGAGAGAGAGAGAGAGAGAGAGAGAGAGAGAGAGAGAGAG
>NW_017731603.1:1099697-1102012 GCF_001890085.2 Hipposideros armiger | reverse complement strand
GAGAGAGAGAGAGAGAGAGAGAGAGTAATGAGACAGAGAGGAAAATAAGGGCGGGGCCATGCGGTATCAGAGCAGACAATGGAAGAGACAGCAGGCCCCACAGAGCCGCCTTTGTCTGTCCCTCCCCCTGAGCCGGGCACTATCCTGAATTCCTCAAACCCTCCCAGGGCAGCAAGGTATCCCAATCTTTGTTTCCTTCCGGGTAAGAAAAGTGAAGCCCAGAGAAGTCACAGAACTAATTCAAGGTCACCCAGCTAGGACCCTGGGATCTGGACTCACAGGAGGGCTCCACACAACAGGCAGGAAGGAAATGGGACGGTAGAGGCTGGAGCCACAGAGGGGTTGGGGGCTAGGGAAGGCGGTGACACATCCTTTCTCGGGGAAGGATTGCCCCCACCTCCCAAAACATCCTGGCTGAAGGCAGGTGTCTCTTCCTGGCTCCTTGCCCCAGGCCCACCACACCCTGGCCCCCCAAGTGCAGAAGGAGGAGAGGGAGTCGCCCCCAGGGTCACCGGCTCTGCCAGAGGTTCATTTTTCTCCTGAGCAACCCGGTTCAAAACACCCCTCTGCCTGTGGGGTCTCTTGCCTGCCCCTCCACTCACACAGCGGGGAGAGGAAAAAACCCACATCCACGCACTCACAGACACATTCTCCCCACGGCCTCCACTCTGGGTGTGGCCACCCCGTTCCCTGGGCCTCCCTCAGGCTCCCTGCCTGGCCCATGGAGGCTGCTGTTCTCTGAGGATGAGATGCTAAAATAGTTGGGGTCACTAACCCCCCAGCTCTTCTGCACACCTGGCAAGATGGTGAGACCCTTAGTCACATGACCATGATGATCACTCTCTTCCCCCCCCAAGCCTGTGGCCCCTTCTGTGGCAGTGCCCCGACCTCCCGCTGTTCGCTCTTTTTCCTTCTCTTGCCTTCATTCCTCCCACCGTCTTGGGAACCTGAAGAGTGGATGGGTGCTCCTTGCAAAGAGCAAGAGAGAGTCAGCCCACATTAGAGGCACACAACCGCCCAAGACATAAGGCTGTCCCCTGCAGGGCCACCCCAGCTCATGATCACTCGCCCTCTGGCAAGAACAACCCTTCCTGTGAAAAGGCCCTTGTGAGCTCTAGGGTCAGGCAAGGTCATCGTGGCCTTCTGTTCCCAGGCCACCTACCTGGGGATATTGCAGGGCCAGGGGTAACCAGGTCACCTGCACCCCTGCTGTGGGGACCTCCTGCAGTGTGGGATGATGGCCATGGCATTGACTCTGGACCCTGGACCAGTGAAGATCCTGAGATCCCGCCCCCCTCGCCCCTGCCCCGCTCCTCTGGTTCCAGGAAACTCACTTCTTCTCCTGTCCATACTCACGTCTTGCTGCCCCTTTGCTTTCTTCTCCATTCCTGATTCTATGGCCTGTTCTTTTGATGACCCACACAGTTGGGATTTGCATGCACCGTGAACCCACACCAAAGCATGCCTTCCTCCCAGCCCCTCATGAGCGTCCAGGAGAGAGCACACTGACTCCGTTTCCCCTGAGGGTGAGCTCCCACCGGCCTGGCCCTCCCATAGTCTGGAACGGCCTTTGTCTCACTGTTCTACCCACTCTCCTTCACCCAGCGTCCCAGGGCCTGACCACCTCAGCGGCACAAGGACTCAGGGCAGAATGAAGCTGATTTAAACCAATATTTCTCAAACCTTAGTTTTCCATGTAAATCTTCAAGGTTTTTGCATTATCCGTGGACCATTTGTTCTCTTGCCTAGTAATAGCTTTTCTTTCAATGGAGTCACATGTTTTAAAACTTAAATTTATTGCAAAAGAAATCTTTAGCCATTTTACAAAATATCTGGCATGTGCTTTTCAAATATGCTAATATCGCAAAACACAAAGACTCAAGAACTGTTTCAGGTGAAAGGAGCTAAAGAGACACAGCAACCGGATGAGCGCCGGGCGTGACGGGGGATGTTCTTTGCCTGTAAAGGACATGACTGGGACAGATGGTGAAACCGGAATGAGTCTGCAGGTTAGATAGTAGCATTTGCCTGTGTTACCTCCCTGGTTTTGATAAAGGTACCGTAGTTATGTAAGAAAATGTCCTTGCTTTTAAGAATTGCACATTGAAATATTCACATATTCAGGAATAAAGGGACAACCTATTTTTAAATGGTTCAGAACAAATAATATCTCTCTCTCTCTCTCTCTCTCTCTCTCTCGCACAGCACTTGCTCTCGCTCTGTGTGTGGGTGTGTGTGTGTGTGTGTGTGTGTGTGTAAGTAGGTAGGAGAAACAGAGAGAGGGAGAGGAAAGCATCAAAATGTTAACATTGGAG
>NW_017731603.1:1092356-1096262 GCF_001890085.2 Hipposideros armiger | reverse complement strand
CCACACACACCTCTGGGTTGTTCTTAGCTTGTCAGTGAGCCCCATGCTGTAGGAGCCCAGGTCCTGCCCAAGGGGGCTGGAGGAACCCTCATCTGGGTAGAGCCCTGCATGAGACATGAGTGACACCTCTAAACACCCAAGTCCCTCAGTATATGACTTTTTAATTAAGCGAGATGAAAAGATGAAACACAATGAGAAAGCCAGCCTTTAGGGCACAGTGGCGAGAATCATAATGTATTCCAAAAGCAGACACAAATAATTCTCGTACTGCCCAGGGATTAGAACAAATGTTCCTTCTCACTCATTCCTCTTGTTTTCATTCCATTTGCATGTATTTATCCTGCTGCTTCTCCAATGCCCTCCTTGAGCCTGCTCTGGGCCAGGCACTCTACGTACCTGAGCTCATCTAATCCCAGCAGCCCTATGTGCTTGCTGCTGTTGTCATCTCATGTCTACGGATAGGAAATATAGAAGCTTGGGGAATAACAGATGACTAGCAGCAGAATGGAATTCAGACCCAGATCGTGGGGTCCAAGGCATGCATTCTGCCACCACACTCCCCCGGCTCTTGTGACCAGGCCCCGTGACCAGGGCTGCGGGCCTTTCTTCCGGATGGCCTCACACTGGTCCTGGCGCCCATAGCAGGGAAGAGACGATGGACCTGTCTTACACATCCGTTTGAGGACATCTAATTTTCCTCTAAGGGGAAAACGCCCACAGGAAAACCGGAAAGCAACCTCCTATGTCGCGCGACAAGGATTATTCTTGCAATTTTTCTCTAAGTCTGAAATTGTCTTAAAGTACATTTAAAAGAAACGTATGTTGCCGTTGTAACTATAGAATCAGTATCACTTTTGACAAATTGAAAGTAATTCTAAATTAAAGCAATGCCGTTACTCTTTCTGGGTGCGTCAGTTGTTAAGCCTGAGCCTGAAACCTGCCTGTTCTTGGTTGTATGTGGGGATGGGCAAGGGTGGGGAGGCCTTGAGACATCTTCACTTTAGCCTGAGATGTTCTCTTTCATGTCATGCGAAAGACTTGCACAGGATAGAAAGGGTGTTGCTTTCTCACCAGTGATCCGTTATCGGATGATATGGAGCTCCTGTCCATGGTTATAAGCCCAGGGACATTCGTTTCATGACCGTTTAACAGTCCCCCTCGGGGCCAGGCCCATTACAGAGCCCTGGCAGCAGGAGAGGACAGGGTCACTGCCTTCAGGAAGCTCACAAGCTGGGCAGAGACAATTATGGGCCGGACTGGGATGGATGAGGGTCCGGGTAGAGCTCGCTTCTCTGAGTCCCAACGTTCCTGGGGTCCCTGGAGTCCAGAGGTGATGACCTCAGGGCTAGAAGGTGCCCCAGGAGCAGGCACACAGCTGGGGCAGCTCAGAGCTGGTGAAGACAAGAGAATATCATCAGTGTGTGAGAAACGAGGTGCAGGAACCAGCCCCACAGTCTGCCACACCCAGGAAGACAGAGCAGCCCGAGTCCCCTTGGCCTTTGTCTCCATGGCTTCTCCTGGTACCCACGCTGTCCTGCGCCCTGCTTCAGGTGGTCAGCAAGCCTTTCTCCCGATTTTTCTTGTGGCACATTTCATTTTTAAAACTTAACTTTCTACTTTAGAATAGTTTTGGATTTACAGATAAATTACATGGATACCAAGGAGTTCTCCTACACCCTATTATTAACACCTTACATTGGTGTTGGCAAATTTATCACAATTAATGAGCTGATATTGATACATTATTATTATTATTATTATTATTATTATTATTATTATTATTAACCAAAGTCCATATACTATTCATATCTCGCTCATGTTGACCCTGCGTCCTTTTATTTCGCTTCAGGATCCTGTCCTGAATACCACATAGCATTTAATCGTCATGTCTTTTTAGACCCCTCTTGGCCATGACAATTTCTTAGACTTTTGTTGTTTCTGATAACCAAGACGGTTTTAAGAAGTACTGGTCAAGGGTTTTGTAAAATGATCCTTACTGTTTGTCTGATGTTTTCCTCTTCCTTAGACTGGGGTTGCGGGTTTGGGAGAGATAGACCACAGAGGTAAAGTGCCATTCTCATCACATCCCATCAACGGTACCTCTTCCAACATGACCTATCACTGCTGATGCTGACCTTGGTCCCTGGCTGAGGCAGCATCTGTCAGGTTTCTCCACTGCAAAGGTGCCGTTTGCCCGCTCTTCATACTTGACTCATTGGAGGGTGGTCTCTATGTACAACCCTCGCTTACAGAACGGGGCACTACACTACACTGCCTTGAAGATGGAGCACCTCCATAAATGACTTGGAAATTTTCTGCATGGGAGATTTGTCTTTTTTCCCTCTATTTATTTATTCAATCACTGATTTATATCAATGCGGGCTCATGGGTTTTTACTTTGGGCTATAATCCAGTACTACTCTATTTTTTTTGCTCAAGTTGTACAGCTTTGGTCATTGGGAGTTCTTCCCATGGGTTCTGGTGACCATTTCACAGACCCCGTCATTATGCGCTTGTGACTGTTTGTTTGTTTGTTTGTTTTTGTTTTGGGAGTACTTCCTTACTTTCTGGCACTACAAGGTGCTCTAGACTCATCTGTTACATCTCCTGCCCCAGACCTAGCATCAGACACTTCTCCAAGGAGCCCTGGTTCCTCTCGTTGGAGAATAATATTGGAAACCAATATCTGGGCACTAGGTATGCTTGTTGCTACTGGAGTGTGGCTGTTTCTAGGTCCTGTCAGCTGATGGAGCGAGGAAATATACGTGTGTATATTTACAAATCCATGAATAGCTCCACATGTAGCCACCTGTATGTATGTTAAGGTAAACACAAGTCCACACTAACGCCTCCGACTCGAATCCAGTACCACGTGGATCATTCTCTCTCGTCTTCTCTTCTTTGTCTGTAACCTCCCATCCAACACTGAGAAGCCTGGCCCCCACCATCCACCATCCATTTACTTAATTCTTCAATTCTATATTTTTTCCTTCTTATGTTTTTTTTCAGATTTTCTCCATCAAGGTTATATATTCCTCAAAGGCAAGGCCTGAACTTTTCTTTTTTCTGTCTTCGCCCCTTCCCCCAATTCTAGCAGAGTATCCCTCAGAAAAACAATACAGCTAATACATCATTAGGGAAGGAGTGAGGAGCAGCCCTCGGCTTTGGTCCCCGCGTCTTTCAAGCCCCTGGCACAGACGCCTCTAAGCGGCCCTTCCGCGTGGAGTCTGAATCACCCACATCAGTGGAGAAATGAGCGTTAGAGCTCCCACCCTGCCACCCACCTTCCTAACAGTGTGTGTTTGTGCCATTACTTTGATAGTTTATAAAGCAATGTTCTATCACGATGAATGGAAAGTGGAAACACAAAAGGGCCAGCGGCAGTAAGAAGCGTAGGTCTCACTAATCCAGTACAGTTAAGGCAAATTGTAAACCACCCGGCTGCCTGGCTCTGGGAAGCGCTCAGGAAAATCCTCGAAATTGGCCTTGAGGTACCCCCTACCCCTGCCACCCCATGGTGTGATTTTTTTTTTCTCTGTTGCAAGGAAGGGATGAAAGGAAGATGTCCTGACTGGCTTTAGAGTCGGGGACAACAAGCACACGTGCCCCTGGAGAAAGAGCTTCTGCAGCTTTTGCACAGCATCAGAAGGTCTTTGGTTAATTGTCTGCCTGTTTGAGAAGAAGGCTTGCACCTTCCTTTGACGTGTGCTTCTATAAATAGGTTATGCTGCAACCTGAACATCTGTGTCCCAAAAAGGTTTTTTTTTTTAAAGCTGCAAATGGTTGTCACTGTCATCCCTCATTTCTGCCCCAATTTAAAACAATGAAAAGGCCCAGCCTTACTCCTGCCCTGCTCTCCAGCCCCAGCACATCCCCCCACAATCAGGCCCCCAGAAGGTCCCAGAC
>NW_017731603.1:1054711-1087616 GCF_001890085.2 Hipposideros armiger | reverse complement strand
AACCGCTGTTGCTCAGAGCTCAAACTCTTGAGCGAGCTCTTAACCAACTGAGCCACTCAGCCGGCCCTGTTTGTTCATTTTTATAGATGTGACTGCTGACTGGATGGGGCTAGAAGGAATTTTTTTATAGCGTGCCACTCAGTTTTTCAACGGTGTCCAAGTTAGATGCCAAACATCCCAAAGCAATCTCACATCAAATTCCTTTCTGATTTTTAAGATTCTGTTGGAAGTCAAAGCTAGAAACCATCTGACTTGCAAAATGATTTCTTATCTGTCTTAGAGTCATTTACTTCCTCATCGCCAGCGCCAACACTTCAAATTGTCCCTTTGTCGGTGCCCCATAGTTTTTCCACCCAGTAAGATCGTGGGTGGGTTAGGTCTGCATGGTTTTAGTAAAGTCGGGGAAGAGCGATTATGCAAGGGGACAGGAATGAGGTGTGCTGGGAGGAGGACAGAAGGACAGCGAGGTTTCTGGAAATCGATTCTTTCACGACTACCTGGGCCCCTTCCCATTTGAAGGCCAGCAGCCTAGCGCAAAGATGAAGAAAGGCAAATCCTCTGTGCTGAGAACTGCAAGAGCTTTCGGCATGAACTCTTTGGTCCAAATCCCTGCTCTGGGAGACCTGACCGAGCCCCAGCATGGCTTCTAGTCGCCTAAAGCCACACCCTGGATGACCTGGCCCCTTGAGTTCCTATCTGGAAAAGCTCCAAGTGGCCAAAAGAAATTACCATTTGTTCCAGCCAACACCTGAGGAAGCCCGTGACCTCCCTTTCCACAGAGCATTTATTTAAAAACACTGACCATTGTCGATCTTTTCTCTGTCCCTCCAAGACATACGTGAATCTCCCACCACCCGGGGGTGTCCCTCTCAAGGACCTAGGAGCGTTCCTTTGAGTGAAATCATCGGCAAGGATGGGCCTCTGCCTCCCTGTCTCTGTGGGAAGGTAGAGGCTGACTGGGAAATGCTGGCTAGCAGACACACATGACCTTCACTCGACTGACCGCTCGAGCCCCCGCCAGCGCCCCTCACTACTCCTCATTCTTTCTTCAAATCACCTGGCCACCCCTGTGCGAGTCAGAGCTGAGCTCATTTGTCACTGGACTGTCCTACCTCGTGCAGCAGTTATCTCTGAATAAAATCTGCCTGCGTCACTTTTAATGACAGCTTTGCTGATGGTTGACAGTGTCCACGTCTCCTCCCTTGGCAGAACTACTGAGCAACTACAGCGCTCTGTCCTGAGAGACCCACGTCCAGATGGGGTCTGAGAGCCCTCCTCCAGACTGCTCGAGGCACACGCTAACACATGCCTGCAGCCAAGCTACAATGGCAGGCTTCACTGGTTGGACCCCATTGCCCCCAGGGCCGCCCCCCTCCACGGGAGCCCCCTCCTCCTCCTCAGCCCGTCTTCTCTTTGCTGAGGAGTTATTTGCTGGTGCTCTGGGTCCTCAGGGCACACAGGTGGGCAGGGCACACTGAAGTCCTTCTAAGCTGAAGAAAATGCCTCCTGTTCCGGAGAGGGGGAGTCAGGACCCTGACGTTTGCGGCCTGCGCAAAACCTTCAAAGGTCATCTAGTGCAAAGATCTCATTGTACAGCAAAAGTGGAAGCCAAGGGGATCAGGTGACTTTCCTGAGGCCATGAAGCTAGTCAGTCGGAAGGCACCATTCACTTCCATTTCCAAAATCCCTGACCACTGTAAACAGGCTGCGTTGTGGGACACAAGACGTGTGCTGAATAAACATCTGCCTAACGGACAGAGGGTGGCCCCAAGTCCCCCCGCTGCTCACGTCAGTTCACCTGGGCCGACTGTGAAGCCAGCAGCAGGAGGCCCAAGAGACTATTACTAGCGTGGGAAGCTACCATCAAGCTGTACGCGGCAAAAATATAAGTTGAGGCTTGCTTTTATTTATTTATTTATTTATTTTGAATTGTGGAGATGTCCCTCCCCTGTGGGACTGTCTCGTGGTAGATTCTGGAAATCCTGAGACTCAGAATCCTCTATAGGGTGTGGCAGGACTAAGGGAAATACTGGGGACATTTAGTGACAATTCTCCTTGGGGCAGGGGCATGGGCTGCTTGGCCTGGTCGCAGCCTTGTGGACGTCCTTCGAGGTCTCTGGAGTCAGAAGGCATAATTCAGGGGTAAGGGGTCAGGCCCCACGGACCCTGAGGAGGAGGGGGGCAGGAGCCTCTGAACTGAAGACAGTAGATTACAGAGACCTACCTACTCCCTTTAGAGCTCAAGAAAAAAAGAAAACGCAAAAGGCAAACAACCTTTAGGCACAGTCAGAGGTGGTGGGGTGAGGCAGGCTGCTGGGAAAGGGCCTAGAAATTTCTGTTGTACAGAGCCCTATAATACCAGTGGGGGCTGGGTGCTGAGACTTGTGAAAAATGAGAAGCATCCTAAAACGCGATCAAAAGGAGGGCGGTATATCAGTGATGGCACACCGATTAACACACACCCCACAGCGGAATGCTGTTGAGCGAGGCTCAGAATATTTTTGAGTTAAAAAATGAGTTTAAAAACAGCATTTGTAGTGAGATTCCATTTACGTAGCTTCTCACCACACACACACACACACATACACACTCACACACACACACAGAGTATCTGAAGTTATATGAAAAGTCAGGAAACAGAAGCAGGCTAGCTTTGTGGGCGTAGGACGGTGCAGGGCCCCAGCCTCAGAAGGGCCCTGGGCTCTTTTTACTACTCTGCTGCCTCCATCTAAACCCTTAGTTGTCTAGCTGGTCCTGTAGAGAAAAAAACTCACTTAAAAAAAAATCAACTTGGTAGAGGTATAATTTACATACAACAAAATGTACCCTTATTTTAAGTGGACCATTGAATGAGTTTTGACAAATGTCTATCCATGTAACCATCACCACCATCACGATAGAGAACCCCAGAGGATTCCCTCATGCCCTGTGCACTCACACGCCCTCCATCCCAGCCCAAGGCAAGCTCCAATCAGCTTCCTGTCATTGTAGCTTATTTTCGTCACTTCCAGAATCCTGTAAAAATGGAATTGTATAGTATGCACCCTTGTTTCTGCCTTCTACCCTTAATGCCATATTCAGAGATTCATCCTGGTGTTATGTTATTGGTTGTTTGTCCTTTTTTGTTGTTTTGAAATGTGGCTATACCACCATTTGTTCCTTTACCTGTTGATGGCCATTTCGGTGGTTTCCAGTTTGGGGCTATTATGAACAGCGTTGGTGTGAATATTCGTGTACAAGCTGTGTCTAGACACATGCTGTCATTTCTCTTGGGGAAACATCTAGAAGTGGAATTATCGGGGTGTATGATAGGTGCATATTTAGTTGTATAAGAAACCATCAAACCATTTTCCAAAGTGATTGCACCATGTTTACAGTCCCACCAGCTAAACTTATTTTTATACGGCATGTGCAAATTTCAAATGCTATGCTCGATATGTTTTTCTTCACCCTCCAGTGCAACAAATATATTACAGAGTGTCCAAAATGTCTGGAAACACACGTAAAATAGCGATTATTTATTGCACCCTTTTCAGATGAACAGTTGGACCCATTGTTTCAAACTTAGAGGTACTTCAAGTGAAAAAGTGTTTAGAGGTTGAAGAAAACAGAGTGGAAATGTAACTATCCATGGTTTAAAGTAAGTTTATCCTGTTTCCTGGGTTTTGGGACACCTTTATGTGAAAATAACGAGAGGGGTCACCTGACTGTTTAGGCATTTTATAATAATGGTTGTGGTTCACTTCCTGGCTATAAAAGCTACAGGTATTTGTTGCAGAAAATTTAGAATATATGGACAAGAGCAAAATACAGTTCAAAATCCTAATCATCATAATGCTAGTTAGTATTCCCTATTTGTTTTGTTGGGCGGTTGTGTGTGTTTAATGATTTAATTGTACTTTTTATCTTATGTAAACTTCCTAAAATATCTCCTTATTTATAAAAGTGTTACTTCTCCATTGCAAAAATTTACAGACAAAATATTGGTTGTAAACATCTTTTTCAACTTTTTCGCATCTTTTCAGCTCTTTCAATAAACACACACACGGTAACACTGTGTGCTTTTAAATACGTAGCTTAAAAATTCATTGAATTTTACATCCTACTTTTTTTCACCTAGCAATAGGACATTAAATATTCTTAGAAAAGCAAATTTTTAGCAAATATTTTTATGTCACTGTGTGCATCATAAGGAAAAACTAGAACTAGATGTCCAACATCCAGGAAAACCACTTAGTAAATTCTGGTATGTCGACCAGAGAGAACTTGATGCAGTTTTCAGAAGTGGTTCTTTTTATAAAGCCCAGCAAGGGATACAGCAAACAACCTAACGGTTGTCGGTGATGCTCTGGATGGTGGGGTTGGATGAGATTTTTTTTTTTATTTCTAGGTTTCAAAAATAGTTTTCCACTATGCACATGTATTTCTGTGATGATTTTTTTTCTGTGATGATTTTTAAAACCTATTTTAAATGAGCAATTAGCAGTCATCAAAATTAATATAGCTTATTATAAGAAATCCATACTCATGGAAAAAAGAAAGGTTAAATGCTGCACCAAACTTCTAGAAGAAAGTAAAAATAATCTGAAAGCCGCCTGGAGCGAGTCACCCCTAACATGTTGTACAATAACACACACACACACACACACACACACACACACACACGCACAGTGAAAAATGCTCTTTTGCAAACTGCTCCTTTCACTCATCAATATCTCATGAACATCCTTCCACGTCAATAAAAGTCCATCGACCTTCTTTTTAATGGTCTGCGTTAAAATATTTCCTCCCATATATCTTGTGGTATGGGTGCACCATTATTTATTTAACAAATCCCTTATTGATGCCCATCGAGGTTGTTTGCAATATTTCACTTAGTATTATAATTAGCATAACAGTAAGTGAGCTGGACTGGGAGTCAGCCTGCAAGCTAATTGTCATATCTACTGTTATATCCCATCAGAGCCAAGTTTACCCCTTTCTAAGATGAAGACATGGGGTGCCTCTAGCTACAGCAATCCTTGATTTCTTGAGGTAGTCACCAATTTTTCAAGAATATGAAGTGTTCAGTGTAATTTAGAATAAATGGCACAGCTAAAAATAGGGTTCCTCTCCAAAATGATATGGGGAAAGCCCTCAAGTATCTGCCTGACTTAATCAGTACCTATTTTCCAATCTGGAGGTGTCTAGAAGGTGACGTCCAATGCCATCTTGGGCCATACACACGTTGATGTGCAGCTCTGTCGTCAGCCAGGCCAGCATCACTGGAAGAACGGCTGCATAGTCACCTGCCTCTCACCCAGTCACCTGGTTCTCTCTTCAGCAGACTGCTCCCAGAGTCCTGCTTTCTCTCTTTCCTGCATCTTTCCTTGAACCTCAGATACGCACATGTTAGGATGCCCTGAGTTCTGTGTTGTTCTCAATCCACCTGCTAGCAACACCATATCCCCTGCGAAAGCTCCTAAAACGGGCCTCTTCTTAGCAAAGAGATTTTGATGTGGTGCAGCAAGCACACAAGTGGGCTTCAAGTGGGCACCCTAGCTCTAACTCAACAGCAGCAACAATGAATTTCATTGAGTACCTACTATGTGACAGGCACATTTCATGCATCTCTTCATTTCTGAGGTCTCGGCAGTTCCTGAAGGCACTTAGGAAAAACCCTCGTCAAAAATCCCAGCTTTAAACAATGTCTCTGACTTTAGAAACCCGGCTTAGAAAGGCCCAATTCTCTAATACATAAACCCCTGCTACCACAATCATTAACACCTCTTTCATAGGCACTAATTTGCTTTGGTCCCTGAAGAACTGTTTTCACTGAATTGTGTTTTGGGCCAGACCTTCAGGCATTGAGGGATTTCTCATAAGAAACAGCTCCATGAAACTTGCTGTTGATTGCTCATTGAGATAATGAGACTGTCTTTCAAGATAATAGAAAGGAGGGCCGGCTGAGTGGCGCGATGGTTAAGAACTGGCTTGGCACGCCAGAGGGCCCCGGTTCGGATCCCACATATGAGGGCCAGTGACACTGCCCTCCACAGCTGAGATGCTGAAGAACAGCTCAACCTGGAGCTGGACTGCCGTGAGTCATCTGCGACGGCATAGGCTGTAGCCCCTGTGGCAGTGGGTTGCCGTGGGCTACCGTGTGTAGCCAGCAGCCAGCATGAGCGGCCAGCATGAGCGGCCAGCAGCCGCAGTGAGTGGCCGTCCAGAAGCCGGTGACTGATCTGCCTTGCCCTGGAAGAGTGCAATGATGGTGCCAACTTGGGCCAGTGAAGCAATGTCCTCCACAACTAGACTGAAGAAAAAAACGACAGCAACTTGTCTGTTCCCATCCCCCCAACTCCCCAATAAAAATCTTAAAAAAAAAAAAAGATAGAAAGGATCCTCAGGCTGCAGGGTTTACCTCTTCGCTTTGGCCACCAGGAAGCTCAGAGGCAAACCAATGCCTCACCGTGTAACAGATGGACAGACCTTTTAGTATGATGCATCGTATAGACAATCTTCCCACCAAATTCACTATATTTTCTCTCCTCATTTTCCTGTCTCCTAGATTTTTTTTCTAATTTTTTGTCCTGTTCCCTTTTATGCACTGCTGCCTCACGTTCTTGGTAGAAGGAGAATAAATAAATGTTAGAAGTCAGAAACAGGACAAAGGACTGGACTCCCAGCCCCTTCCCCACATTTGAAAATTTGGTCACCTGAGGAGGAGGCATCACCTTGAGGAGCTGACCGAGTCACCCCAGTCCCTGTAACTTCAAAGTGCATCGCGGCCCTTTCCATGCCATATTTAGCCTCCCTACATTTTGTTCTTAACCATCAAAACAGAACTGTTCTTCTTCTTGCCCACCAGGTAAAGGTGACAAAGTCACTAAATTAAAATTGCCCTTGAAAAGCCATCTCCTATGGATCCAGAACTCTACATGAGTGGCCTACCAGGTAAGGTGGCTGAGAGAAAGTCCGAATTTAAAAACAAAGCAAAAGAAACAAAAACCTCCGACTATCTAAAGTTCCCACACTCCTCACAGACACAAGCAAGAAATCACCTTAGGGGCATATCTGCTCCAGACGCATAAACATCACCTTCCTCTGGTCATTAAGCTTCTGTGCTTGCTGTCCCCCTAACGCACACCTGGCATGCCCTTCCCTGGGTCCATCTGCCAGGTAAGGCCCCAGCGAGCTCCTCCTCTTCCATGAAGCCTTCCTGACTCATCCAGGCCCTGGTGGGCACTTTCTTACACTATTGCTAGCATTGCTTCCAATCCTGACCCCCACCTGCAGGCCAGGTGGGCCTTCCATTGGAACCTGGGGCTAGCCTGGTTTGAAGGGAGATCACAGATGGCGACCTACCTGGCTGCATGCAGTCTTCTCTTTTAGACTCAATTTCAGCCAAAGCTGTCATTAAGACCTGGCCTTGGCCAAAAGTGATGGCAAATTCTCCGCTGTGCAGTGTCCACAAGTGGTTTAAATTAAGATAAAGCTCAATGTCCAGCCCAGCATCACAATACAATACAGAGGGTGCCAAAACAATGTATGCACATTCTAAGAAAGGAAAACACTGTATTAAAATTGCAACACTCAATATACACCGATAACAAAAGATGAATACAAGTCGTGTGTATACGTTTTTTTCGGCAACCCCGGTATTTCTAAGGAAACACTCTTAAAAGCCATGGGTACCCAACAACGTATTTATTTAGTCCTTCTACCAATATTCACTGCACATGTACCTCTGACCTTGAGTGAGTCACTTCACGGTCCCTCAGCCTCTAATTTCTTTTCCCCTGAGATGGAGCTAATCCAGGCGCCCAGCTCACACTACTAGGCTGCTGTTTACTTCCCTTCTCTGTGTCTCAGTTTTCTTACCTCCCTAGGTTGTTGTGATGCTAAGTGAGTGCTGTGTGAGCACAAAAGGCTCTCCGACCAGTCCCTGCACAGTACAAATGCCAGCTGCTAACAGTGACACAATTATCATTGTCATCACCATCAAATTTATGTGACAATATGGTAAGCTCTGTAGGCTCTCCTGGCATACAGTAAGTGCTCAGTAAACCCTAGCTGTTGATGCTCTGTGGTTATTATTACATCTGAGCTTTCAAAGCCTTTGACTTCTATCTTTCACACACCATCAGAGCACGTTCAGCTAGCTGAATTCTGTTTTCTCTGTAAAACCAACCACCGCAGTTTCATCACTGTGGGAAGAGGACCCTTTTCTTTTTCATTCTTTCTTATTTTGTAATGAAATGATGCTTTGTGATGGAAAAATCATTCGTTTAGTCTGATTTTCTTTGTTTTCCTTTTTTAAATGAATTGACTGATTTGTTTTTTCCCTTGGGTCCACCAAGTTTTACAACAGCACAAACAAAACATCCACTGCAGGAGTCCAAAGCAGAGAGGAGCCACCTGCACAGCCCCACTCTTTGTCCCCAACTGACCACTGTGCCCTGAGCCTGGCCCCTGCCAGCCCTGCTCCATGTGACTGTTTCCCGATGTAGTCTCGCCAGGTTCTGCCTTGTGTCACATCGCGTCACATCCCAGGGCTATCCTGGGCTGCTCTACCATCTTCTGGTCTGTCGTTTTTAATGACTGCTTGATCTGAGTGGCTTTTTGGTCCTTCCTTTAGTCACAACTTCGGTGGCACTTTGGTTTTCTATCCAATAAATAAGTCTACAGTGGAGATTAAAATACAAAGATCTTTCTCCTTTAGATAGGGTCCTTAAAGTTACTACGTTTGAAACAAGAAGTGTAATCACATGCTTCCCAATTTAAATGTAATATACAGTTGAAAAAGTTCGGAGTATGCCATCCCAAAACATGCCACTGAGGTGTACAGATTGTTTTGAGCTGAAAGCAAGTAGCTCTCCTCCTCTTTCGTATCTAAAAGCCTGGCACATACTTCCCTTTGTCAGGGCAGCAGAAATTCCCATTTTTAAAAGTGTCTCCCGCTCCCATACCAGGAAGAAGAGGATGACGCTTACTCACTCACTGGGGAGGACCTTTATCGATGGAAAAGACACCAACCTGAGTCTGCAAAACAAACCTCACTAAATTACCTTTATCTTCCATTAGCTTCCCCCATATGTTTACCTTCCATAATGTATCCCAATGTCCCTAGAAGCCTACTCCTCGTTCCTTCGTCTAGTTACTTTTCCACAGTTTATCACGCTTTGTTAATATGGTGTATGAGCTCCTGGGATAACCTCTTCTTTGGTTTTTCGCTTCTTTCCTGTGAAGCCCTCATGTTCATGCAAAGTAAACGTTTTCTCCTATTAATCTGTCTTTTATCAGTTTGATTCACGGGCACCAGCCAACGAACCTAAGACGGTAAAGTATTTTTTTATCTTCCCTTCACAGCATATGTTGACATTTTAGCAATGTGCAAACACCTAAAAGAAATTTTCATTGGCCACAAGCAAGCTGTCTACCCCTGGGACAATCAAGGCTCCCGTTTAGGCATCGTTTTAGTCAAGTCCTCCCCTCCCCACCCTTCTCAACCCCCTTCCATCGACACAGATGAACTGTGTGATTGTAGAACAACATAAAGTGTAGGAGGGCTGGAGCTGCAGAGCCCCGGGTGCTGTTCTGGCTACTTCACCTCCTAGCCATGCGACCTTGGCCTATCGTGTCCTCAGCCTCACTTCCTCATCTGTGAAATGGGGACAAGAAGAGGATTTGCCTCACGGGGGTGTTGTGAGGATCCTATAAGACACGGTGACAGCCCCTGGTGCACAGTGAATGCCCACTAAGTGGGAAACTACTTAGGTATAAACATCCATTTTAGCAAATAATGAGTAACCAATATTTTTTAAATTGAAATTATATTCCTATGTTATATATTTTAGTATTTTATAGGTTAAAAATGCAACGTATAAATTACAACTTAAAATACATGATGTAGCTGTGATTACACTGTAAATCCATGTGTCTAACTTGGGCGTGTCACCTCACACCATATCAATAGTACTTCCCGTCGTTACGAACTGTCCTGTGGGTTTTAATGGCTGCATAACACTCACTCCATGGTATCTTTTATTTTGAACTGAACTAACTGCTCATCTCAACGCCATAAGGGCACAAGGTAGAAGCGTCCCTGTGAGTCCCTGTGAGTCCCCGTTCCAGACCCTAAAAAGGCCATTTCCTGCCCCAGTTCCCTTCAGCCTCTTTAAAATCTTTATGAATGTGGCTTTCTGCACATTTGGGCCTTTGATTCACAGTCACCACCTGAAATGAACAGCTCATGTCTGGAGGAAGTTAAAAAGTGGGTATTTCAACTCCATGTGCTTGGACAGACCTATTCTCCTCCTCCAGGCCCTGCAGGCATCCACAGGTACTATTTCCTGGGCCTGGGAAGGAGTCCAGAAAAAACGAGAGGACCGATCAGGCCACACGGCGACCATGGCTCTCTCCAGCTCAAGTCACAGGCTGCTTTGTTTTCCCTACGGATGCTGGGAACACACTCAGCAGGAGGCAGGGCAGGTGTCCGGCCCCCATCCTACAGGAGCAACACTGAGGTTCAGAAAGGTGAAGTGCCTGGACCAGGGTCACATGGACAGTGACATGTCCAGGATCCCATCAGGTCTGGCCGAGCCCTTGTCCAGTGCCCTCCCCCAACTCTTGTTACCCCCCCCCAAAAGAGATGAGTGTCTTCTCAAGAGAACAGCTTTGAGACGGGAGCTCAGCAGAGCCAATGCATGGAGATCAGGAGGATGGGGACCCCCATCACACCCACACTTTCATTCCTGACCAGGACCCCCCAGGCTGCAGAGCCCAGCACTCACACATGTCAACCTGAACCCCACACTGGAGCATACCTTATCCTGGGGTGGCTCTGGGTGGGCCCTTCCTCCCATCTGGCCCTGCCTCTCTGGAGCAGACCCCCCATACCTAGGAAACAAGGTGAGCCCAGTCTTTGTCCTGCCATTATCACAGGGAGCTGGGCTGGGCGGTGGACCCACATAGGGGGCCCCTGCCTTGCCCCCATCTCCCCAGCCATGGCCTGACCCCTGGATCCTGGAGGGGTCCTGTTCTGAGGGCCAGAGAGGCACTGGGGAGGTGGATGTCCCAGGCGCAGTGCTATGGACAGTCAGTCCCCAGAATGGCCAGCACCAGCTCCCCAACACCATGGAAGGGGAAACAGAGGACACTCGTGACACCTGTATCCTTTGGAGCAGCTTGTGCCTGCATCTAGTTTCCCAGCATCTGGGAGCTTTTTAAATTCACATCAAAGCGTTGTTCAGTGCACTCCCAGCTTTCCTACCTGGGGAGCTGGGGGAGCGGGTCAAGCCTGAACCGCAGTCACTGTCCTCCCTCTCGCTGCAGGAAGTTGCCCGGGTCTCCTGGGAGGGAGGGAGCCACTACTCAATTGAAATTGATTTCCAGGCCTCAGCACCCTCGGGGACTGTGGCTGGCTGGCTGGCTGGTGGTGGCTGCCTCTCCAGGGGAAAGCTGTGGGAGGAGGAGGAGGGACTTCCAAAATCAAACGGGAAATCAGCTGTCCAGGCTTGTAGCTGAAGCCACAGCTTTAGGGGACCATGGACTGGGCTTGGAATTGGGCTGACGGGGCTCGAGGCTGGTTCTAACACTTCCTAACACATTAACTAGGCAGGACATTGCCACTGTAAGATGGGGACGGTAACAACTCTTGTAACCACAGAACCAGCTCAGACTGGCCCTCTCCTGTTTCTAACAAGATCCAGAGCCAAAGTTTAAACCTTGGGTATGCCACGTACAAATAACACTTGTGAACCCTTAATTGCTCCCCTCTATGGGACCAAAGGACTGGGGACATGATCGGAACTGAACACTGGAACCCTTTCAGAAGTGAAGGGTCCATTGTCCAGGAAGACCCAGTGTCGAAGCCCCTTAAAATCCCACCTCGAACCCTGGATCAGAGAGACAGATTTGAACCTTGCCTCCAGTCTCCTTGCCAGTCGACTTGCAAACAAAGCCTTTTCTTTTCTCAAAAGCCGGTGGCACAGTATTGGCTTGTATGCCCATTAGGCAGCGAGCCCTTGCTCAGTAACATGTCAGCACTCATGTTGACTCAATCTGCTGTAAAGGTCACAGTGACAGTACGAGAACGTGGTGGCAAGAGAAAAAACAAGCCAAACGTCCATCCACTGGTGAGAGGATAAGCGAAATGGAACATTACTGCAGCAAAAAGAAGGAGGCACTGATGCCAGCGGCAGGCTGGGCAAACCTCAAACACATTCTACGTGGGAGAAGCCAGGCACAAAAGACCACAGAACGTACGGTTCCAGTTACATGAAATGTCCCGAAAAGGCAAAACTAAAGGGACAGAAAGTAGATTGGAGGTTTCCTGGATCCGGGGTAGGAATGGAGACTGACTACAAGTGGGCACAAGGAATCTTTCTGGGGGGACAGAGACGTCACAAAATGGGACGGTGGTGATGGTTGCACAGTTCTGTAAATTCACTAAAGATTATTAAATTGTAAAGTTTAAATAGGTACATTTTATGGTGTATAAATATTTCAATAAAGCTGTTTTTCAAAAAGTACCTGGCAAATAATGTCATTTGTAAGGATCAATTCAGATACTGTGTACAAAAGTGTTTTGAAAATTGTAATGTGCTGTGGAGACGCCCGCCTAATTATTAACAAAGGCTATGGCAGAGCTGGGTGTAATCACACCAACAGACCTGGAATCAACTCTAGGACTCGCTGGCTGGCCTCTGCTCCCTCATCTCCAGAATGGAGATAGTAACAGTCTCACGTTGGCTGATGTAAAGATTAAATGAGTTAAAGACTCATTTAACTGCCTTGCTAATGGCCACGACCTCAGTAACCGGCAGCTCTCACCATCACTCTCATCCTCGCTATTATTACCCAGGCAGCTCAGAGGAGGCCCCCAAGAGCAAACAGAGCCGGAGACATGTCCCTGTTCATCAGCGTCCCTTCTACGCCTCACAGCCATTTGTCACAGTGCTGTGGGTGTCAGATTAGACTCTGCCATTGGCCCTGAACTCCGCCATTGGCGTCTGATGAGAGTCATTTGTCAGCAGAGGGCTGCCCTAAGGTACCAGAGGAAGGACTGATGGTTACGCCCTTATTCTTCCTGGTGCCTGATGGCTTACAAAGTGCTTTTCCAGCATTATCCCCATTTGCTCACAATAAGAACTAGTAGTCATAGTAACAAACGGGTCTGATCATAATTTGCAGAATGAGGGCTAAGCTCAGGGCACACAGAATTCTGATGTCTGTGGCCACCCCGGGAATCCTGACTTAACTGGTCTGGGGTGCAGCCTGGATAGAGGGATATTTTTAAGCTCCCCAGGGAATTCTAGAGAACAGCCAAGGCTGAGAGCCACTGGACCCTAAAGGGAACCAGGCTGGATTTCAAGCTTCTCCGTAGCTTGGCCACATTCTGAGTCCTTTTCCCAGGATTGCTGTAGAAGCCCCCAGACCCACATGTCCCATGAGCCCGTGGCCCTGGCAAGCTCACCTGCTTCGAGCCTTCCTTGCCCGCAGTCCCGTCTGTGCCCTGACAGCCAGGGCGGTTCTTGGGAAAACACGTCTCAGCTGGATCCCAAAGTGCACCCCAGTTAACCCGCCACCCTCCCACTCTAGCCACTCAATTCTAAAGCCACCTCCTCAATGAGACAAATGCAGAGTCACAAAGATCACAGTGGGCCCCTCAGGGGGCCCCGGCCCACTCCCACTGCCACTCCCACCCCACTGAGCTCCCACATGGCCCGGGCACGTGGCACCAGCACTCCTGAAATGTGGACCAGCGCCGGGATTTATGCAGGAAAACAGATCAGACTATTACCCATCACCACCGGCTGGTGATGGTGGTTGCCAATTGTGTCAAGTATCTTAGAATGTGACAACCAATTCCAAACACTCATCCTCAGCCCTGTGGTGTTAACAATGTCAGTGCTAAGTGGTCTCCATGCATTCTCTCGGTTAATCCCCAGGCCTAGGCTATGCAGTAGATGTTAGTATTACTTGCGTTATACAGATATGAAAACTGAGGCTCAGAGAAGTGAAGTCACTTACGCTGCTAGGTGGCAGCATCTGGATGAAACCCGGGTCAGAGAGACACCAGAGCCTGTGTTTTTCCTAACGGCCGCACTGCTCCGCCTCTCCCAAGGTTCGCTTAGGCGGCCATGTTGCCGTCCTTCTCACGAGGAGATGGCGGCGGGGAGAGCACAGGCAGGGATCAGAAGTGCTCGGCCAGGTGCTAGCTGTGTCGCTGCAGAAGGTCAGGGAAAACGGCCCAGTTCAGATCCCATAGGGACCTCATAGCTAGCGTGGCCTGTGACTTACACCCCGAGCCAGGGCACTTTGGGGAGTAAAGGGAGCAATTAATAACAGTGGCAGGGCAACACTGTAAATCAGGGGTGTCCCGGGCAAACAGAACTTAAGGTCACCCAACGTGGAGCTGAAGCTGGCTAACCTCTCTAAACCTCAGTCTCCTAATATTTAAAGTGAAGGTGTTATTCGAACCCACCCAAATAATTTGTGTGACCACGCTTAGTAAACTCTAAAACCCTATATGCAGATAAAGGGTTTTGTTTTGTTTTGTTTTTAATTTTACAACAACAAACAACACTGACATTCATGAATTCATGGTCTAACTGGACGTGGGGCAAGCCACTCAGCCACCTAGGACCTCGGTTCTCCTGCTGGTATAATGAAGAGGTCTGACCACATTCAAGTCACAGACAGACAGCACATGGGCCACATTTGCCCAGAATGGCACGTTTTGTTTGACTAGCACAGAGTTTGGAAGTTTTTTATTTGAATGTCACAGCCCTGCCAATCCCTGTGGGCTTATCCCTGATGTGATTCACATGGCATGGTCACCTGCCTGTCCCCTGTGGGCATCTGAGTTGGCAACTCTTGGGCTATACATATCCAGAAGCCCCTCCAGTCCTGGCATTCTAGGGGTCTTCCCAGCCTAGGCCTCTAGCACTGACATACCCCTACCGAAGCCCTATTGGTAGGTAAGCTGCAGCTAATGTCCAACATTAACTCATTAGATGGGTAACATTCAACATTAATCAAAAGATGAGAAAATCTCCCCTCACAACATACCAAATGTTTAAGTTGACCGTTGGCCAGGAAAAATAGTCACAAAATCAAAGGGTCATCACATCTCAAGTGGGCGTTTTGGTTTTCCACTAGTTGAAACATTGCCAGCTTCTTCAGATTAACCTTGAACCTGACAATCAAGAACAGAAGGTTGGAGAGGATAAGAACCTCTTCCATCACCCCAGAAGAGTCATGTGCACCTGGCAGGACTGAGAGGACTTGGTGACTCCACTGGGCACAGAGCCCAGCCCATAGACCCCTCCCAGTCACTTTAGCTCTCGTCGACCCACGGCAGGTGGAGTTAAAGGGTCACACTCCGTAAAGAGCAAATACTTGTCAGCAAATCCACCGCGGTCTTTCTGGTGTGCAGCCTGTTGGAGAAGCCATGTGATGGCAGTTGAAAGAGCAATGAATTTGGAGTTTCTGTGATTTGGATCTGAATCTTGACTGTGCCTCTTAGAGACAGTGTGAACTTGAAAGAGCCCCCTTGGTCTCTCTGGGTCTGTTTGTGCACCTGCTAAAAGGGGGTAATAGTGACCCCTATCCTGCCCACCTCACATTTAGTCATCACCCCATTGAAACCCCGCCTGAGAGATCTTGTAGCACCGTGTGGGTATTGTCACAGTCGGCTGAGAAGCTCCCTAACTAAGACCAAGCCCTTCACACTTACCACGCTCTCTGCCAGTGAAGCCAACTCAAATGAATATCACGTTGGGCATTTTATTTTCTAGCAAGGACTATCCAGTTATTATCTACACAGGGTGACTGGCCCTAGGGGGTATGATTCTCATTTGGGGTATTAAGTAAATACTTTTCGTAACAGCTACAAACAAGATGAACAAGCAGGCCAATAGCTGGACCCCAGCTACAGATGAAGCCAAGATTCTGACACTGAGTCCACAGAGCCAGTGCTTCACAGTTGGCGATACATGATCAGGTTTTGTGGGGCCTGAAGCTCATACAATTTGGGAGGCCCTCTTTAAAAAGGATCCAACAGTACACAAATGAAATTAAATAAAGGGCTGTAAAAATGCAAGTGAGCAACCCTGAGGTTGACCTTCGCCAGCTTCAAGGTTAATCTGCCTGGAGCGTGGGGATGCGCGCGGGGGCACCAAGGATAGCAATCACTCTGTCCCAGGACTCATCTGTACACTGTCCACTTAATCCTATACCACTAATGCATTATTATAAATGAGGGCTGGGGGCTCAGAGCGGTAAAGGAACTTGCCCAACCAAGTTGTCCAGAAGGGACGAGGCTCAATTTATTCCAAATCCCATGTTCTTTCAACCAGGTCATGCATCTCTTGAACACATTACCCACATGAGGTGGCTAATAGATAATGATGAATGGAACACAAATTTGGGGCAAGTTTCAGGTTCACCCCATCCGCACCCCATCTGACTCCCACCAGAACTCCTGAAAATCATAAACATGCAGCCAGGACCCCACACAAAAAAAGTCCCGGGTCATAACTGTATTCAAGTAATGGAAAATGAGAAAATGGAAAAAACCTCCATCATTCCCAGCAAAGACTTGACGATGCCCCCACTAAGCTCCACCTTGTTCCCACTGAGGCAGCTTCCGGCAAGTGCCTGTTTGTACAACCAGCGAGAAACAGAACTCATGCTGATCTGAATGTCTTACCCCCACTCGCTTGGTTCTCTTATGATGACAGGCAGCTCAGTTGAGTTTCACAGCATCCCCGAAACGTGCCGGAGTGGGCTGGGTGAGACTCTCGGGGCTCAGAGTCTATCATTACATCTTGGCTGTGACCACAGAGGGTTTTTGTGTTCTTTTTTTTTTAAACACCAGCTCAAGGGCAGAAGAATTAGTCAGGGCTCAGAGGTTCAGGAGCGCTACTGTATGGAATCATAACATCACTGTAAGGCCCCACAGCTCAGCCACCAAGCTCGCTTGGAGCAAAGAAAACTCCCAGGTACTTTACCAGACAAGATTAGCAGTGTCCCATGTGGGACACAGTCATTTGGCTCTCCAGGTTCTCAACCCATAGTAATAGTGCTTCATGCTTTTGAAACTGAAAGATGCGTCCAAAAAAAGTCTCGATGACACACCATGAATCATGCCAATCCCCCCCTCCCCGACCCCTACCTCCCACCACCACCATCAAGGGGCTCAAGTCCCTTTCATTCACACCTGAAGTGAAAATGGATTGGTCAGTGTCTGTCCATTTCACTTCTTGTTTCCTGGCTTCCATTGGCGTCGGTCGCTACTGGGAGAAATGGATGTCACACCATGGTTGGGCCAGACAAGCTCACCTTGTTGTGCCTCCAGAAAAAGCATATCCCTGGCCTGCCTTGAAGTACCCAGTTGATCAGACCTCCAGCCCATCATTTATTCAAGGTCCCTCCACTCAGTAAGCCTCTACGAAGGCCTCTTCCGGACCGAGTGCTTTTGGGTGTTGTACATGGAAAGAAAGATACAGTGCTTTTTTTGAGGTGCTTGCAGTCCGGAGGAGACTGAGAAGCAAACAGACAATTAATCCAGTGAGATGGGTGCTGGGATGTGGTTGAACAGGTGACGCAGGATCAAGGAAAAGGGAAGGTCTGTCCTCAAGGAGTCTAGGGAGGCTTCTCGGAGGAGGTGACCACCAAGGGTAGAAGGATGATAGTGATAATAATGACAGTGACAATGTTAGCCAACCCTGACTTAGCACCGACAATACGTCAAGCACGTTCTAACGCTTACAGTTTATTAAGTCATGTAATCTCCCTCGTCACTCTTTGAGGTCGGTGCCATTGCTATTTTCCTCTTATGGAGGAGGGAATGGAGACACCAACATGTTCCCTCATTTGGCCCAAAGTCACATAGCTGGTGTGAGCACGGCATGAGGAGAAGGTGACCTACCCAGAACAGCGTAGGGATCAGGACGTGAGAAGTCACCGAGAGGAGAGAACATGGCATTTACAGAGAACTGCCAGCATCTCGTGGGCATATAGCGCAAGCGAAGGTCACGACATGTGGGTATCTAGCCCACAGAAATACTTTGTTGGTGGCCCACATGCTGCTTTTTAAAAAAGATAAGACAACATTTGAAATTTGGGAAATTTCATATAAAAACCCAGATTGCCCAGGTTGGGTTGAAAAATCAGGATCTGGGAATATGGAGCCTATATTCTTTTATGGCAATAATCAAAGCGGAGATGGTTCTCTTTAGATGGGGTGTAGCCACCCCCTACCCCCAGTTCATCGCAGCCCTCACCACTCCCTGAGGTCTCCCCTCTCTGGTCCAATTAATTCACTGATATTATCTGCCTGGTGTATTATCAGGGAGGGGCTGAAGAGCTTGGAATACAGGGTTTTAAGTGGAGGGAGGGCAACGTGACGAGATTTCTGTTATACAGAGACGACTCTGGCATCTGTCTGGAAGGAGGACTGGGTGGAACATAAGCTTGGAGGTGGGAAACGATTAGGAGATCTAGGACTGTCCATGCACAAAACGAATTGGGGGTGGTTTTGCAGCAAATCTTTTCTCTATTTTCTCCCTGGGAGTTCAGGTTATAAGTCTCACTTAGAAAGCAGTCTGTTTTCATATGGAAGCCTGAGGTCCACAGAGAACCTCCAAAATAACTTAGAGAGCGCCAAATGGGAAGCTAAGGGAGATATACTTGAGAATTAACTTTAAGGCCCTTAAGGCAGCATTTAATAAGTTGATTTCACGTCAGGGCAAAAGCAATCCAGTCTCAGAGGCCGGATCCCTAGCGTGTTCCGCAGCCTCACTTCCCTGCCAAGCCCCCAGCCTCTCCTGCCCGCTCCGTTCTCAACCTGAAGCCGCAATGTGAGGAAAGCTGGGGTGAACGCAGGGGTGAAGGCCGTCACCCACAAGGAGAGGAGATGGGGCCGAGCCCACTGGCAGGCACTGGCAGGGAGAAAGACTGACTATGTCTCCATCTTACATAGGCCATTACCGTGCTCAGTTCTGGAACGCAGTCGGCAGAGGGGGCAACAGGCAAAGACACACTGACGGCGTGGTCAGGTAAGACGCAGAAAAGGAATTAGAGAACTGGGGCATGGACAGCGATGAGGACAGCGCAGCCGGCGTGGAAAGGTCATGGGCGCTGGGGTCACACAGGACAATTTGGGCCATTCTTGGCTGTATGGCACTGCATATACAGCTGAACGTCTCTGTATCTGTTTCCTCATTTTTAAAATGAGGATAATGCTACTTCTCAGGGTGAGAGGATTAAGGACGTTGGTGTCTGTGAGAGCGCTTTGTAAACTGTAAAGTGATCTACAGATGTCAGAGGCATGTTGCTGTTGTGCTGTTGTCATTTTGTGATTTGTCTGTTTTTCAACAGACTGCCTGGCCCCAACCCAATAGGAGAAGTCAGCCAAGAGGGTCAAGCCCTCCACCTTTCCTTTTCTCCCCTCCCAAAGTTCCCCAGCGCTCATGATGTCCCAAGACCCTTCCTCGGGCTACAAAACCTACACTGAAGTTTCGGAAATATCCCGCCATTTCCTACTTTTAACAGGTACCCCATGCAATGACTCTCTGACAGCGGCTTTTCAGGAGGCATTGGTGGCCCTTTCTAGAGCTCTCAAATTCTACCTAGTGAGCATCTAGGTTAAGTTGTGCCAAAGACCTGGATAAAAGCATTAAAAAAAAAAAAAGCTCAGCCAACACAAGTTTCCAAGTTTTCATACTGCTTGGCTCTGTATAGACCAGAGTTAACAAACAGATTTTAATTCACATACCAGAGCTGATGGTATGAAACGCTATTTATGCTGGAAATGAATCTGATCGGCACCTGAACTCAGCAGAAACAAACGCTGCCAATGATGAGTGATGTCTGTTAAGGACACAGGGATGGAGTGGTCATATGTGCGTCACGCATTTGCTACCAGTGTAAATAGACAATAAATGGGTTCACCCAGATGTCTAGACTGTATGGACCCAGCCTCGGTGTATGAAGGCAGAAGACCCAGGGCCTATTGGAGGGGCCCTTCTCCCCACAAAGAGCCTGGTGTTAACATTCCCACCCAATGTTTACTCCATCACCCGTCTCACTTGGTTTTCTATTAAAAGCACCCTGTCATCTTTTACATTTCCACGCAGGAAACAGCAACCACGCAACAGAAAAAAAATCAAGATCCCATTTGCCTTGAAGGATTCATTTCGATACAACTTCACTCAAGAGCTAGCCGCTTCCTGATTTCACATTTCACCATCAAAGACAAGGACCAGGGTAGGGCTGCGGGGAGCGGTCTTATCGGCAATATGCCTGGCTGAGCATCAGCTTTCTACCTGGAGAGGTGATGCTGGGATGGCAGCCCATTCCAGTAGTCGAAAGAGGAGGGACATTCTGAAAAGTCCCCCATTTGTCCCATCCTGCAGGCTCCCACAGCCAACTGTGGCAACAGTGGGCGAAACCCTGAGAGAACCCGAAATGGGACAAAGCCAGGCTGTTTGTACAGAAAAAGGGAGCAAGGCCCAGAGAGGGTAGTGGTGTGGCCGCGGTCACACAGCAAGGCTCTAGCACCTAGCCTTTTCACTCTGGCTTACGCACCTCTGTAGCATGTACTGCTTCAGACTACCTAATACAGGAGTGTCCCCATCCTGTTCCCCAAGGTGAGGACCGAGGAGTTACATCTGGGGCTCAAGCAACTCCAGAACCAGGATTATAACAAGGTGGTGGTCTGCCATGGGCCTGATGATGGAGGGAACACACCTGCACGAAACAGGAAGGAGGGACAAAGAGAGGTTTTCATGAGCTATTACTTGGCCCTGGACAGATAATCCCAGCATGACCCAGAGGCGGTCCACAAACATGGTGACCACACACTGTGTGGCTTGGATCCAGTCCTGGCTGATGTCTGCTGAGGAAAGAACAACGATTCATTCACTTATTGGACAAACTCTGTGCCAGGCTCATGCCAGGCTCTGTGGATCCAATGCTGAAAAAGACGCGAAGTCCAGATCTCCGTGTTGCTTACAGCAAAATTGTTAACACTAAACAAATGCGGTATTCATACAACAGAATCCGACAGCAATAAAAAAAAAAGCACAAACCACTGTTCCACTCAAAAATGCAGATCGATTTCACACACATAATGATGAGTGAAAGAAACTAGACATAACAGAGTTTGCATTCCGATTCCACTTGTCTGACACTCCAGAAGAGGTGAAGCTAATCGATTGTGAGAAGTCAGAGCATGGCTTAGCTCAGGGTGGGAGGGGGGCTGTAGATAGGCAGAGGCACAGGGGAGCCTCTGGGGGGACAGAAATGTTCTAGGTCTCGTGCCGGGTGTAGCGGTTATGTGTGCGAGTGTTATAACTCAAAAAGTTGTAATGTATGTTTTAAAATCATTAACAGGATCTGTTTATGCATCTGTTTCAGAGCTAACCTGCTTGATCAAAAGATGAAAGGCTCAGTCAAAGACAGTTTTGCCTGAGTCTGAATCCTTCCTGTGAAACATGAGACGAGGGTGGGGGGCGGGAGCTCTTCCAACCCATCTGTATTTCCTAGTCATCACGCTGGACAGCTCACCGCTTGGACTTGGGGAACAAATCCATCCGTGGAAATATGACGAACACAAGGCCCCTTCCACGGCCTGTGCTTGGAACCCACAGAGGCTGGGCCGTTTCACATTCTGAACTCAAACAGAGAAGCAAGCAGTGGGCGACCGGAGCTGCATGCAGCCCAGGTGGCACCTGCTGGGAACAGGGACAAGCAAAGTCTTGGATCAGTGACAGACATGGCCAGACCTGTGGCATGAAGGCCCCAGGCTCAGTGTGACCTAGTTTCTCTGGAGCGAGCTGGGGCTCGAGTTGATGGCCTCCGTGCACTTTCCTCTGCTCAGTGTGGGGCAGAGGGAGCCCAAAATAGCAACCCCCTCCGGCAACCCACACAGAGACAACAGGTGACTGATAAGGGAAGGCAGGAGGGGGGGGTGGGCTGAAGAGGGGGCGGCTGACAGGCAAAGTGGGGTGGTCTCCAGGGTGGAACTGTCTGGCTCTCTTCTCTGAGGCACAATTAAGGGACAGAGAAAGAGGGTGGCAGTGACTTCACGTCACCATGCTGCCACTGCCACAGTCGCTCCCATGTCGACAGTGATGATGCCAGCATGTTCTCAGCCTGGACCTCTCTCTTGGGCCCCAGACTCATATCTCCCACTGCCCACTGCCCACTCAGCACCCCCACTTGGAGGTTCTATGACATCTCTAGGGCAACGTGGTCCAAAGCAAACTCCTGATCGCCCTTGTCTCAGAGCAGGGCTCCTCCAGCCTTCCAGGTGTTCTGTCCCCAAACCGCAGTGTTACCCAGACTCCTCCTTTTCTCACACCCCACAGCCATCCCTTCAGAAATTCTGCTGGTTCCACCTTCAACATGTAACCAGGCTCTGACTACTTCCATCACCTCCATAGCAACCACCCTGGTCCAAGCCACTGTCACTTCTTGCCTCCTAGCTGGTCTTCCTGCTTCCTACCCTGGCTTGCTTCACTGCATTCTCTGTACTGCACACAGAGGACCCTGTAAAAAGGCCAGACACCTTGCCAATCTCATATCCTGCTGTTCTACCCTGTTCACACTGCTTCCGCCTCACTGCTTTCCTGCCTCAGGGCCTTTGCACTGCCTGGTCCCTTTGCCTGGAAAGCTCTTCCCCAAATATCCACATGGTTCCTTCCCTCACCTTCTGTAGGGCCTTCCTTGACAACCTATTTAAAATTTTCATTCCCCTCCATGGCATTTATCACCATCTGGGGCACAATACATTTTTACTTATTTATTTTGTTTATTGTCTGTCTTCCCAAATTAAGAAAGTAAAAAACATGAAGGCAGGGGTGTTTGGGGTCTGTTTCTTTCACTGCCATGTCTTCAACACCAAGAACAGCGTCTGGCGCATAGTAAGCACTTAATAAGTTGTTAAATAAATGAATGAGCCCAGGCTCAGCAACCTCCCTCTGGAACCACAGCCTCGGCAGCAAAGCTCGTCCATTTCCCTCTGGCCCCTCAGTGCCACACTCATGGCAGGATCACGGGTCCACAGTGTGTCTCCAGCAGGTCCCCTTTCCCCTCAGAGGTAGGGACAAGGGACCCCTTGGGTCCCATGGCTCTCCCCATTCCCCTTCTTCAGCCTCTAAGATTCCCCTTGCCTCCTCGTCCTCCTCACATCTGTCCCACCTTTTACAATTTACGAAGAGCTTTGCCATCACCATCTCAGTGTCATGCTCATGGAAGCCCTGAGCACGGTTTCAGCCTCCTTGAGACCCAAGCTAAGGCCCAATAACACACGTCAGAGAATGCAGGAGAACCCCCGCCATCCTGACACCAAGCTTGGCCCTCGCTCGGTTCCGCCCTGTCTCTGCCGCCTGCTTCCTGCAAGGCAGCACCGGCAGATATGGTGATGACCATGACCCTGCCGGACAGAGGACAGACTCACCCTCAGGGCTCTTGACCCAGAAACCGGAAGCCTGGGGCTGGGGAGGGGGAGGCAGAGGGGCTTAGGGGGCTCAGGCGGGATTGGGATGACACCAGGAAATTTGTTTTTGTTGCCCCCCCAACCTAAAGCAGATCCTGATCAGAACATAGGAACCAATACCCTAGCCACGTGACTGTAGGGGAGTCCCATCGGAGCAGAGCTGGTAAGAAAACCATGGGAACCAGCTGAGGGTCCACAAGGGAATGCGATGAATAAATCATGACTTGCGTGAAAACGACATCTCCTAACTGGGAAAGATGACTATGGTGTTAAGCATAAAGCCGTGTGTTGCACGAGCCCATTTTGTTTTTTAAAAAGGTACATATATTTGCCCAGAAAAGCGTCTAGAAAGATGACATCAGAAACATCAGCAATGCTGGTCTCTAGTTAGTGAACCTATAAGTAACCTACTCTCTTTTTTATTCTTTTCTGCATCCTATGAATAGTTTTACAACTAGGGTAGATCCATATTCTTAGTAACTAAAACAGAAAGGTGCATCCATTTTAGAAAAAGACATAAAAAACTCCCAGGGTGCTAGGGCTATCTCTGCAGCCAGACATTGGCACCGCCTGTCAAGAACAGTCTAAGCTGAAGTCCTGACCCTCTGGCCCAACCTCTCCTCTCCGTGGTGTCAAGCGTCTGTGTGTGACTGAAGAGGACAAAACAGAGAGAGAGGAACCACTTCCTGCAGAGCTGGTGGCGCTGGTGGCTCTGGGGGAGGAAAGTCGCCCACCCGAGGTGAGAGCCAGAGGCTCTCTCAGCAAATGCAACTCTGGGGGGCCGCCCTGATTCATGGGACAGTGTGGCCCTCAGTGTGGCCAGGGTAGACCACTGGTCGACCAAGTCATAGATAAGATGTGCTCAGCGACATGCCAGGCCCTGTGGAATCGCCAAGCCGTGCCCTGATTTAGGGAATATGGTATGAAGCAAAAGCGAGCCCAAAGCCGCAGTCAGTAGAATCCCCCGCTGGTCTGCAGAACCACCCCCATGTCAAAGCCTCCAGATGGGACCCCATCCCTCTCCAAGAAACACTTCTCCCCAGTAGCCTGGGGGAAGTTTACCAAATTTCCCACTGCCACCACCAAGGGAAGGCACTCATTTAGGTAGGATCAGAATCTGCTAATTTGACTGTGGTCCATTCATCTTTGTTTGCAGGGTACCCAGCATAGGCCAGGTGCTTATTTAATGAAGGGATGAATGAATGAATGAATGAATGAATGAGCCATTCACAAAGATGATCCACATCACTGCTTTGAAAATACACATCTCAGTTCGTGAGCTAGGGCTGGGGCCCAGTTACAGGAATGGGGGCCAGAGGACCCCACCCTCCCCACGGTTCAGGGTGAGGGGAAGTCGGCTTCTAGGAAGAAGTGGGCCTCACCTGGGGCAGTCCCAAAGGAGGGAGGTGATGGTGACGGTACAGGGCTTCAGTTTCCTGCCTTTGGAGGGTGAGGGCCAGTCCACACGGGTTCGGGGTCATTAGGCCCAAGTCTCACTCTCTGTAGGCGTCACCTACCAGATGGAGACACTAGTCAGGGGGCTCCTCTGCTTAGACTGAGTGACATGGGGGGGGGCGGTTCGAGCTCTCTGTGGCCTCTGCCTGGAGCAGAGGGGACACGGATTGACCACAAGTGGTTTCATCCTGTGTGGGGAAATCAGAGAGGCCAATTCTGGAGCACTTGGTCCCGGCAGAGAGACAAGCTACTTGATGAATCAAGATGGTTTTAGGAGTGTGAGCGTTGGGCTCATACACTGACTCCCTCCTGATCTTCTACCCCAACACTGGGCCGACTTCAGTCACTGACCACCGTCACCTCCCCGCCCCGCCCCCCAATGCATACACTGTGACTGTGGTCACACTCAGCCACGATGCCAAAAAACACAGAAAAGCCAGCTCTGGTGACTCAGATCCGGGTGGGGGCTTAGGAGCCACCTGCTCCGTCCACCCTGCTGCAGGCCCAGACAGAGCAGAGGCTCGCTCGTCAGAGCCTCATCCAGAAGCCAGGGCCCCCGACCCCATGTGTAGTGCACTATGGGAAGTTTTCTAGGTAAAAGTCAGGGCTCCCCAAAAGGCCTGAATCAGCAGGATGTGGTATCAGTTTGCCCCATGGGGGGTGGTCCCCTCTCTCCAGCCCCCCACTGCTCACTTATCCATTCGCTCCACAGACCCTTGGACGACCCAGCATGGAGCTGGAGTGGCAGGATTGCAACTGCCCCCCACTAAGTAAAGTTGTGCCCTCAAACCCCAGGGGCCTGGAGGAAAATAGGATAAACTGCAAGGCGCCCACACAACCTTCTGGAGTTCTCTGGGCTCCAATTTGCTGTGTGACTATCGGCAAGTCTCTCCCCCTCTCTGGGACTCATTTTCCTGGTCTATATGATAAACAGTTTGGTCTCTGAGGTTCTATTTGACCCTAAGAAGCTGTAAGTGTCCAAGCCTGGACACAGCCTTACTGTGTAAGAGGAGAACAACCAGCCACAACCAGCTGGTTACTAAAAAACAGAAAAGCAACCACCAAAAATGGGGAGTCATCTAGGAATTTAGATACGGGCACCACTATTCATTTTGTTGTCTTGAAATTTCACTGACGATCGTGAATGTTTGTGCCACTTGCAAAGCATTCCCAGAGATGCTGGCCCGGCTGACAGCTGCTCCCGCTGTCCACTGGTTTATTCTTTTTCTTTTATCTACTTTTGTCTATAAATCCAGAACACATTAATTGGACATTCTGGCCATAATTTCTTGCACAGGTGAATGTCCCCTTCAGTGAAGGGGTTCTGGAGGATCAAGGTTTTGTCCTCTGTATCTTTGTGCCCTAGTGCTCAGCTTTAGGCCCGATAATGACTGTGACTGTTATTGGTGGTGTTGTTTTCGATTATAGAACCTAAAGGGATGTTCACATTTAATCCAACCTCCTCTTTGAAAATGGGGAAACTGAGGCACAGAGCATACATTTTATTTCGTCTAACACCACATCCTCAAAGGCAAGTTTCAATATTATAATCATGTTCATTCTACTTTAAATCAACCCATGCAGCCATTGAAATTTAAATCTAATGGGAATTTTTGGGGGTGGGAAATTTGACAAATTTATTTGAAAATGAGTGAGAATAACTAAGAAATGTTTGAGAAAGAAGAATAATGTTCTTCCATATGTCAAGAGTATAGTTAAATCTACAGATTTACAGAAAGTGAAACAGGATGTGCCATTTTGGGAATAGATTAATTAATGGAAAAGAAGAGAAAAATCCAGAAAAAGACCCAGATTTATAAAGAGATTCAATAATGTGGTGGTGTTTCTAATCAGTTGGGAGGAAATGTGGAGTTTTCAAATAGTGGTTTTGAAGAAAAAAATTTTTTTAAATAAAAACTTTAAAGACGATTTTAATTAATTAAAACAAGCCACATCTCACACCATACTCAAAAAAATACAGGTGGATTAAAGATGTCTGTGTGATAAAATAAAACAACAAAAATACTGGAAGAAACTATAGGGTAAAGTTTTTTATAACTTTAATTTGTAAAAGGCCTGATATAAAAACTAGAAGCCGTAAAGAGAAAGAAAAAGAAGTTTGACCACATAAAAATTTTAAACCTATACATAGTGAAAGACACTCTAAAAATAAATCGTTGCAAACAAAACAGCAGCCTGGGACAAATATTTGCAACGCATGTAATATAAAAATTATTAATATCCATCATATATAAAAAGCTTCTGTAAATCAACCAGGAAGGGACAGACAACCCAAAAGAAAAAGAGACAAAGGATATGAATAGATAATTATCCAATGAAGAAATACAAAACATGTTAAAAACACATGAAAAAAATGTTAACCTCCGACAATTAAAGAAATAAAAATTTGAAACAAAACTAGACACTTTTTATCATATTGGTAAAAATTTTTAATCATATTGGTAAAAATTAAAACTATCAATAATAACCAGAATTGAAGAGGTGGGGAACGATCAGTGTTCCTACCTTGACAGTAATCATGTCCACTGGTTCAACTTTCTTAAAAAAACAAGCTCGGCATTATCTTTCAAAATTGTGAACGCTCATACGCACAAAGCGACACCACTTCTAGAAATCCATCCTAAAAGATACTAAACACATGTACCTAAAGACGTGTTTGCTGTGCCTCCCTGTAACAGGGGGAGTGGACTAAATGTTAGAGAAGAGAGAGAGAAAATAAGCCATGACACATTCCTATTTTGGATGACTGTGCAGACATTTAAAGGGAATGACATAAATCTGCATGTACTGCCGTGGAAAGTCACAGACAAGTTATTGGGAAGTGGGGGGGGGGGAAAGAGAGGAAGCAATTGTATAATAAGTATAACATGATCCCATTTTGTGAGAAAGCAAATAAATAAGTAAAGATTCCGACCAAACTTGTAGCTGAGGTTACATCTGGAGAGTGGGCTTGGTGGTGAATGACGGAGATGAGGGAATGTCACTTTCTAAAAGTTTATGTCGGTGTTCTTTGAATATGTTTCTATGATACATGTAATTTTTCACATTGTACTTTGTGTGTGTGTGTGTGTGTGTGTGTGTGTGTGTGTGTGTGTGTAACAACAAAACAGTATATCCTCACAGGCCCCACACAAAGTCATTATTATTTCTATTTTTATAGATGAGAAAACAGCCTTGGGTTATATCACTTGCCTGAGACCCTCGTATGCTGAGAGTGCTGAGAAGAATTCAGTCCCAGCTGGCCTGAGCTGAAAGCCAGGAGGACCCTCCTCACTACAGCCCACCTGCCGCCCTAAACCCAGAGCTGGGCTGTGTAAATTGCTGATTTGGCAGGTGATGGCTGTGGGAGCTAGAGGTGGCAAGTGCACGCATTGTCTCTCCAAGGGCTGTATTTAATATTTCAGATCATCAAAGTACTGTAGTCAGCTGGGGAAGTATAGAAGCAGGGGGAAAAAATACCAACCACACAGAGACAATTACTATTGTCAGGGCCCAAGGCGAGCCACCCCAAAATATCCCACAATGGCATCTTGATTACTTTGAATTAAAGGCAGTTGGCCAGCAGCCAGTGCCAAAGGAGCACATTAAACCTCTCTGTCTCCTTGAAGGCAGGAAATAAATGTCCTTGGAAGACGCTCCTGACTGCTAAAGTTAAGTAACTCAGAGCCAAAAATTCTAACTAATCAAATCTTATTGCCTCTTTTCTAATTTACTCCTTTGTTTAAATTCCTCATTAATGAATACCCAAGCCTTGCTTAGATTCCTTTCTAATAAGCAATAATTTTCTTCATCCTGTCAATGCCTCACAAATGTATTGCTTCTTTGTCTGAAAAATATAAAAAGGTGTCTGGTTCAATCATTTCTTTAGGCCTCATTTTATGATCTGAACATACTGTGATTCTCCCGTGCACACATATTAAATTGGTTTTTCTCCTGTTAATCTAGTCGTGTGTTAATGTTATTCTTTTATTACTCGTCCAGCTGTAAGAACTACAGAAGGATAAAGAAGGAAATTCTTCTCCCCCCCACCCCCCGCCTGCCATGCTATTAATATTTTGGAATATTTTTCCAATATTTTCACTGCATTCTTAAAACAGGTGATATTACATTGTAGGTATGATTTTTGTATCTTTCTTTGAAAATAACATTGCATCAGAGTCATTTTCTTATGTTCTTAAAACCTTCATAAAGATAAAAATTTAAAAGCATGCCAATGTTTTAAGTAGTGATATTTTATCTACTATTTAATTTCACCCTGCTGACCCACCCACGGCCCAACTAACCGGCAGGCACCAAAGTGTCCCATCTGAGATAAAAAGTATTGAGGATGTATTCTACACCAGACAAAGAGATGACTAAGACATGCTGTGCCCCATACCACACAGCAAAATTAATTCTGGGTGGATTAAAGGGCTAAAGGAAAAAAAAAATCACAGAAAGGTTCGAATAAAGTTGATGAGAGAGAGTATTTATTAAACCTCTGTGAGGGGGAGGACTTTCTAAGCCTAAAGCTATGGGAGAAACCACAAAAGAAAAGATCATGAGATTTGGCTTCCTAACGTTCTGACACTCAGTAAACAATGTGAACAAAAAATTAAAGGTCAAATTGCAAGCTGAGGAAAATACCTTCGACAAAAGAGTAATAGCTGTAATATATAAAGAGCTCATACAAATCAACACAAGGCACCCACAGAGACTCTGATACACAATTGGGGATAGCCTTAGATCTGTGCTAGCCAATATGATGGCCACGAGCCACATGTGGCTATTTAAATTTAGATTGAAATTAATTTAGGTTTAAATGAAAACCTTAAATAAATTAAATTAAATCTACATTTAAATAAAATTTAAAATTTAGTTTCTCAGTCAAGCTAGCCACATCTCAAGTGCTCAACGGCCACATTTGGCTGGTTTCTCTCTGGTTTCTAGTGTGACTAACCAGATATATAGGGCAGAGAGGTGGCCATTTACTGAGATATAGAAGATGGGTTTTGAGAGATTTGAATAATTCTTTTAGACATACTAAATGTGAAGTATTTGCAGCAGCCCTTTGGCAATGTTAAGTAAGTGTTGAAATTTATAGGTCTGAGGCTCAGAAGAAAGACCTATGTTAGAGATACAAATCTCATTTACGTAAGAGATATTTTTGAGTTCTTAATATGTTACAGTTAATGTTTAGAGACTGGCGATATGGCACCTTCGGCTGGTACCTATCCTATTGGACAGTGTAGCTAGAGACCGCTACTATCATTTCAGAAAGTTCGACTGGAAAAGGTTTAGACAATTCACAAAAGAAGACATAGAGTGACTAACAAACACATTAAAATTTTCAACTTCATTAATAGAAAGAAATCAAATTAAACCAAAGCAATATTTATATTCATCTAATTAGGAATAAAATGAGTGCTGCTCACTGAAGACTAAACAGTCACCAACCATCTGTAAAATAATTTGGCAATAGAAATTAAGAGCTATAAAAACCCTTGGCCCAGTAATTCAGTTTCTGGCAACGTATCCTAAAGAAATTGCCAGAAATACAGAAACAGAGTTAACGCAGAAAGTTATTAATCTCTGAGTTATTTATAAATTCAGTAAGCGACCCCAGCCTGAAATTCCAGCCTCTGGGAAGCGAACACACTCACTAAAGATCCTTCACTCAATGGACTGATAAACCGTCAATAAAAATTATGTTTTTCCTCAGGGGTCTAATGACTTGGGAAATATCTATAACATAAGATTAAATTTTTTAAAAAACAAGATCACTCAAAACTGAACAGTCGGGATAACATCAACTATAAAAACATGAGGACTACCCGCGCACAAAAACCTGTTGAACGTCAGAAGCATCAGGGATGATAGGATTCTGAACATTCTTTATGCAGTCCAGCAATTTCTGGATTGTTAGCAATGGCCATTTGCTGCTTTTCTATAGAACTAAAAGAGTTATTAAAATTTCAGAGGAGACATAACCTAGTGATTAAGAACCTGGAAGCAGGGCTGGCTTCCTGACCTCAGACGAGGTCACCTCAGTTTCGCCATCTGTGAAATTAACAACAGCCCCTGTCTTGTAAGGTGGTGAGAAAATTAAGAGAGATGGCGCTCAGAGTCTGCGAGCACAACGGGCCACCCATGAGAGCCACTGTTTTTATTAACAGGGTTAAGGCTTATTTACACTACTGCAGGGCAGACCAGGACCAGGATCCTCTACATAATATGCTCTCAACTGTGGAAACATAGGCTCTAAAAAATGTCCACAAGGACAAGAAGGAGTTCTTTTGAACTGGTCACCTCAGAAAGGTAGATTATGAGTTTCCTTCCTTTGCTTAAAGAAGCAAGAAAATGCTTTTCTCTCTTTTCCAAAGTTTCTCCAGTGATCATGCAACCTTTACAAAAACAAAAATGCTTTAAACACAAAAAAACAAAGCTGAGGTTTGAACAAATACATTTAACCAGCTGCGCTAAAACGGTTAGATTTAAGCCGGATGGTCAGGGGCACATAAGTGAGAGCCATAGCTGGGTGGCCACAGCTGGGGGCGGGGACCATGGGATCTCTGAGCGATGGGGTTCTGGAAATGGTTTAATTCTTTTTCTATATATTTTATGTATCTTCCAATCTTTGTGCAAGGGTAGTGAACGGGTATTATTTTTTCTAATGGGGAAAAAGGTAGTTAAAAGAAAAGAAAACCAGGCTCCCTGATCTCGGGTTGGGGAGGGAAACTGAGTCAGACAGCGACCAGTACTGCGGGGTGGGGGTTAAGTGTTAGGAAGAAAGAGACCCAGGGACCGTGGACACCCTGAGATGGGCCCACCCTGTGGGCCTGCGGGCGGAGGCTGGACTGAGAAAGCCTCGGTTTCTCTGGTCCACCTTGGAATGCAGGCCCCGAACACTACAAACAAAGCCAAGTGAAGGCAGCAGGTTACCTGGATTGGGAAGTAGTACCTTTTTATTTTCTAAGCGTCTCACAAAATGTCTGAAATTTTTCAGTGTCAGAGCATGTAGAAAAGGAACTTGCATTTCACAGTTCATGTAGCTGATAACAGATCTATCACATTTCTGTCACTTAGAGGTTTTTTTTCCCCTGAGAACTTGGGAGTGGCCGCCCCCACCCTGCCCCCATGAGTCGTTCCCCCCACCTCCCTCCCCGCCACCCCAAAAGCTGGGCCCAGTAATTCCAAGCGCTTCCAAACCCACAGCTCCCAGGCCACACACCTAGGGAACAAAAAAGAAACTTTTACCCTCAAAACGGGCCACGACACCTTCTCCCATCATGAGGTTCGGCCACTCCTCTCTCAGGCCAAGCGTTGTTGGTTCTGGTTCTCTCTCCTGAACCCCAAGCTCCCCAAATTCTCCCAGAGCCTCAGATAAAGCGTGGGAAGGCTCTCTATCAAGCAAAAGTAGGGGACCACGGGGACTTGGTGTCAGAGGTGCTCGGAACGGCTTACTTCTGAGGCGCTGAATTTAGATTTTGCTTGAAATGAGTGGGCTGTGGACTGGAGTGTGAGAAGCCCATGGCGACAAGATCCCAGGCTTGCAGGATCATGATGAAGAGTCGATTAACCGGCCATGCAGGGGACAGACTAATACACAGTAACCAATTCCCTCTAGCCCCTATTCTGTTGTTGCCACGGCAACAGGGAAGGCCTTGAGGTTGGGAAATAATGGGATGAAAAGACCCAGGACCCAGAATTGGAAGTCCCAGGTGCCATTCTGGACTGGCCGTGTTGGACGTGTGCCGGCCACTTGACCTCGGGGGCTTCAGTTCCCTTCTCTGTACAAGGGGGTTCATTTCATCATTTCACCTGGGAACCCAGCAGCCAGAACATGCCAGGGGCTCCTTGTGGCGGGACCCAGGGAGCCGACACAACTGAAAGCGAGCTGTAATCTCTGGCAGAACAATCGATTGCACACGGAGCCCAGCAATACAGATAAACAGC
>NW_017731603.1:1045845-1049812 GCF_001890085.2 Hipposideros armiger | reverse complement strand
ATAATTACATGTCCCAAATAAATACATGGGATATTTTTCTTTAAAAGATTTTCTACAGATCTCTTTTACATTGTTTTAATTTATCATAAAATCATCATATACATTCTTTGAAAAAAACTAAATACAGAAGTTCATAAAATGAAAACAAAAGCCCAAGCCAATCTCACTCTATCATCTCTACCGAAGCTTGTCCCCCACAATTAGTGTTATTGTTATTTTGAAGACTTTTCTGCAAAACTTTTTTCTGTGAATGTAGAAACATTTCATCTGACTTTTCAATTCACTCATATTTTTATATTTAACGGAAATGAGGTTGCAGTACACAAACTGTCCTGAAATTTCATTTTTTTTTTCCCTGAACAGAATAGCCACCTCTCCATGTCAGTACATTGTGCCTCTGTCCTCTTCCTTGAAGGCTGTCAGACTCCAAAGTGGAGTTGGGGTGGGACCGACTTGCCCTGAGCCCTTTCTCCCCACTTTTCACAGTTCCTAGGTAGCCTAACCACCCTCATGTATATTATCTTGCACCCTGGGGAGTATAGGGGAGCTCTTTAAAAGTAACACTGTATGAGCTTTTTAAAAATTGTGGCTTTTGCCATTTTGTCTTTCAAAAACAAGGCTGCATCGATTTTTCAGCTTCTGGAAAATGGTATTTTTAAAATAAGATCCCAAGTCTCCACTCCCAGATTGAGGAATCTTGTAGATCACCTGGTGTAGCTCCTTTATTTCTTAGATAAACCGAGGCCTGGGGGAGACACACAGCCCTAGGCACAGAGCAGGTGAGGGGCTGAGTCAGGAATGATGCCCCAACTTCTAGACCCTTCTCACCTGTAGTAACACGGTCATTGCTCTAATGGAACCCAGAAGACGTTGCCTTCAGCCTAGAACACCAATCCTACTGCCAAACTGGCAAACTCCTACTCACCCTTCGGGGGTCAGCCTGGATGTTGCCCTCTCCAGGAAGCCTTCCTTGACTTTCCCAGAAGATGGATTAGACACACTTCCTCCTGCATGCTCCCTTAGGCCCAGCCCTTCTCATGTGCTATCTCAGCTGCCATCCCAGCTGCCATTACAGCTACCTGTTGGGTGGTCTCCCAGTAGACTAGACGCTCAGGGCTGGGGGTGGGCGGGAAGGTAGTGCTTGTCAGTCTGTTTCCTGTGCCCATGCTGAAAGCCTCCTTCTCATTCATTCATTCATTTGTTCTAGAAGTAGCTTTGTGGTGGGTGCTGGGTGCTGGAGGGAGAAGGTTTGGTTGGGTTGGATAACAAAAGAGAGAGATTCCAACAGCACCAAGGACTTTGGAAACACTAAACCCTCAAAACAGTCTCTGTTCCACCCATTTCACAGAAGGGATCTGAGGTTCCAAAAGCGTTAGCTATGGGCCAAGGACACACAGCTGGGTCTGTGGGGCTNATCTGTGGCCACACCGGCTATACCTTTAACAGAGCTGGGAGAAGAGGGAGCTCTCAGAATAACAGAATTTGAGACTCTTAGCTTTTCTGTCCAACCCGTCTGTCAGGGAGGGGAAGTCGGAAGGGTGCTTAAAGGAGAAAAGAAGATGGAGGAAGGTGCGGCAGGCCACACCTCACTGCAGAGTGGGAACCATGGAGGGCTTCCTGGGGGAGGGAGCCCCAGGCCAGGGCTGGCTGAGGGTGAGTGTGGGGGCAGAACCAGCTCCAGCTTCCTTCCGCCCCTGACGCTCCTTCCCACGCCCCACCCAGACCTCACCCGTGGGTGCACTGCCCCGGCATCAAGACGGGGGCCTTCCTCCGCAGTGCATGATTCATCATGGGCCTGTATGTGGATGCGAACAACCTCACAGGAGCACAGAGGGCAGGCAGCCCCCACAGACACACACAGCCCAGACAAGGGGCTTCTTTGCAGCCCCTGCTCCTCCGTGCAAGCCCACAGGTGGGTATGGCTTATACACCATGGGGCCCATTTTCCTTTGCAGCCTGATGAAAACCTGGCAGAGTAGGCTTGTCACAGAATCAATAGGACAGCACTTGATGGTCACAGTTTTATGTGCTGGTTCCATCTGCTCTGACAGTTGCATCGTGTTTCTCAGTCACCACACCTTCCTTCCTGGAATATCTGAGAAGGAGTATGTGTTGGTTCACCTGTCCCGAGCGCCACGTGAATGACCATCTGCACTGCCCTCATTAGCAGAGTTGAGGCCAGGAGTCTAGGCCAGGAGCCCTTCTCAGAGCTCTGCCTGCTTTGCCTCATTTGATCCTCATGCCAATCCAATGAGGCATATACTATCACTACTCCCATCCTGCAGGGGTCACACTGCTGGTGAGTGGCAGAGCTTTCCAGATAATAAAAAAAAAGGGGCGCTAGGAGCCTGTTTTAATCCCCAACCCCCAGGGAGGCTGCCTTAGAACCAGTCTGCCTTGGGGTTCTCTGTGACACCTCCTCCAGCCTCCCCATACTGGCCCCATCTTGCAGATAGTGGCATGCAGAAGCCATGGGCTCCCACTCAGCCTGACCCTTCTTGCTGTGTGTCCTGGGGATACCCCTAACATCTCTGGGTCTCCATGTCCCCTGTTTCAGGCCCTAAGACCCCAGCGTCGGCCATGTCCTAAAAGCAGGCCTCCCTGGTGGACAAGGCCCAGTATAGTGGGGAGGGCTGGGCCCCTATTGGTTCCTTAACCCACCCTGTTACTATGGGCGGGTTACTGCACCTCTCTGAAAAACGGGGCAAATGTTATCTGTGCTGCCTTCCTTCCAGGGTGGTTACGAAATTGACTACAACTACGAATGTGAAAGTTCAAGGCTCAGTGAGGACCACAGTCAGGCACTGTTAATGATCACTGGGATCTCAGTCCTCCCCCTGCAGGGGAGAACAGACCTCCGCCTGTTTTGCAAATTAAATAAAGTGAGCCTCAAAGGAAGTCAGCTTCTCACTCCAAAAAGCCAGGGACTTGTTTGGGCTTTAAATCCTCCTCAGAAGGCAGCTCAGATCTCCAGACTAAGAGGGTCTCCATGGCCTGACAAGCTCCCCAGATTTACCAGGCAGCTGGAAGCAGGTGCAAATAGTCAAGGACTTAGTATTAGGAGATTCAAGTTCAGATCCTGGCTCCGTTTTTTTTTTCCCGCCATGTGATGTTGGAGTCACTTCCTTTCACCTCAGTTTCCTCGTTTATAGCAAGGGGACAAGGACCCTCCCACTTGACGGGTAGGGAGACGCTGCTGGGAAAAGCACTTTATAAAGCGCAATGCCGCAAGAGAGCATGAAGTTTGTCCAAACCACTCACCACCCAGGCCACCTCAAGGCTGCTCTGCAATTAGAAAAGCACCTGTCTCTGTAATTGTGGGTTTGTGTGATTCACACCCCTCCTTGATCTCTAGCTCTTTAGAGAAAGCCCAGTTTATTATGTGATGTGCAGGTATTTATGGATGGCTGCAGAGCCTCAAGGTTAAAAACAAAACCAAACAACAAAAACCATCGACTTTGTATGACCCAAGTGCCCATTATGGTAGCATGGGTAAATAAATTGTGGGATCATCACACGATGGAATGCTACAAGGCCATGAAGAAGAGCAAGCTCTTCTTATGTACACAGTAATGTGGATGAATCTCTCAAGCATAATGCTGAGTGAAAAAAAGCCAGACACAAAGAAGTACAACCTGCGTGATACCATTTAGATGAAGAGTAAGGACAGGCGAAAGCGATCTCTGATGATAGAAGTCAGGAGAGTGATGCCTGGGAAGGGGTGGGGAGTGATGGGAGGAAACACCTGAGGGGGTCTTCTGCGTGCTGATCAGTTTCTGTTTATTGACCTGGGTGCTGGCGACACTGGTGTGTTCAGTTTGTGAAGTCGCTGAAGCTATGCGTGTGATATAAGCACTTTTCTGTGTGTATTCTATGTTTATATAAAATGTTTTTTGTAATTTAACATCTCAGTTGAAGTTCCAGCCCCACCATTTGTGTATGGTGTGATCTCAGGCTAATTAAACTC
>NW_017731603.1:1043814-1044895 GCF_001890085.2 Hipposideros armiger | reverse complement strand
CCATTATCACCGTCATCGTTACAAATCTCACTGTCATCATCATTACTGACATGATCTGCACCACCATCATTTCACCATCATCCTCGTCTTCATTATCAACGTCATTATCCTACCGTCATCATCACCATTATGGACCTCATCACCACCATCACCTTCACCACCATGTTCATCACCATCACCATTGCCATTATCACCACATACAGAGCCAATAAATACTTGCTTCCAGACCATCTCATAGGGTCAACCAGCACGGCCCTGCCCTCAGTAGGGCTTAAAGAAATTTAGGACATGGAACCTACTTGGAAGTTTGGGGGCCTGCTGGGATGCACATCCAGTTGAGGGCTCCATGTGGGTATGGATTGGGTGGAAGGCTCTGTGCTGCGTGTTCCCACCCTCCGCACCAGACAAGAGCTGCCTCTGTGCCAAAACTGGCCACACCTGGGTTCATCCCCTCCTCTCTCAGTTCAGCCACCTCATCTTGAAAACGGGGCCAGTGGCCTCAGCTGTTCAGAACCTCCCACCCAGGGTGCCAGGTCACTAGACAAACAGACATCATCCTGGAAGAGCTCTGGACACTCAGTAAATCATAAAAAATGTCTTAATAATATCTCAAATGTGCCCTCTGGAGTGTGCCTGGGTCCCTCCCTTGCTAACTTTCAGGGGGTACCTGGAGTGTTCACTCACAGAATTAAAAATACCTGACCCTCAAAGTGGTTGTAAACCTATTCAGTCTGCCCCCCCTTTTAAGCAAATTCAGCCAATTAACATTCAGATTTACTAGAACTAAGTTGGGGTGATCAAATAATTCTACTTAAAGGAATAAAGATATGAAAAAAGACACTTGTGCAAAATGATTTATTTTTAACAGCAGAGAGAGAGAGAGAGAGAGAGAGAGATAGAGAGAGAGAATAAATAACACAAATGTCCAGAAATAAGGATAAGCTAAACAATTATCAGGACTTTTATATATTAGCTATTGTATAGCCATTTAAAGAATCATGTTATACAAGTCTACAGCATGGGAAGACATTCAAGATATATTTTAAGAGAAAAAGCAGGTTATAAATATATATATATATAT
>NW_017731603.1:1031417-1042389 GCF_001890085.2 Hipposideros armiger | reverse complement strand
CCTGTTGGGTGGTCTCCCAGTAGACTAGACGCTCAGGGCTGGGGGTGGGCGGGAAGGTAGTGCTTGTCAGTCTGTTTCCTGTGCCCATGCTGAAAGCCTCCTTCTCATTCATTCATTCATTTGTTCTAGAAGTAGCTTTGTGGTGGGTGCTGGGTGCTGGAGGGAGAAGGTTTGGTTGGGTTGGATAACAAAAGAGAGAGATTCCAACAGCACCAAGGACTTCGGAAACACTAAACCCTCAAAACAGTCTCTGTTCCACCCATTTCACAGAAGGGATCTGAGGTTCCAAAAGCGTTAGCTATGGGCCAAGGACACACAGCTGGGTCTGTGGGGCTCCTAGGCCCCCAAAATGCAGGGAAAGCACCAGCTTGAGAAGAAAGAGAGGCTGTGCTAGGAAAGGATCGTTGATAGGCCAGGAGACCTAAGGGTCCAGCCCAAGCCTCACTGTCAGTTAGCTGTGTACCTTGGGGAATTCACACAACCTCTCTGGCCCTCAGTTACTTTATCTGAAACGTGGACTTGGTTACCACTTGCCCTACTGTACCTACTAGGTGGCCTTATTTTCTCGATCAAACGGGCTCCATGGTTGAATAAGTTTAATATTATTATATTTATAGAAGCAAGAAAAGAGAAACCGTGAAGGCTGAGTCCTTAAGATATGTGATTCATACACACTGTGGGGCCACAGGCTGTGAGATGTGTGTTTCCCGCACACTCGCCATGGAGAGGCCTGCAGCAGGCCCGGTGTGGGTGGGAGTGAGAATGGCAGGTCAGCTCGTTCAAGGGCATCTGCTGGGCCTCCATGCACGCAGCCCCTGCAAGGAGGCTGGGGTTGACGAGGCCTGAGCTGACTAGTCCTCACACTCATGGGACTGCAATAGGGTTTACAAGCCCTTCATGCTATTATAAGGCAACCTTCCAGGAGCCCTGCAATGCAGGATGGATCCTTACCCCACTCTTAGAGAGGAAGATAATCAGGCTCAGAACGGGGAAATGACTTGCCCAAGGTCACCCACCTAGTCAGAATGGAAAGAAGGCTTCTGGACCCCCAAACCCTAACCTGCCCGCCCTGAAAAGATCTTCATAACACAGTTATGGTTATGGTTGTAACTACGGTGCCTGCGGCCGGGATTATGCTACACTCTTTACACGGGTTAGTCCGCTTCATCTTCAAACCATCAGTTTACAGGTGAGTTTAGGTGACTCACGTGCATTATTTACTCAAGGTATCAGAGGCCATTGTTGTCTGACAGCACTATCTGGGCCCCACTCCCACCTGAGACTGTGGAAAAGTGCACACACTGGGCCAACACGCCCCCATCCAGTGCGCCCCAATGCTCTGCCCTCTGCCCTTCCCCAAAAGCCCCAGCACTTGACACTCATTCAAGAGAAAGAGTCAAACCTTCCAGGTCCCAAAAACAGAGAAATCCCCGCCACCAACTCCAATGGTGCAGGGTTTGGGGGCAGGGCAGGGGGCGAGCAGGGCAGTCCCTAGAACAAGAGACCTGGCATTGGGGTCATCCAACCCCATATTTTACAGATAAGTCAGCTGAGGCCTTGAATGGCGACATGGCAATTTGGGGCAGAGATGGAACTTGAAAACAGGGCCAACCCCCATTCTTATGTCTCGCCTCCTACCCCCTCACCACCCCCCACCAGTGATATGATGGAGCAGGAGCAAAGCTGGGGGAGAGGACGCGTTTCCTGAGCTAGGGTGGGAGCACTGCAAAGCCTGCTCTCCTCAACAGCCCCCCTCTCCAGGTTTCAAAAGATTCAGGTCACTGAGTCATTCAACAAACAAATATTCGCGGAGCTCTTGGCGCCCACCTCAGAACTAAGGCACCTCCTCTGGCGACCAGGCCATCCTGTGGTCTTTGGGATCCTTACATTCATTCATGTATTCATTCAGCACTGAGGTCCTACTAAGCACAAGCCACATTTCCCATCCTCCTTCCTCTGTTCCTGACACCCCGCCCTCCCTCCCAGCCCTCAGCTCCTCCCCTCCCCCAAGCGAATGCTGTGCTCCCTTTGCCCTGGCGAAGAGAGCAAGTCCCGGGAGCTCTGGGGAGTCAAGGAGCCCAGACGGGCTCAGGAGCTGGCCCTGGGCTGACCTACTGATAGACGCACACGCACCCCGTGGTTACCTGGTGTGGCCAGAGCAGCAAGCAGGTGCCTCTCCAGCGAAGGCCTAGGAGGTACTGACGCCTGGCTCTAGGGGCTGCTAACCCCCTCCCCCACCCCCACCTTTGGCCTCCACCCCGGCTGGGTGGCATGGAAAACCCAGCCCGGGCTCAGCTGACTTCCTCTTGTGTCATGGAAAATGAGGGTGACAGGACAGGAAACTACCGCCAGGGATCTGGGGTCTGCGCGGGGGAACAGTGGGCCTGGAGGCTGGGAGGCGTGAAGAGAAGGGTAACTAATGAGCGGTGGGTGGCAGGGAGGTAGGGGCTCCAGGAGGCAGAGGAGGGCGCCTCGGGGCAGCAGCTGGGAAGTGGGGGAAGGCTTTGGGATGGGGGCAGATGCCAAGCCCAGAGGCCTGGAAGGCAGCAACCCCAGGCCCTCAGCTGCTTTCCATTTTCCTAAAACAAACAAAAAAGTTTAGAAACCATAACCTTGCCTGTGATGAAGACTCTGAGAGCAAATAGAAAGTCAAGTTTTTTGTTTGCTTCCTTTGCTTTTGTTAAGAGGGGGTGGGGGTAGCGACAGGGGTTGTAAAGTGAGAGAAACGTGGGTTCAGATCTTAGTTTTGACCTCCAGAGGCCAAGTTCTGTTCTTTCTGAGCCTCAGTTTCCTCATCTGTTACATGGAAAACTCCACCCTCTTGCCATGATGGTTGGAAGATGAAAACAGGCCACGCCTCTGACTCACGTAGGTGCTCGATGAAATCCTTTCTTCCTTTCAAACTGCGAGTGTGGTAAAACGGGCTATGAAGGGCCACTGAATACACTCAGCTCGTGTGACCAATAAAAGCTTCCTAAACACCCAGTGTTTAGGGAAAAAATTACCCAGAGGGGTCCTTGGAGTACAGGCCGGGCAGGAAGCACTCCTCTCTGTGTCCCTGGTGCTTGGCTTGGGGCAAAGATTGGTTGAATGAATGAATGAACAAGTGAATGAATGAAAAAATGAATGAATGAAAAGTACGGGAACTCCAGAGTCACAGGACAGGAAGGATGGCTGTGAGGGCAGCGGGCAGGGCCTGGAAGGGCTGAGGACGGGAGGAGGCGCTTCCCAATTCTGCATGAGATGGTGAGTGTGGCCCCCAATCACACCATTGGGGGAGTCCTCAGTCCTTGATCCCAGGTCTCCATTCTTCCCTCTGGTGAAATGATTCAAGCACCTGAAATCCTCCAGGCCTCATGTAAGGGAGCCTAGGGAATGTTGAATGCTGGGGAGCTAAGTGACATTTAGGGCGGCTGCTGAGACACGCTGATTGGCCCAGGGAAGGAGAGTACCCCCCTCAGTCCCCCCACCCTACACCAGCCATCAGGGACCTGTAGCTGCTGGGGAAGGGGGGAGGTGTTGGGGAATGCGACTGGAAGCTGGCTCAGACCCTTACCCCTCCAACCCGTCACGCTCAGCTATCCTCATGTCCCCATGCCTGCCCTGAATAGCCCCGATGATGAGAAACCCTAAGGAGCCTGGGTCTGGGCCTCAGTCTACCTTGCCAAGATGTGCCCAGGCCCTGGGGGGCTGGAGCCCACCCTCTGTCCCAGGCTCCCCGCATCACCTGTGCAGAAATGCAGTGACCCTGCCCCTTTCTCAGTAGGCCGGAGGTTGATTCCAACCCTTCTGGGAGCAGCATCAGCGCAGAGATCGCACACACCAACACGGAGCTCTCACACCAACATAGAACTCACACCCACCCACGTGGAGATCACACACACACACACACACACACACCCTGACATAAGCCCGCTTTCCTGAAGAAGCCCTCTCCTGTGCTTGCTGGTTAAATACCACCCGTGGGGATTCACCTCAAGCTCCCATCCCATCCCCACGAGGGGAGAGGAGGGTGTCACTTGGCTTTTCATCACTGAGCCTAAAGCAAGAACTGGTGTCGTGCCCCCACTTCCCACCTCCCATGGCCCCAGCACAGCTCAGCGCCATCTTGGTGCGACCCCCGCCGCGCAGTCCCCTCAGGCCTGCCCTCCGTGGGGTTCCCCACTCCCAGGAGCGCTGCACCAGTGTGGTACAGTCAAGGCACTGCTCCAGCCCTGGGCACCTTGGGCAGGAAGCTGACAGGAGGCAGGCCTGTCATTCAAACTGGGACGGGTGGTTTTACAGGAGGAAGTTGACAGTTCAACTTCAAACACGGGTGACGCAGGCCCCACTCTGCCAGCTCCCACCCCTACTCAAGCCTGCCTGCTTCTCCCCTCCTCCCCGAGAGGGAGACACAGGACCAGGGGCCACACAGCCTCACCCACGGGTGCCAAGCTTGCTGAAGCTGAGGCAGGAGGAGACCGCGCCCATGGGGTCTCAGCAACCGCCGCTGGCTACCCTGTTCCTGCTGGGGGTGCTGGGTGAGTACCCCCGCTGGGGTGTCTGCCAGGGTACCTGGGCTCAGGGTACAGGGAGGAAATGCCGGTTCTTCCCTTGGTCTGTCTCTGGGGCCCGCACTGTCACCTCTCCGGAGCATCACGGAGGGTCGTGGCCACCAGGATCCCCATCTGCGACCGCAGCTCCGGCTGGCTCTAGGCCCCACTTGTCCCACCCCTAGTGACCCAACTCTGCTTCTCTCTTGCCCTGCTGGGGGCCTTACTGTACCATTCTAGGCAAGGTCCATGATACAGCAGACTCAGCCTAGAACTCAAGCTGTCCAGGCCCCACTGATGCGGGCTTCCCTCCGCAGATTCCCCCTGCCCCGTGAGTGTCCAGCCTTTACGCGGATGCCTCTGGGGACCAGAAAATCGCCGTCTCCTGGGCTGTTCTGATGATGCTCTGGGCAGAGTGTCTGAGGCAGGGTGGGGACCGCCTCTGAGGAAGCACTTAAGCAGATGACAAAGATGCACCTCTTAAATTCCTAATCCCTTTGGTTCTGCCTCAGGGCCCCAGCCAGGCCTGCTAGCCAGGGTGTGAACATACACTAGGTCTGCTCTCACCCCAGGCCCAGAGGAAGGGCTTCAGAACCTGTCCCCATAGGCCACTGTGGAAACAGCCTGGAGCCTTCTGTTTGCTGGAGACCTGAAAGTGGGATGGTGGAAGCCGGCAGTCCTTCATCCCCAAGGACTTCGGACACTAGCTCAGGACCGGAGCCCTGCTGCTGGGGCTGTCGCTGACACTGCCAGTGAGGAGGGTGGGTGGGGGGCAGGGAATGGCAGTGTACGCGCTTCAGCCCGAGCCCTGGGTTCTCAGCCTCGCCACGTGTAACCTCAGATATGTCCCCAAGCCTCTCCGTGCCTCCATCTCCCCATTTATAACATGCAGGGGTGACCTGGATGAGATCTGACCACTTCTCAGGGGTTTGGCAGGGGTGGCAGGGGAGAGAGGCGCTTGACTCCAGGTCAGAGGGGAGCTTGCGGCTTCCCAGTTTGGAAAGAAAGGTCTCAGCAGGGACCCTCAGTCCCTCCTAGAGAAGTTGGTGTGCAATTGTGTGTGTGAATGTGTGCATAAGTACGTGTATGTGTAAGCAGCAGTGTGTGTGTGTGTGTGTGTGTGTGTGTGTGTGTGTGTGTTTTCATGGGCTGGACATGCCTCCAGATGTAGGCTTACCGTCCCCCATATGTGTGACATTGGCACATGTGCACACATATTTCTATGGCTAGTCTTACATGGAACGATAAGAGGTAAAAAATGCCTTCTGTCCCCAGGGCAGAGTCCTAAGGATGGGTCCCTGGCCACCTTCAGGGACCCTCCTGAAGAGCTGATGTGGCCTCCTTGGCCCTGGGGAGTCCTAGGACCAGGCCTTTAACACGGCAGCCCCCCCACCCGCCTACCCCTCATCTGTGGCCTCCAGCCCCACCAGGTCAGGGGACTGGCCAAGCTCCAGCTGGGTATGGGGGTGGAGGTCTTGCTCCGCGGGCCTCCCACTTGAATCCAATCAAGGGTGAGCTCCTGGCAGTTCTGCGGAGGCCCTCTGGCTCAACAGAGTCCAGAGTCAGGAAGACTTGGAGGCAAAGCCTTCACCCCGAGTATCACGGGAACCGTCTAGAACCCCAGGAGCACGTGGTTCCCAGTGTGTGTGTGTGTGTGTGTGTGTGTGCGCGTGTGTGTGTGTGTGTACTGGTGGGTAATAAACATTCCCACTGCTCAGAGGGCTGCAGCTTACAAAGCGCCTTTAAAGCCATTTTCTTCCTTAAGTTCCACAATAGCCTATGAGGGAGAGGGCCCATTGTCCCCATTTTGCAGTGGGGAAAACAGACCCAGAAAAGCCTAGTAGCACACCCAAGGTGCAGCAGCTCATGAGCAGCAGAGCTGACCCCAGCCCAGAACACCCGCTCTCATGGGGGGCCCCTCTGTATCCTTAGCTACGAGCAAAAACCCACCAGAGCCACTCCCACAAGTAGGGAAATGGCCGCAGGACACAACTGCTACAAGCAGATATGCGGCCACCAAAGGCTGGGGGACGCCAAGGGCCAGGGCTGGGAATGAAGGCACACAGCACAGGCACCCTTCAAGCCATTCCGAGACGAGATGCCTCGCCGATGCAGCCCTGGGGATGCCGCGGCCTCCTGGCTGGCCTTCCGGGCAGTGCCCGTGCCTTGGGGACCATTCCTGGGGTGACAGTGATCATGGCTTTCCATAGCTGTTCTCCTCTGCCACTGACCTTAGCCCCAACCTGCCTGGGGTTCATCTGCTAAGGGTTGTGGGGGGAGGCGGCCTTGACCACTGCATGGCTGGGCCAGGCTCAGCCCCTGGGACTCCAGAAGCCAGCACTGGGGCATGAGAAAGTCATGGACTCTGCGGTTTGAATTCCAGTCTGCCATTTGCCAGGTGGGTGTCCTTGGACCTAGCTGTAAGCCTCAGTTTTCTCCTCTGCAAAATGGGAATGATAGTAACAGTACCTGCCTCGCAGAGATTTATAAGGATTAAATGGACGAATGCATGTAGAGCTTTAGTAAGAATGTTGGCACATATTAGAGTAAGTGCTTAATAAGCATTAATAATAATAATAATTACTATCAGAGTTAGCAAGAAACAAAGTGAGGTAGGGCCTGGTGGGGAGGAGTCTTACCAGACACTGGTCTAACCATCAGTTTTTCGGTTCCCCAACCCCCTTGCACAGGCTGTTCCTTCATTAATTTATTCATCCACAAATATTTATTGAGCATCTAATATGTGTCCAGCTCTGTGCAAAGCACTGGGGATATAGCAGTGAACAAGACAGGGATCTCTCCCATCATGGATGTGGTACTAGGTACCAGGCTAACAGGAGACCTGTTAGAGAACACAAGTAAACGAGCACCCGAAATATTTACAAATATTGTGATAAGTGCAACCAAGGAAACACCAATGGTTGAGATAAGTGACCGAGTTCACTGAGGGGCTTTCCCAATCCAAGGCGCTGGGCGTCCACAATAGAAAAGACGGGAGGCTCCAGCTGCAAGCAGGCCGCCCAGCCCGCTGTCCCAGGCTACAGAGGCCGAGGCCCTTGCTGGCTCTGGGCAAGGTACCCAGCAGCCCCAGTGAGGAATGTAGGGACCAGGGGCCTGAGGGACTGGCACTGGCCCTTCTGGTCACTCTGCTCCAACAGTTCAAAAGGGTTTTCCCCACAGCGACTAGGAAGGAACTTGAACTCCACCTGACAAAACTGACTGAACACCTACTGTGTGTGTGCGTACATGTGTGTGTGAGCATGTGTGTACGCTGTGTGCATTCATGCTGTATGTGTCGTGTGTGCATGTGTGTTGTGTGCACATGCGTGAAGGCCTGTGGGGTTTGGAGCAGCACAGATCTGCTCCTAATTTCTACTTGGCCACTCACAAATGACGAGGACACCTCTCTGAGTCTCAGCCTTCCCATCTATAAAATGGAGATAACCACTGTGCCCACCTCAAAGGATAATAGCATTCAATGCAGTCATTAAATCTAATTCAGTCATTCGTTCATTCAGATAGCAAGTATTTATTGAGCACCTACTATGAGCCAGGCACCATTCTAAGTGCTGGGGACACTGCAGTGAACAATGGAAACCTCCGCCCTGGTAATCTGACATAATAGTCGCGGTGTGATGGGGAGACAGACAAGAGACAAAGTAGGCCAGTGATTGTATGGGTGCTTGGAGTCAGGAGTGGTATGGCTTAGGGGATTGGGAGCGCCAGGGGGCCATGCTGCACCTGGGGGCGGGGGGTAGTGAGCCACACCAGAAGATAATGTTTGAGTTAATACTGGTCCTTAGGGAGTGAGCATGCTGTGCAGGCCTGGGGAGGACTGCTGGCAGCGGGGCCACAGGTTGGTGGGGAGGGGGTTGTGGGGCGTCTGTGAGGACGGGGGCTTTTTCTCCGTTGAACTGAGAGGAGAAAGTTTTTGGAGTGTCCTCAAGAGAAATCGTAACTCTCACCTCTCTAGGTCCACAAGTCCTTATCTTGAATCTTGGGCCGGATGAGTTCCGGAATTCAGAGTTTTTCAGATTGTAGAAGGTAAATTGTGCGTGTGCTGTGAGCTCATAACACACAAATGCAGTCTCAGGCGACACCCACTAATGAAACCCATTCCCACTTCTGCAGTGAAGCATGAATTCACACACTCAGAGGGACTCCTCAAGGCTACCAATACCCTCCGGCCAAATGCGTTAGAAAGACTTTTGATTTGGATTTTGAATTCCAAATAAGGGATGGTGGCCCTGTGTCACTTCCTGTGTAGCTTATATTATAACCACTACTGTCATTATCATCAGTCTGTACCCTTACGGGGCTGGGCTCTCATGGCTCCCACAGGGACCCTAATACTCCCTCCTCCATGAGAGACACAATTGGTAGGGATGTGTAGGGAACAGGACAGGAACCTGGTGGCAGTTTGCAGAGATGACAAGGGTCCTATGAGCCACTACAGACTCCCACAGCGGCTTCCAGAGTTTGCTCTCCCTCTCCTCGGCCTCAGTTTCCCCTATCTGTTACCACAGGATGAGCAGGCTCTGGGGTCTCCCACTGGTATACTCCCACGGGGCACTGTCAAGTGATTGAAATGGGGTTTCTGCCCTAACTGTACCCCCAGCGAGCTGTGTGACCTTAGGCAAGTCACTCAGCCTCTCTGAACCTCAGATTCTCAATCTGAAAATGGGGGTGAGCATGGTCCCTTTTACACTGGGCAGTAGGTGGAAAGAATGAGCCCCTGTGTGTGTGACAGAGCTTTGGGATATGTGAAGCTCTGAACAAAAAAGAGGGCTTGCCACTGTGATGGTGGAGATACTCAAGTGGCACGAAACACAAGCAAATTCAGTTAGACACACCAGGCCACCAGGGAGAGAGAGCAACAGCAAGCTAAATCGCAAAGGTCATTCTTTTTGCCCTTGACCTGCTCGCTATCCTGGATAAGAGAGATTAGAGACTCTGTCCTGGGACTCTGTGTTGGGGGCTTTCATTGCATTAGCCCAGTGGGGTTCTCTGAGTGTTCTGAACATGAAAAACCTCCTAATCGTAAACCAACCACTTCATCTGAGGCTCTGGCTGAGAAACAGAATTTGGGCCCTCGTGACCTTTGTTTCCCAGACACCCTGATACAGATGCAGGGGAGACACGGCTCCCTGACTAGTGTCGGTTCAGGAAAGAGGGGTTCCTAAGCTTCCGGGGCAGCCTCTCATCAGATGGGAGAAGGAAGAACCCAGAACACCCCCAAGGCCGTCAGACATATGCCATTTGCTATAAATCTATGAGAAAGTCGAGGGATCATTGTTTTATCGTTGAAAAACAGACCATCTGACTTCAACCCACACTAAATCAGTCCATTGTTTTCTTTATCTGGGAAACAGTGTGATGACTGCCCCCTCCTATGAGGCTGTTGGGTGTTGAAACAGGGTCTTTTGTGACAAACCTTCGCTTGCCCTGGGGTCTGTGTAGGGTCAGAGTTCAATCGATGTTCACTGTCGCTGTTGGCATCATCAGTAATGTCCCATCCGCCCCCACCCTCCTGGACCTGGGTGCCCACTGGACCCTCAGCAGGCCATATCCTGGCCTCCGTGTCCCAGTGTGTGGGGGCTGCCAGTGCAGGTTCCCTTGGATCCAGGTGGGCCAGCCCAGGCTGTATAAATCCTGGCTCTGCTGAGGCCTGTAAAGTGGAACGGATCACACAGGTCCGCAAATGTTCCCCTGCAATTCCAAAACCCAGGAAACATTTGTAAATGGCAAACGCGTTTGGTGAAAAGGAGGCTATTTATAATCTTGACGCATCCCGCTCAGTGTGAAAATTCATGTTTTGCCGCAGAGACCATCCTGTGTGTGAAGCTGGGGCTCCCCAGAAGCAGGGCAGGGCGACAGGAGGCTGCCTCAGGGGCGCCGGCAAACCAGAAAGGACAGGCCATTGCCTGGGGCTGGCGGTGACACAAACAGGATGGCCAGACAACCTATTTTTCAAAAACATCTGGATCTTGGGGTGGGGGGGTGGTTATATATAAAGCAAAACAAAATAAAAAGAAACCTTAAAAAAAATTGACCCCTCAAATTTTAAACGTTGTGCAGAGCAAATAAAACTCACTCATGGCCTATCGAGGCCCGCGCGGTTGCCGTACGGGGAGAGTCAGAGTGAGAATCACCCGGAATGTTGGGGGACAAGAGGCAAGGGGAGGTGGGGATGAGGCTATAAATGTCTCAGCTGTTTTCGGGAATTCCTCTGCTCCTCACAGAGAACTCAGGCAGCAGGCAGGGTCAAAAGGATTCAACCTCTACAAATGCAGAAATGACAGAGATGCTTGGGGAGGGTCATGAGACCTTCTAGCCCTCTCTGGCTTTCTGGTTCTGAGCTTTGTCTGGATGAGCTAGTCTAAGCCCTAAACTGCGGGGCTTCCAGGGGAGCTTGGCGGGGAAGGAAGCGACCTTCGGAG
>NW_017731603.1:1028240-1030912 GCF_001890085.2 Hipposideros armiger | reverse complement strand
AGATTCGAAGTCATAGAAGTTTGAACCAGGAGGAAGGTGAGGGATCGTGGACTCTAACTTCCTCCTTTTACAGGGGAGGAAGCCGAGCCCAGAGAGGCGGAACGACTTGCCAAGATCGCACAAAAAGTTCGTGGGAAAGTCTTCATGGCATGTTTCACTGACTGAACAGAATCATGGGTTTATTCCCTTTCATTAGGTTTGCACACTAAGAACGTGCAAGAATTGGTGGAACACAGGGTAGCTTGGCTCGAAGGTCAAAAATTTTGCACAGATTCTGGCTTAGAGTCCTGACCCAAGCACTCACCAGCTGCTTGGGCTAGTTAGTTAATCTCGCTCGGTCCTCACCTATAATACGGGAATCAGAATAATAGCACCTACCTCGTAGAGCTGGGTGAGGTGTGAGAAAGGTCATGTACAGACATGCCTGGTGCAAACTACGAAAGTGGTGATGATGGGGATGGAGATGGTGATGATGGTGCTGGAGGGACAAGACAGGAAATGCTGCTCAACTGAGGACAGACGGGCACCCAGAAGAAGGTGAAGCCCTGGAATGCATAGATGGCTTTCCCCACAGGGTGTTTTCTTTTTTGGGGTTTTCCTTGGGTCTCCAGCTTGCTCTGTCTTCCCTGAGAGCACTCTCTGAGCAGGGCCTGGGCTGTTCTGTGTGACATCTGCCAGGACGGTCAGGCCCAGTCCTTACCTCCAGGGGCTCAGGGTAAAGGAAATCAAGCACCTCAGGGTCAGGGTCTAGGTCTTGCTCATCTCTGCATCCCCAAACTTGGCACTTTGGAGGCACAATTGGGGGACAGAAAGTAAAAAGCGTAGGTTTAGGAGGCAGATTTATGGTTCAAACCCAGGCCCAGCCAGTTGCTGGCAGTGTCACCCCGGACGGCACATTTGTCGTCTCCCAACATCTATTCCATGAACATAGTCAACTCACATTGTGAGGCTGTGTGGGAGATTGACAATGACATCTGTAAAGAACTGCCCCCAGCGCCGAGTACACAGTAGGTGCTCAATAATTGGTAGCTTCTGTTCATAATGAATGTTGATCGAGATGACTTTGAGAATACAAGGGTCTCAAGTGGAAAAGAGAAGTGTGAGCCCAATGAGCTGGTTCTCCAAGCGTCCTGGGCAGGGATTCCTCCTGCTGGGAAAGCTCCCGGCAGGCGTCAGTCCTGCCCACACCTGCCCCAGGCCCAGCCATGCTACAACCGGGAGCACCAGCTCTGAGCACTGAACATGGGCCAGGAAGCCACCGTGCTCAGTCCGTTACATAGATATTTCATCTCATCCTCACACCATCTCTATACAGCTGGTCCTATTTTTGTCCCCATGCTGTGGATGAGGAAACCAAGGCTCAGAGAGACTAAGAGACTTGCTCTTCGGGGCCCACAGGCAGTAAGTGGCACAGCTGGAAGCAGAGAAAGGCATCATCCGTGCTTGGAAACCCATTGTATGTCATACAGCACCAAAGGGTGGGTCTTTGGGTTCCCTCTCCCCAAAAGTGCCACTTCAAGCTGCCTCAGCCCGCAGGGCTTAGCCAAAGAAATGACTCCCTAAAAGTGGACAACCCCATTCACAGTGGGAAGCTGGGACCAGAGGAAGGTGGGAGCGCGAGGTCAGGAGAGAGAGGTGAAGGCAAGGCAAAGGGCCTCCTGCCTCCTCTCTCACCACGCGAGCTTGGGCATTTCCACCATGCCCTCCTCAGCCTGCACTGACCACGCATGGATCGGATGATTGACAGCTGGTCAAGCCCCTCCCTACCCAGGCCCGAGCTCTGTCCCCTGCTGTGCACCTGAAACTCTCTGTGTGAGAAATACCTTCCCCTTCTGAGGCCCATGACTCCCAGGGCAGGGCAGCCTTGAATGAAGGGCTCTTGCCAAGACTGGGGGGTGGGGGTGGGGGGACATTAAAGGGCAATAACAACTTCATCACGAGGAGTCTTGGTTTGGGAAAGAGGGTGAGCTGGCAGAGGCAGGTCTCCCCTTAAAATTCTACCACCAGCTCAAAACACTCAAACAAGAGCAGGCTTTTTTAAACACATTTTTTTTTCTTCCTTTTTTTTTTTTTTAACACCCAGCAACATTTTCTCAAAAGCAACTTAAACCAGCCATTGACTACATAAAGTAGTTACCCTGACCCAGTGCTGTCCCCAGCTCCCAATTGAAAGTCCATCCAGGAGTCAGACAGATGGCAGTCAAACACCTGTTGCGTGACTGATAAAGCTGGCTGGCAGATGCGGAGGGGAGGCTCTGAGGACACACAGGCGTGCCACCCCATCCCATTCCCACCCAGATCAAACCTCCACCCAACCACAGATAAGGTAGCCCCAGGCTGCTCTGCTGAAAGACTCTTCCCACAGTGGGGCTAGGAGAAGGCGGGACTTCCCAAATGGCCCACATTCCTATTGGTTGGGCCCAGGCAGAAGTCATGCCAGACAGAAGGCCAGTTCACTGGAGCTGTGGCCTTGTTTCCTTTGCCAACCAACTGCACTACTTTTGAGGTTCCTTTGAATCGAAATCTCTCTGAGCTTCCATTTCCTCCTCTGGAAACTAAATTGCTGTCATTCTTGTCCCGCCTTGGGAACACGAAAAAACAAGGTCATCTTGGATTCCCTTGCTGGTTCATTTCCTGGTTCTCTAGAACTATGGAGCTCAAACTTTTTTTTT
>NW_017731603.1:1023018-1025960 GCF_001890085.2 Hipposideros armiger | reverse complement strand
AAAAGAGCTACAGGGAAGAATCTCGTTTCCATCTCTATCCCGACTCTGCAGTCCTTCCTCCACCCTAACATTCCCGGTAATAACCATGTTTATTCGTTTCTTGCATATCCTTCCAGGATCTCTTTATGCAAATACAAATATATATTCTTATGTTTTCCTTTGTGGAGATTTAGGAAGTCACACAAGCTGTCTCTCTACCTATGACCCAGCAATTCCACTTCTAGGTAGTCTTCCAAGAGAAATGGGAACATGGCACCCACACAAAGACAAAGTACCTGAATGTTCATAGTAGCCAAAACCTGGAAACAACCCAAACGGCAAGTGGATGAACGAATTGTAGCCTGTCTATACAATAAAACGCTATTCGGCAATCAAAAGGAGTAAGCTGCTGGTACGTGCAGCAACAAGAGGAACCTCAAATGCCGAGCCAAAGAAGCCAGACTCTACAAAATACACAAACAAAAAATGCTGAATGATTCCCCTTACATGACATTTTAGAACAGACAAAATTAATCTTTAGTGACATAAAGCAGATCAGGGGCTGCCTGAGGCTGGATTCGGGGAATTTTCTGGGTGATGGAAATATTCTATATCTAGAGTGTGCTGGTGATGACAAGCGTGTACACATTTGTCCAATTCCATTGAACAAATACCCTTAAAGAGAGTGCATTTCACTGTATATAAATTGTAGCTCAATAAAATTGACTTTACAGGTTAGAGAAAAAGAAACAGGCACCAGGCCCTGTCTCAGATCCATTGAGACAGAATTTCCAGGAGTGGGGAGGTCCTGCTGTACAGTGGGTGCAGGTGACCCCTTGCCCTCTGCTCCAAGTTCCCCTGGGCTCTGAGGTCTGAGCCCATCTTTCCAGCCCAGCTTCAGGGAGCTGCCCAGGCCAGGAGCAGCCCCACCTTGAGTTTCTGAGAAGTCCCTGCAGTGTCCCAAAGGAGGAGCTCACAGGAGCAAGGTCAAGGCAGGCAGCCTGTGGGGCAAAAGGGAACCCGGCTGGGTGTGGGGACCCAGGTAGAGATGGGGGTGCAGGGAGGGGCCCTTATGGAGGGCCCTTCCCAGCCTGACCGTGCCACCACCACCTCTTTGACCCCTAGTGTTCCAGGTGAGACTAAGAGGCTCCACCTCGCCATGCCAAGGCCAGCTGGAGGTCCAATTCCAAGATATGTGGCACACGGTTGACAGCCGGAGTTGGGTCCACCAGGAAAACCTCAGGCAGGCCTCCAATCTCTGCAAGAAGCTGAACTGCGGGGAGGCCTTGATCCTCGCCCACTTCCCTCGCTTCAACAATCCCCAGAACCAGGTCACCTGCTACGGACAACTGGGGTCCTTCTACCACTGCAATGCCAGCAAGACAAACCAGAGGGAGCCTCTGGGCCTGATCTGCGTAGGTGGGTAATTCGCCGGCCACACGGGTTCCTGTGGCCTGGGCACCAGCCCTGAGGAGGCTGCCCAGGGTCTGTGACCTGGGGCCTGAGCAGCAAGTGGAAGGGGATCCCTGATTTACAACTACATTTCCCCAAAACATACACCAGTGGGGAACTGGAGGGGAAGGTGGAGGGGGTGCTGGCGCTCGCCTGGTAGGCTGGAAAGGGTCAAGGACCTAGTTCTGCCAACTTCATTGTCCCCTCTTAACCTCATGTTCCCAACTGTAAAATGGCTGGTACTGCCCACCTCACAGGAGGCTTAGAGACAATGTGTGGGCCAAGTGGGCTTCATGGGGCGAGTGGTACTTACATCATGAGTTCCAGGTCCTTCTCAACACTGCCAGTTGCCCCCAGCCCTCTCCGCACCCCCATTCTTCCCTTCTCCCCACTCCCTCCTCCCTCCCGGGGTCCCTTGCCCCTTCCTCACCAGACTGTCTCATTGCAGAGCCACCGAAGACGACCCCCCCTCCCACAAGCCCACAGCCCACAACCACGATGGAGCCCACAGGTAAGAAGGTTCTGAGGCCTCCTGGGAATAGCATGTGGGATTTAGCGATTAAAAACACAGGATGCCCACTTACAATTGAATTTCAGGGAAACATGAAAAGTTTTAGTGGAAGTTTGTCCCATGCAATATTTGGGACCTCACCACTTCCCAGGGCCATCGGCCAGTCATTCATGTGCCCGTATGTTGGAGCCAAAGATCCGGGAGCAAGAAGGTTCCCCACCGCAGACTATCTGCGCTCAGACCCACACCCCTATCCTCTCTCTCTCCCCAGCTCCTCCTAGGCTTCAGCTGGTGCCAGGGCCCGGGGGCCTGTGGTGTGCAGGCACTGTGGAGTTCTACCATGGCAGCCAGGGTGGCACCATCAGCTACAAGGAGGAGGACAGGACCCAGGACCTGGGGGACCGCATCTGTGCGGCCCTCCAGTGTGGTTCCTTTCTGAAGTACCTGCCGGAGGCCGAGGCAGCCAGGACACAAGCCCCAGGGGAGAGCAAGCCCTTGCCAATCCAATGGACGGTCCAGAACGCAAGCTGTGCCACCCTGGAGCAATGCTTCAGAAAAGTCCAATCCTGGGAAGGCGGCCAAACTCTTGCCCTCATCTGTTCTGGTGAGTGAGACTGGGCCAAGACCCATGGGTGCCCCTGACGGTCAGTCACCACAAAACCCCTGTGGAGCGTGGGCACCAGGCACTGTGGAGAACAGGATGGATGTAGGGGGTTGATGATTGGCCTCTGAGCGGCAGGCAGGGTGGGGTGCGGAGGCTGCACTCACACCTCCTACCGCGAGAATCTCTACAAAGCAACTCGAACAAGCCCCAGTGCACCTCTGGCTCGCCTGCCACATGGCCATGTGGGATCAGCAGGACTTCCAGGAGGAGGCAAGGTCTGCTAGTGGGTTGTGAAGGAGGAGAGGGGCGTGGGTTCCGTGGGGCAAAGGAGAGAAGGTTTCTAGGTGGGAATCGTGGCTTGTGCCCAGGACCCGAGCAGCATGGAGCACTTGCGGG
>NW_017731603.1:990031-1022988 GCF_001890085.2 Hipposideros armiger | reverse complement strand
GGGGGAGGGCATGCCTTGCAGAAGGGGAGTTTATAAATCCCAGAGACAGATGCGGTTGTGGCGATGGTGAGAGGTGGGAGGTCCCTGGGGCACAGCAGGCAGAGGGAGACCAGAGCATGCCCCCAAAGGGCCTCCTGCAGAGGCTCCCCAGCCACAGGAAGAGACTGGCAATGCTGGTGTGCTTGAGGGGAGGAGGCCGATGAGGCTGGCCTGTGGGACCCCAAAACCAGTGGAGAACCAGAAGGGAAAGAGACCACAGTTCAAAATACAGATGAATAATCATAGCCGGCCTTGGGATGGAGTGGGTTCCAATCAGCCGGAAGGTTCTGGTGGAATCCAGACTTTAAGAAGTCATGCATCATGCCAGGGACCATTCCAGGACATTCTTTCATTTTCACAAATGCCTTTGCAGGTGGTGTTACTGTTATCCCCCCTTGACAGAGGAGGAAGCTGAGGTGTGGAGAGGTTACATTTCTTGCCCAATATCATAGAGCACTAGCTGAGATGTCCACTCACGCAGGGTCACTCCAGAGCCTGTTGTCCAAGCTTTGGCTACTCAGAGGGTGGACCTGGGCCAGCAGCAACGGTGTCATTGGGGGCTGGGTAGAAATGCAGGCTCTCAGGCCTCACCCCGACCTCCTGAATCAGGGTCTGCATTTCCACAAGGTCCGGGATTCGTGTGCACAAAGCCAGGGAGCAGGGCTCTGACCACTGGGCTCTCCTGCCAGCAGGGCCCAGGCCCATGGGACCCTGGTGTGAGTTAGTAAACTCTGCCACCACCGCCCCACCCCACCCCCAGGCAGAAGCAGCCCCCAGTGGTCTCTTGGCCTGAGGAGGGAAGAAGCAGCAGCTCTCAGCCCCACCCAGCCCTGTCTAGGAGCCACCCAGCAGGCTGCAGCCTGCAAGCCATACCTGGTGGGCTGGCCTGTGACCTTTGTTCTAGATAGAAGACTTACTAAGGCTTTGAAAGTAGATGTTGCTATGGAAGCTGGCCAAAACTGGTGAGATCACAGCTCCCTCTAAACTGGGGGTGTACAGGCCTCAGAGATGGACCCCAGGCCCCACTCTGACAAGCAGAAATGTCTGGTCTCTATTGTACCAGGACCCTTTCATGAAAGCCTATCCCTCAGGGTGCAGGGCCTGGGCAGCAGGGTTCCTGCCTTCTGTCCCACCTGTGAACTGCAGGTCTTGGAGCAGAGGTATTTCCCCTCCCTGGGCCTCAGTTTCCCTTTCTGAAAAGCCCTCTTGCCTTCCAAGAAGCAGCAAGAGAGTGAGAGGATGATTCTAAGAGGAAAGTGGAGTCTGTTTCCCACCGGTCTTCTCTTAGCTGCACTTGGGCATGGGCCACGCCCTGCTGCTGGCTGGTCACTTCTTCACTGCAAGTGGCTGTGCTGTGGTGTCTCAGGACGGCTGCTGGCAGCTGCCCAGAGATGGGGGAAGTGCCAAAGGGGATGCCAGCGAAAGGGAAGGACAGAAAGGAAGGTTGTCCCACATGGTGCCTGAACCCCTGCGAGCTGGCCCCTGCCCCGGCCCACACTTTGCCAGGACATGGGTTCCCAGTGACTGGGCATGCAGGCTCAGGGCTGAGGGAGCATCCTCTGCACCCGCCACCTCATCTGGCATTGCTTCCCCTCCTCAGGTTTTCAGCCCAAGGTGCAGAGCCGCCTGGTGGGGGGCGGCGGCGTGTGCGCAGGCTCCGTGGAGGTGCGCCAGGGCAAGCAGTGGGAAGCGCTGTGCCACAACCTCGGGGCCAAGGGCGCAGCGCGCTGGGAAGAGGTGTGCCGGGAGCAGAAGTGCGGCAACGTCAGCTCCTACCAGGTGCTGGACACCCGTGAGAAGACCTCCCAGGGGCTCTTCTGTCCCCAGGAGAAGCTGTCTCAGTGCCACCAGCTTCGAGAGAAAAAACTCCACTGCAAGAAGGTGTTTGTCACATGTGAGTTGGCCACGGCCCACGGTGGGCGGAGGGGGGTTCCGGATTTTCCCTCTGGGACCCAGTCAGTGAGCATGTTTCTGAAGACTGGGCCCCAGGACCCCCCAGAAAAAGATGGAGAGATGGCACATGGGAGGAGAGCGGGCAAGAGGGCTCAGGCAGCAGTGAGTGTGAGCCGTAAAGAGGGGGCTGGCCATAGCTGTTAGGCAGCTCACGGATGACAGAGCCCCATTCCATGGTCCACTCTTCCAGGATGGAGGATAGAAAAGCGAGGCTACATGCTAGGTGTTCGCTACACGAACGGTAATGAAGAGAGCAGTAAAGAGAGACATGGAGGGGATGGGTAACCGGCTATTGGTATATGATCATATATTGGTGCCATATACGATGGCAAGGTGATCACTTATACACGGCAAATGGTAGAAAGCTAAAAATGGCTGATTACAAGAGTGGCAAGTGGTAGCTGGGTGGTCAATTGTTAGAAGATAAATCGTAGATGGATGAATGTGCAGCAGAGCATTCTAGAGATGGATGGACAGACAGCCAGATAGCTAGCTAGCTGCCTCCCACACATGCTGGTGAGTTACCGGGAGACGCCAGCCAGCAGCTGCTGTCTGAATGGGTAGTTTGGATCCCCACGGGGTGGGACCGACCTCACTCCTCTGCCTCCCCCAGGCCAGGATCCGAACCCGGCGGGCCTGGGCGCAGGCACCGTGGCGAGCATCATCCTGGCCCTCGTGCTGCTGGCAGTGCTGCTCGTCATGTGCGGCCCTCTCGCTTACAAGAAGCTGGTGAAGAAATGTAGGTACAGGCGCCCCAAACCACCCTCCTCTCAAGCCCCCTGTGTGGGAAGATGGGAAGGGCTGCACTCAGTCTCCCAGGGGAGGGGCTCCGCCTCCTACCTCTGCTTCATCAGCGAGCCCCGCCCCTCTCCTGCCCGCTGGCCTTTTTCTGCCCAAAGTGACAGAAACAGAAAGCCAGGAGCATGGCAGGCACTGACTCACCCACTCCTGGGCCCAGCTGAGACCCACTCCAGGCCAAACGGAGGATATGGCCAGGTTTTAGACGGTGATGGGCCCAGAGGGTCATCAGCACGGCTTCTGACCTCAGGAGACACACGTCCCAGGCCCTGGTGCACATGATGCTGACTGAGGCCCTAACTCTCTGAGCCTCAGTTTCCTCATCTACCGAATGAGCGATTAGTCACCTAGTGGCTGTAGCAGGTTGTTATCCTTGTCGCGCAGAACTCAGGAGAAAATTATTCAGAGACAAGGGAGTGAGATTAGAGGGGCCTAAAAAGAGAAGGCTCAGAGGCGGGCAATGTCGGCTGGGTCCCTAGCGCCCTCCGAGGTCTTAATCCTGGTTCTGAGCAGTCACTTCTCCTGGAGAACCAGCCTCTTCAGCACACTCGCTCCTTGAGCACCAGGTCCAGTTCCGGCTCAGGCAAGTCAGAAAACTGAGGCCCCCAAAGACTTCAGGGGACAGAGTCCAGCAGTGCCCCCTTCAGCTGCACCTGCCGCCTCCCCCCACGCTCCCCTCCCCTGCCCACCCCCATTCTGATGTGCCTTTTCTGTCACCCAGTCCGCCAGAAGAAGCAGCGCCAGTGGATTGGCCCGACGGGAATGAACCAGAACAGTAAGTGTCCCGGAGGCAGGGTCCTCCCTCGGCTTCAGCCAGTGTCCACCGGCCTCAGGAAGGAGGTCGTGGCGGCAGGGTCGAGGCGCAGTGCTGACCACAGAAAGAGCCAGTGGCTGCTTGAGGACTCTTGCGCTCTACCGCGCTTGTCCAAGGCGTCACTGTGCCAACAGGTGTTAACAGGCGGTACTCACAAACGAGGACTCCACGATCAAATCCATCTGGAAATCCATGAGTTAAGCAAAGCTAGGCAGGGTGCTTTATTTCAGGACTTATCAGAACCTTAATGGCCATTTTTGCCTTGTTCATCTCCAAAAACGAAGATCCATTAAGAAGGGCTGTCCAAGCTAGTTTTATCATGAAATGTCTTCATAATGAAATAACTTTAAAAGGCCAGTTGGAAAACATTTTCAGGCAGCCAGCCTAACCCCAGCCCTCACCCTCTGTCCTCGCCACAGCCAGAGCCACCCTCCTGGATGGAACCACAGCCTTCTTCCCTTCCACTCCACATTCTTACTCCCTCTACAAGTCAAGGGCCAAATCCTTCAAAAAGGCTCTACGTTGTCATCTTTTTTTATAAAGGCCCTCAGCTCTGGGAAGGCAGGGAGGACATCTACCCTATGCCTTGCATTTCAATCCCCTGCTTTGTAAATGCTTGATGACTAACTCACCCCCTGGAGGCCCACCAGCCACTCAGCCTGCTCACCAGCCCAAAGCTGCTCTAAGTCTGACCCCTGCTAGTATCAGCCTGTCCCAGAAGACAGGAAACGAAGGACACATTGCCTCCCCCCCCCCCCCCCCCCCCACTGCGCAGCGGGAACAGGAAATTGGAGCTCTGGGCCCCTGTTGGGAAGGGAGAGGAGGACCGACAGAAGCGGGTCTAATGACACTGCCTCCTGCATCTATCCGCTCAGTGTCTTTCCATCGCAACCACACCGCGACTGTCCGCCGGTCCCAGGTTGAGAGCCCCACAGCCTCACAAGCGGAGAACGAGTACAGTCAGCCTCCCAGGAACTCCCAAGTCTCGGCTTATCCAGGTAAAGCACCAGCGGGCGCTCCTAAGAGTGACAGCAGGGCTGGAGCAGAGATCATGGGATCACCCGAAGAGAGAGTGGGGGCCCCAGGAGGAAGGGAGATCAAACGACAGTCGCCGCAGGGTGTGGAAGGGATACAGCCTTAACAGGCCATTCAACTAGAGACACAAGGCACTGGGACGCCATTAACCTCAGCACTGCTGAGACCTCACGGGCCTGCTTCACGGCAGGGCCTCGTGGGCTGGACGGTAAATGAGGCAGAGCAGAGCCACCCTCTGTGGCCTGCAGGAGCCCAGTATCAATGCTCCCTGACTGGCACTGACAATTAAGCCCCAGGGAGCCTAGAGTTCAGCATCATTAGTGAACACTTGGCTGATTTGATCAAAACAGATCTGGGGCTGTCAAGCCACCAGCTCCTAAAGCCCCTCTGATCTCTGACCCCTGCTGGGCTCTGGGCTCTGGGCTCTGAGTGGCTTTCTCTGTGTAGCCTGGTAGGATAAGCCTGCTGCAAACGGCTTCTTTCCGTCCTTGTCCTTTCCGCAGCTCTGGAAGGGGCCCTGCATCGCATCTCCACCCAGCCCGATAACTCCTCTGACAGTGACTACGATCTGCACGGGGCTCAGAGGCTGTAAAAGGTGAGCCTAGCCCTGGGCACCCCGGGGTTCCCACACAGGATGGGCACCAGCCACGAGATGAGCACCTGTCCTGGGGATGGGCACCTGGGGATGGGCGCTGGGGATGAGTACCTGCCACTGGGTTCCTCACCTCCTGCCCGCCCTGCCCATCCATGAATGGGGGACGCCATGCATTATAACTCATGTAAAGGGAAAGAATCAGCTTCAATGATTTTAGTGATGGGAGCTGATTCGGCAATTAAAGCAGAGGAATCACCGACCTTAATACCACCTCTTAAACGCCATCTCAGAAGATCACCCAAAAGAGCCCCGAGGAGTTTGCTGATGGACTTACACCCCGAAAGAGCTGCCAGCAGGAAAGAGGGGCCCCTGACCCAGAGCTGTCCCTGACGTCGGGGCCTGTCCCACCTCCTGGAACCATCTCCAGGTGTGAGGTCTCTTCCTCTGACACGTTTCCTTCTTGCTCCACAGAACTGGGAACCAGGAACAGAAGTCCAGAGTCAGGCCTTTTGTCCTGAGAACACCCTGCATTCGCCGCTTGGAGATGACGTCCCGATTTCTGCCCCCCCAGAACGAGGATGGAGGGAAAGGGGCCTTTCCAACACGTCCTGCTTTCCTACAGTTGCAGCCCAGCTCTGACACCCCCCCGCGGGAGCCTGGTCCAGTGAAGCCCCCCAAACAGCTTGGCTGGCCCCTCAAGTGTGGCCCCCCACAAGCAGAGACATGTGGGGGCCGGGCCGGGCCCCCTCCCCTGTCTGTGGGAAGCAGCACCCAAGGAGAACTGGCTGTCTCCTCAAACTCAGATCCCAGCGAGGACTGTCCGGATGCTCACGCCTCGGGGAAAGGTGGGGGCGGGGTTTTCTAGTGTATTTTTAATATGTTCTTTGTAAATAACGCTTTTTTTACTTCCTGAGCGCTAAAGTGCCCGGCCTCCTCAGTCTAGTTCCACCCTCTGAATCCCCCTGAGGATGCCCGAGGAAGGGGTGCCTGCCGTGAGACCACGAGGGCTGCACACCTGACACAAAGACAGCCTAACATGTGACAGCAACTGCCAGCAAGGGCGTGGTGGGGGCGCCCAGGCTTCCCATGGCCGCCTGACCCACAGCCCCATCACCACCCCTCCCCACACAGCCCCTCACTTCAAGATTTCCTAATAGAGAGCAAGGCCTTTGGCTGTCAAGCTCAAAGGGCCCCAGTGCCACTTCAGGGCTCTCCACAAAGGGGAGACCTAGGAACTCCTAGCCAATTTGGTGTTTTGTTTCATATAGCAGTTAAAAGTCCAAAGCTAAAGGGGTTTCAACTAATCACAGTTAACCTCCCAACTGGAGAGTCAGAGAAAAGGGCTGAATGTTCCTGTGGGTTAAATAACTCCCTCAACTGAAAGTCTCCTCTACTAGTAGGGGAGCCCAGACACGCACCAAATCCTGCGGTGCCTGGGTTTCCCCAACTACAAGCACGAGGAGGGTGTCTGAAGTGGAAAGTGAGGGGTCTGGTGAAGGGAGAGGCTGTGCCGGGCCTCACGGAGCCCCTGGGCATCACGCGGTGCCCTAAGAAGATGAAGCAGCGTGACAACACGTCCTGGGGCTGGGGTCTTCTTCCACATGACTGGTCACTGTCTCTATCCACTGGGAGCGGCAGACATCAATGGTTCCAGCCACAGGAGCCACTGTGAGAGAGCAACAGGGGGGTTACTAGAAGGATACTGGGGGAGCGGGTGCTCTCAGAATCAGGGAGCTGGGAGCACTGGCATGCCAGGAGAGCCTGGTCAGCGGTCTGCCCCCACCAACACTCTCCAACCCAGCCCCCGCCCTCCCCCTGCTCAGGACTCAAGTCCTGGGAGAGGCAGGTGGCCCAGCCCAGGGCACAGGTCTGCCCCTGACCACGTTGGGAACCCAGAAACAGGGACAGCCAGTTATCGTCCCGTACTTGGCAGGGAGTCCTCAAAAGGGAGCTCAGAGGCTACTTTTAGGGAGAGGCAGAGGATGCGAGGCACTAAAAGTCCCCTACCAGAGCCTCTCTTCATAAAAGCTCTTGAATCTTGAGCTTGGCCACCACACGGGGGCCTCACTCAGTGCAACCATGGTCTACTTTTAAGAACAACTCCACACCCAAAAAGCTGCGCAGGCGCAAAAGTCTCATTAGAAGACTATTTTCTGATATGTTCCAAAAACATCTGGTTAAGCAACCGAATGGGAATCTCGGCCTTGGAGGTGCCTTTACCAAATTCCTTGGCAGGTAGACCAGCCCACAGGCTGACCGGTGACGGCGGATCCTCCAATGAAAGCTCCCAGGCCACCTCCCTCAGCCCTCCAGGATGTGGCCATGGTACGTGGGAGGCCTCTGGGTCCACACCCCTGCCTCACAGAACCTGCCAGAGCACAGCAGAGGCTGCCCCTCAGCCGGCGAGGGCAGCGCTCACCTGTGTCTTTCACCCAGGCCCACTCCCCTAAATTGTTCCTCACCTGACCCTCAGAGGCGGTTGAGTGTGCAACCTGATTCTAGCACATTCTCCTCACATTAAGTCAAGGAATGTGAAGACCCGAAAGGAAAGCTCACTGTGACTCCCCAGCAACAAGTGTGGCTTCTAAACTGTCATGCATTTGGATCGGGACGCACTGAGTGGAACTAAATGAACCTGATAGCTGAAAGGACACGTCAAACGGCCTACCCCAGCTCACTCAGCAGTGTCACTAAAGCCAGGAGTCTCTCTGAGGCTTTTGACACTGAGGGTCTATCCCCCATGCAGCCTGCTCTGCAGCAAGAGGCCCACTGTGGAGGGTGCCAGGTGATCTGATTTCACAGGGAGGATGCTGGGTGGGGAGGGGGCCAGGATGTGCTAGATCTGCGCTGTGGAGGACCTGGGGAGGAGGGACAGCAAGGACCAGCAGGGGTGCCACGCAGTGGGTGACCAGCTGAAGCATCTCTGAGCCGTCTTTTCTTAGGAAGCGGCACCCCCTCTCTTCAGCCCGTCATGTACCCCGCCACCACTCTGGGACCAACCCAAGTCAAGTGGCTTGATCGTGCTCCCTGGGTGAGATTTTCGTGCTCTTCCTACAAAGCCAAGCTGGTCTTCTAGTTCGCCTGCGTGTCCTGCATCCTCAGCCCTGGACACTTGCAAGGCAAGGCCAGAGTTCAGGAGGGGGCAAAGGGCAGGAGACATTTCACCGAAGCCCAGGGGCCCTCAGCCTTTCTCAGGATTGTGGCCTCTTGAAGCCTGATGAGCCCTGGCACCACAAAGCCATGACAGAGGAGCCCCCGCAGCCAGGGCAGGCAGAGCCAGGTGGAAGTCCCAGCCCTGTCCCTCTGGGGTATGTGCCCTGATCAGGGAGCCACCCACCCGCAGTTTCCTGCCCTTTTTTACAATGGGGCGGTCAAAGGGCTGCTGAGAAGACTCAACCAGACAGACATGTTGAAAGCTTCACACGTGCAGCCGTTTTCAGTGTTGGTGAATCAGCATCTCTGCGCATCTTCCACAGGCAACCTGCCCTTCTCACCTTGCAGGGAAGAGCACAGGAGCGGACTTGAGGGTCCATCAGAAACCTGGTCTCCAGGCTCCCCCAACACTGCACTTCCTGCTGACAGACAGCAGAGCCCCTCCCACGCCTCACGATAATCAGCTGGGCTTGGGGAGCTAGAGAGGGAGGCGGGCTGGGTGATGGCAGGAGACCACTTGGCTCCTCAGCCAGTTTATCAGCCTCCTGCCCCTGGGTCCCCAGTATAGAAACTGGACGGGAAGGTGCCGATGACAGCTGGGGGTCCTGGACAGGCTGACAGCAGAGGTCATCGTCAGCCCAGCAGGTGGCAGGAGTGTGCACCTTGCACAGCATCTAGCGGCCCGTTGCCTCTCACGGCCCAAGCTCTCCGCCCAGGAAGAGGCAAACGTGCACGCTTCAGCATGACAATGCCTAAGATGGAAAACCAAAATAGGAAAGGGACACGCCCGGGGGTGGGGGTGGGGGTGTGTAAAGGAGCATGAGGGCAGCAGCCAGGAGATGAGACCCAAGTGGATGGGGCTTTGTGGATGAGAATCAGAGGCTTTCAGCAGAGCTGATCCCGCAGGCTGCGGAAGACATCAATGCGCCCTCCACCCCGCCGCCCCGTCCCGTCCCAAGCAGCCACCTCTCCGCTTCTCAAACCCATGAGCCACAACACTGCATGGAACTCCTGGACGTTTATTATGGCAATTATTTATACAACATACAGGCGGTCGTTCATCCAGTTCCGAAGCACACAAACCAGTAGAGTCCATTAGTGATCTCTCTTTATAAATAACTTATGAGAAGCAAGCACAATTGGCAAGGAACCGACCGTGCTAATGGAGCATCTCGTCTGCGCGCCCACTGATGGCACGCAGGCGGGCGGGGGCAGGCACCAGGAGGTCGTTTCCTCATTGGCCCCCAGCATCCCAGGCCCCCAGCATCCCAGACGCTGGGTACTAATGTAGTGGACGTTTCAAGGCACATATGACTTCCTAACCCATAGCAGCTCCAGGGTCTGCCCTTGAGACCTGGTTCACATCTGGGACAACCAAGTTAATGCTGTGCTCATCACACCCCCTTTGGTCTACTGTCATTTTTATGACTGAATATGCTTAAAACCCCCAATGTGCTGAGGGCTGCACGTGGCACGGAGTCACAATCCTTGCCCTTTACATTCTGAAGACAAGAGAGATGCAAAGAAACGGACTCCAATGTAGTGATGGTGTTTTAGAAAGCACCCTTTGGGAGGTTACTGTTAGGGCATCTTCTGATGTCTGCCTTAGGAGAAATATTGGGGCTGGGGGAGAGTTACATCAAGGGAGCCAGAGGAAGGGGGTGAAGGGAGGGGGCTGCTGCAAATGAGATTCAAGGCACTAAAGGAGTGGACGGAAGAGGTGGGCCTGGGAAAAGTCAACCGGAAGTGAGGGGCCAGAGAAGAGGGGGCGGCTGGGGAGGTGGCCTGGCCCTCCACTCCTAAATGAGCCCCAATGTGACCACCATCCCCTAGGCCAGAGCTGCTCCCTCTCATCCAGTCAGAGAGTCCAAGGCAGCCCCCTGGATTTTCCAACCAGTGCAAGCAAGGTCTGGGGTCCACCTTCACAATCCCGTCTTCTCTGCGCTGGCCCTGCGGCTGTCATTCAAACCAGCACATAGGTCAAGCTTATCTGACATCAGCACATCAGAGTTCAGTTATGGCTTTATGGGACTGAAAAATCATGGAGTGTTTTTCCTAACTCTTCTCTCCCTCTGATCCGACCCTAGCCATGGCGCGTGGGGCAGGCCATCCCTGAACGGGCCAAAGACACAAAGAGCTGTATCCCTTGGCGTGGGCACCATGTCAAATATGTCAAACCCCAGGGGAGGGGGGCGAGCAGGGGCCGGAGGCCAGCCCGCCCGTCACGGAGGTCAGTGCACTGGGTTCAGGAGTCCGGGTGCAGGCACAGCTGTTCACTAATGCATGGCTCCCCGACAGACACCTACGGAGAGGTGCTTACCTCCAGCCTGGTAGCACCAGGCAGGCGAAAGCCAGTCACTGAAAGGAGGCATCCCCTCCCCAAAAGGGGAAGTGCTGTGACCCACGGTGCTGGTGCCACCAAGCCGGTCACACTGCCCGATGCCTTGCGGGGGGGCCTGCAGCCTCCCAGCTAGGTCCCCCAAGTCCACTTCCAATTTCACCTCGAATCTCAGCAGTAGGTGGGCCAAAGACTGTGGTTCAGGCGGAAGTAGGGAGGGGCCAAGGGCCAGGAGTGTCTAATACCTAGGCCAGGGGGGGCCCTGAGGCGGTGGGAACCCATAGGGAGGGGCAGGCCCAGTGGGGTAGGGAGGCTGAGGGGGGCCTGGGAAGCTCGGGAGTTGGGGCTGCGTTGGGTAGGGAGGTTTTCTTCCTGTGGAGAGGTAGGGGGACTGTTGAGGATAACCAGGACTGGGCGTCCGGCCCCCCGCCAAGGGGTACCCGGGACCAGGGGTACCAGTGGGGGCCACGGGGTAGCCAGGCCGGGGTGGCGTGCTCCTCTGTGGGGACCAGGAGTAGCCCGCAGCAGCCCTGGGTCCTGGCTGGGCTGACGGGTACGGGGAGCCCACAGGCCCACTGTAGGGAAAGGAGGGCTGGGACACCACCGGGAAGGGGGCCGGCTGGAGCTCCCCTTGGGCGGTGGGGCCCAAAGGCATGCCGGGAGACGGGCTGTAGGGCAAGGGGTAGGGGGGCACTCCTGAGGGCTGCAGCGGTGGGGGCGGCTGCGCTTCAGCCGCAGGGGGCGTGGCCTGGGGGAGCGGGCGTGGCGGGAGAACGGGGCAGGGAGGCGCGGCGGCGTCACCAGCGGGCTCCTGGGAAGCTCTGGGCTTCCTCACCACCTCCTGCAGCTTCTCCACACGAACCCGGCGCAGGTGGGACAGCATCCTCATGGTAGAAAAGTTCTCCAGAAATGTTTCCAAGGGCACCTCACCCTCCAGGAACTTCTCAGCCATGGTCTGGAAGACAGAGGTCCGGTGACAACAGGGGCCTACTGGGAACAAGGCCACCCGTGACCCCCAGGACAAAGACGAGCTGCGGCCCTCCCACCTCAGCCTCCTCAGGCATTCCCTACCTTCTCTGGCCCCCGGCACTGCTGACATAACCAACTCATCTGTTTTCTGTCTCCCTCACCAGAGGGTCAGCTCCTGGAGGGCAGGGACTGTCTGTTGTGGGCACCACTGTCCCCTGCCCCTGGCATTGTGCCAGGCTCCCAGTGGCTGCTGCATGTGTGTGTTGTATAACTGGATGAATACCAGCTACTCAGCCCCTAGTGCAGGCCAGCCCAGGGGCTGGGAGGCCCAGCACAGGGAGAAGTGGAGACAGCCAGCCTGCCCACAGAGACACTGAGAGATGCTCGGCGGGAAGCGGGTAAGAGCGAGCAGGCAGCCTGGGTGACGGGAGGGGCTGCGGGCCTGCCTTCAGTCCGTGGGACTCCTGCGGCACTGCCCTTCCATCCAGGTCTGCAAGTTGCCCATGACCTTGCTATCAGTCACCCATTTCTGCTTCGGCCAGTGAGACTGGGTTCCTGTTCTCTGCATCCAAAAAGGCTTCCAATGGAACTAAATGTGTCATTCATCTTTGCCACCTACTAAATTGCCCTTGTCCCACCCTTTGCAGACATCCAAAGCTCATTACAAGGGCTCCAGCTCCGGGCGCTGACACTATTCAAGGAAGGAGGGTGTCAACGGCCATCTCACCTCAGACTCTTCTTCAATCTTCATGCCTTCAATTTGCAGAAGGTCTAACAGGGTCCCTGGCTGCAGAGCTGAAGAAAATTTCTCTGGAAAGGAGGGCAGAAAGGTCGACAGTTCAAAAGTGCCTCTGGATTTGGATGTCGGAGGCTGAGGTTTCGGCAAAGGCTCGCAGTGTCCTCTGCATGCGGGAGGCCCAGCCACCACCCTGAAGCTGCTGCAGGGCCGCTTTTGGTCCAGTTCCCTAAGGTCACCTTCCTGAGCAGAGAGGAGCTCCACGGAGCCCAGCCCAGACCTTGGCTAACCCCCCTCCCCAACGCCAGCCTGGGAAGCCAAGACCCAGGATTCAGAGCCCACCCACCAACCCCAACCCTGTTCTGCCTCCAAGGGGAGTTACTTCACCTGTCCGAGCACCGAGTTCTTCACCATCCAGACCGGGAAAGCCCCTCCCGCCTTTAGAGGTGATGAGCCGGGACCAGCTCTGCAGAGCTGAGCTGGCCGGGTTGACAGCCGCAGCACAGGCTCTGATTTAAATCCCAACTCCCCCTCTAAGTAGCTGTACAACCCTGGCCAAGTTCTTGAACCTCGCTGAGCCTCCTTTTTCTCATCTATGAAATGAGAGTAACAGCAGAACCTACCCTTAGATGGCTGTTGTTAAAAAATGTATGTAAAGCGCTGAGCACAGGGCTGGGACGTGGTGGCCCTCAGAAAGTGCTGGCCCTTTCCTGTCCTGGGGAAGGGAGAGGCATCTAGTCTTCCATGCTCTTCCAGCAATCCAACTTGAACGGGGCCCTGAGTTCATAGAAGAGCCCCCCCGAGCCCACTCCCGGGGCCCGGCCGCCCCTACCCAGCTTTGCCTTCTGCTCCTGGCATCGTTCCACCAGCTTCCGGAGCTCCTGGTATTTGTCCGAGAGGTTTGAGCGGCTGATCTCCAGGGGACCTTGGAACTCCAGGTTCCGCTCAGCCAGGCTCCGGTTGGTGGCCAGTGCCATCTCCCGTTCCAGCTGCAGGTCCTGGACCTAAAAGAACAGGACACTTGACCACAGGAATCACCACCACCACCCACCTCGTGGCAGGCTGGACCAGGGGCTTCTGGGACTCATCACCCACCATGGGGGAACCACAATGCTCAGCCCTCAGCTAGAATCAGACGGACCTGGGTTCAAACCCCGAGCAAGCACTCCATCCCAAGCACCTCACTGAATCCTTATCCAGTGGCCTTTGTGGCAGATACACGTGGAAAACTGACACTGAAAATTAACAGCTTGCCCAAGACCACACGATGAGCAGAAGCCAGGTCCGCCATGGGCTGTGCAGAGCTCCAGGGAGGGGGTGGACCAATTTATATGAGAAAGTCACAGGCTTTCTGGAGGAGGTCGGGGGGAGGGACCAAAAGTCCCAACCACTTACCCACAAGATTCAGAGTCAAGAGACCTACTCTGAGGTGGGCTGAGGTGGCCCAGGCCAGACCACAAGCCAGACAGGCAACAAGGCTCCAACATAAAGTTACTGTGAGGGGTGAGAAAGCCAGGGCCAGACTGCGACACTGATTCAGGAGACTTGTCTCTGCCTTATAGGCCACATGTATATCCTGCAGAGAAGGTGTGCAGATGAGCTAACATAGGGGCCCCAAGAACTAGAGGCGAGTCCCCACAGCCAGCAGAGGAGTCCCACCAACACAAGGTGACCTGTGGCCACCTGAGGTGCTAATGCCAACCTTTGCACCTGGACGTGCCCCCTGAAAGCACTTCCCGAAGCAGAGCAGTGCTTTACCCCTCAGCCAGGTCCTTGGTTGCCACCAACTGGGAAGGTAGCAGCCATGGGAACCCTTCCCAGACCTGTTGATGGCCTGAAGCCCTGTGCATTTGCCAGGGAGTCCTCTTTACTGAGAGGAGGGCAGTTAGACCCACCACCCCTGAGGCAGTGGGGACCATACACCCCCAGCACCACGTGGCACCAGGAGAGAGGTCTCAGCACACGGCTGGGTAAGACCAGCTTCCACACAGGGGCCACTGGGGCAGCTTTTCAGCCGTAGTCAGCGCGTGATGAGCCAAGCCTGACTGGCTCGTCCCTCACGAGACACAGGAGGCCGTGGGCATCCTGGAAGAGGGGACTTCAGGGAGGCCTGCCCTCCTGCCAATCCCCAGCCACAGGGCCCTGAGAACACACTGGAAAGAGGGACATCGCAGCTACCTTCCCTCCGAGGATGCAGCCCAGGGAGGGCGGGATCTGGCCATGGGCTTCTGGGTCTCCACGATGGCAAGTGCCCCGCAACTAGGCGGTCCGGTTTGCTGCACAAATACCGTCTTGAGTCACTTGTCAAGTACACGGACTCAGGGACAGTGACACTGGGAGTTTCAATCTCATTATTATTAGCCACAAAAGCTTTCTTTACTTATGTGGCTGACACAGAGAGGAAGGCCTGAAGCCCTCTGCTCAGCTGCCCCTTAGAGGGCCCCACAGATGCTCTGGGCCTCACGTACGCCCACTGCCTTTTTCCTGCATCTTCACCAACAACTCTGCTGTTTCATTTCCCCCTGAACCCTGGCCTACCCATTCCTGTCCCTCTCCCCACAGGCTCCCCAAATCTTTCTCCACTGGGGTGAACTATGAAGCCCTCTACCAGTCATTTATACGAGGTCAGGGAGAGTTGCAGCACCCTGCCCTAAGGAGCTCGAACCCCCATTCACACTCTTCTACGTGAAGAGATGTCCCGTAGTCACTCCCTTTCCTCCAAACAATGTCCACATACCACCTGAACAGCTCCCATCTCCGTCCTCACAGTGCCACACGGCTCGACTGCTGTTTTACGGTCCATGGCAGAAACCTGGTCCGAGGGGCTTTGAAAGTCTAAGTAGCCCACCCTCCTTCGTTCCCCTTGATCCTGTGAGTGTTTTTCCCCCTCAAATAATTCAAATTCATTACATCGTCAGGCATGGTTGCACGCCTCAAAATTCAAGTTGCTATCTGCCCAAGAGGGGTTTCTGCTTCCATTTTCCGTGATTCTGCCACAGATTCTATGGGCCTGTCCAGCATGGATGCCAGCTAATTATAATTGTGCAAGGATCTGCTTCTACGAAGTGTGCACTTTTAGAGCAGGCCTTGGAATTCCCATAACACGGCGCTCATGGCAGATTCAAGAAACACTTGGTCCTTAATATGCGACCAATAAAGAACAGGAGGAGGAGTGAAGACCTGCGCTGTGCCAGCTCAGAGCCAGGCCCTGGCAGAGCTCACGGCCTAATGAACCATTTGAGCTGGCCTTGGCATTTAACCAAGAAAGCCTGCCTTATGTCCCCGCTGAACGAACTCAGGGCGGCACGTCACGCCATATCGAGTCGCCATACCTCCTCAGACCCTGCCTGGTGCTCTGCCCCCTCCATCCCCAGCAGACTGCTCATTTGGGTGTGTGAAGGGGGACAGTGAAAGTACAGCAAGGCCAGCAGCGAGGAACACGTCCACGCCACGCATCCCCTTACAGAGAGGGAAGTGCTCTGGGGAGGCGGAAGCAGGGAGAAGCTGGATGGGGTGGCTTCCTTTTTTTGGTGAACATATGAATTCACAGAAGAGACACACCACACCTATGCATCAACAATATATATATTTTCCAAATGCTAACCAAATGAGCTTGGCAGATTTGTGTTTGTCCCTCCCTGGCGTTAGGAGCAGCAGGCGGGAGCTTCCGGCGCAGTGAACAGGCTGCAGCCACTCAAGCAAACGTCCAGCTCTGTGAACACATCCCGCCGCCTGGCCTCTCCTCCCTTGCAGGGAGTCACAGGGTTGTGGAGACGGGGAGGGAGGGAAAGCCCTTTATAAAGGTATAAAGCTCTGCACAGACAGAAGAGTTCTTTTTAGTCCCATGAGGACTATGATGAGGGGCTGAGAGGCTCAGCTGCCAGTTGTGACAGGAAACAGGATCTGACAGGTGAGCCCGAGCATGGCTCCTCCTGAGACACAGCGCCACATGAGCCCTGGGGAGAGGCAGATACAGAAGGGTACCAGTGCTTTCAGAAACCGTCTGCAGTCAGGTTAGAGCAACAGTGCGGGACTCCTGGGGCGTGCGGGTTCACGTGAGCGCCCTGGACTCCCTGGCACTACCCCCCAGAACTCCCAGAGGCCCCAGGAAATGGGCTGACACCTCAGGAGCGTCTCTGGCTGGGTCCCAACCTGGGGGAAGGCCACAGAAAAGGGAGACGAACTTGGCCCAAACTCCCAACAAGCCAGTGTCCTTAAGAAGGGCCTCAGTCCCCTCTGCTGGCCTTTCCTGGGCCCCTGATGGCCTCCCTCTACCTCAGGGGACTCCTGGGCCAGCCGGTCAATGGCCTCCGGGTCATTCTGCATCTCCTCCAGCTCTTCCAGGGTCTTGTCTTTCAGCGTCTCCATCTTTGCCTGTGAACACAGGATAACACTGCTGTGAGGCAGAGGCAGCTCACGGGGAAGAGATCCCTGAGCCCATACATGTTATCTGTTAAATGAGCTTTCCGAGGATGCCTCCATTTCACAGGGAGGCTCGAAGAAGGGAAGGTCCCATGGGTGCATTCCTGCTGCCCTGCCCAGCCCCTCTCCCCAGAGAGACCAAGCAGCTGCTCCTTCCACCCGAACCATGAGCAGCAGGCTGTGTGAAAGCACTCGAAAGCCAGAGGGGAAACACAGATGAAGCTCCCGTAGGAGCAGGTGGAACAGGCAGGAGACAGCCAGGCAGCCAGGGACAGAGACAAAATTGGCCCAAGGCAGCCTGTGAGCCCTGATGCCAGCAGGCCCTCTGGTAGGTGTCTATTTCCGTCTGAACCAGAAATACACCCAACCTTCACACACGGGGGCCTTGCAGGCTTCAGCACCACAGGCTCAAGTGCGTCGCCGCTTTTTATATTTAGGGCACCAACAACCTTGGGTCCCCTTAAGTGTGCTCTGCAACTGCAGTCCGAGCCACATGCCACAAAAACGGACTGTCATTTTTCCTAACAGGAAAAAAAATCACCAATTGGCCTCTAAGGCAATCAGGAGAAAGAAAAATTGACTGACCCGAATAGAATGTCTGCTTTGAGGAAAAGCTGGTTTCAGCAGTCCTCTCCTTCTGTCACTCTGCCCAGAGGGACACTGATTGATTGTCTGTAGGACAAGGGGTCACAGCCAAGCCCCAGGGACCGAGAAGAGGAAGCACAAACACACTAATACACACTGAGTAGTGGCTTCCTTCTGCTGACAGGATCCTCTGTGTTTATGTTTTTATCTTTTCTAGATATGTGTTTTATGGCCTTAATGTTGGGTTTTTTTCATTCACAAAGGTTATGTTCATTTTCTAAACATTCCAACACCACGGGAAACCTGGAGTACCCCACACTCCCGCGCTCCAGTGAGTCAGCACTGACTACCCGGCCAAGGAGGTGTTTTGGAATCAAGGAACAAGGTTATAGCCAGAAGGAACCTTCTCTGGGTCTCAGTTTCCCCATCTGTAATAGAAAGGGAAAGGCATTTCCCTGGGTCATCAGAAAGGTGGAAAGAGAAACTAATAAATACTGACCACACCCCTCCATTTCCCAGGACAGTCCTGCTTTTTACTACTGTCACCATGTAGCTACAATATTAATGGCGCCCCCTTTCATGTTCAAGAATGTTCCAGTTTGGACAACAAATTACAGGCATACCTCAGAGATACGTGGGTCTGGTTCCAGACCACCTAAAAACAGCAAGTGTCACAAATAAAGTGAATGGTTATCTTTTTGCTAGTAGAGGATCTTGCCTTCAATTTGTAAAAAACGCACCACCACCAGTGAATCGCAGTAAGGTGAGGTGTGCCGGTATACAGCCAGCCACCTCATCGATAAGAGCTATCCACACAGGGTCACCTCCACTGTCTGCTATCTACTGAGGAATGAATGGAGGCCCCAACCTCGCAGGAAGGAATGCCAAGCTTTGGTGTGCAAGAGAACCCCAGGGGACACTCACTGAAAACGCAGGTGCCCCACCACCATCTGCAGAGCTCTGGGAGGGGCCAGACTGTTATGCCAAGGAGGGGCCCGGAAATCCAGCCCCTCTCCAGGAGGTGCTGATGCAGCTGACAGGGGCCAGACTGTGAGAAAGACAGAAGCTCCTTGCTAGTCATGTGACACGGAGGCTACTGGTTACTGAGCACTGCAGCTCAAGCTTACATGCGCTGTCCCTCCTATCCTGCAAGGTGGGGACAACCATCCCACTGGCAGGTGTCATAGTCAAAATTCAAAACTGCCCTCTGTCCACACCTCTCACCCTGCTGCTCCAAAACCTGTGGTCTAAAAGCTGGGACTTGGACCAGCAGACTGCACAGGCCTGCAGCAGCAGCGGAACTCCAGGCACGATGCTAGTACACGGCACACGGCGCGATCCGCCAGGAACTGGATGAGCGGAGCAACATCCTGAGATCTGAAAGACGTCAGGGATGTGGGCTCGGTCAGACAGACCTGGTCTGAGTCCTGGGCCCTGCCACTTACTAGCTGCAGAACCTCACCTAAACAGAACCTCCCTGAGCCTCAGGTTCTTTATCCGTACTATCGGTTGGTGCGAGGTTCAATGAGATAACGTAGGCAGAGCGCTGGCTGAGTGTGAGGCCTGGCCTAGAACAAGTGCTGGCGAGGGACTTCAACACCACAGACTCATTTATTCCTAAGGCCTCCATGAGAGCCCAGCCAAGAACCCGTGCGGCCTCTGAAGCAGCAGTGCCCAGCCCTACTCCACCCAGGGAGGGACCTGCCACAGAACAGGGTGTCCGCTCACTCTTGCAGCCAGGCTGAGTACCAAGATGCCCTGGGCCGAGAATGGAAGCTGCAGCCTGGGCAGCTGGCCAACCACACACAAACAGCACGGCTGAGCCCTGAGCAGAGCTGCAGTTCCCTAGGATGGGCGCCACTCTCCCCGTCAGCCGCTTGCCACACACAGGAGGTGCCACGCTCCACTCTCAAGTACCACGCGTAAGGCAGCACAGCCTCGGGCGCAGGCTGCACACTTTCTGGTCTCAGGACACCTTTCACTCCTGACATTACTGAAGATCCCAAAGAGTTTTCATTTATGTGGATTTTAGCTATCAGTATTTACTATATTCAAAATTAAAAGTGAGAAATTTTCAAAACACAAGAATTCACAAGCACACACACTGACTGCCAGAAGAAGGACGTGATCGCGTGCCGTGTACCCTCTGAAAACTCCACTGTATACTCATGCAAGAAAGAGTAAAAAGGAAAATAATGTTAGATTATGAAAAGCATTCTGACCTCATGGACAGCCTGGGAACCCCCCAGGGATGCCTGGAACACACTTTGAGAACCACACTTAGGGGCATAAATTCTGGATCAGGACTGCCTGGGTTTGAATCCCTCCCTGCCCCTTACCAGTCATGTTGTTTAACCTCTTGTGCCTTACTTTCTCATCTGTTAGAACGAGCGTGCCTGTAACAGTCAGCACTGTGTAAGTATTTGCATGTACATCCACCCTGTACAGTGAGTATCGCTGTGACCCAACGTCAGACGAGGCCGAGAGAGGGAGGTAACCCACCCAAGGACACGCAGCTAAGAGGCGGCAGTGCCCTCACCGGTCCGGGGAGTTTCCAACCACGTGCGTCAGATTCACCTGGAGTCCGCACAGAAAGCCCGAGTCCTAAGTCTTACTCTCCCCTCCTCCAGCAATGAAGGGAACCCAGGTGGGCGTGGCCTCATCTGACACAGGAAAAGCAAAGGCCTGGGAGATGAAGAAACTTGTCAGCCCGTCCCTGCAGCGAGAGGCATGATGGGAAAGCAGGCGCTCAACCCGTGTTGTTTCTACTGAGTGAGTGTCTCCCAGGACCCCGAGTGCACGTCCCTTCAGTGCCTACAGCTTGGCTCTCGTAGGTGGGACCAGGCAACGCGCTGGGAGCTCACCTGATAGGAGGCACTCACGTTGGACCCTGGCCACTTTTTTCCCCCCAGAAAAGGGATATGTGTTAATTATAGGAATGTCACCAAAACAAAAGCTCTGTCAAACATTCAAGTGTTTTACAACATTCTGAACTATTTTCCCACAGGGGCTGACAGAAGGGCATTATTGATATCTCGGTGGATCTAGTGTGTATGTCCATCCTTCTTGAACTTGTAGTGAACGTGGGCATTCGATAGATGAGTCTGTCAAAGCAAAGTTGCCACGCCCCCTACCCATGGGTCTGCAAGTCCCAGGTCGCCCAAAGGGCGATGCTGCTAAAACCTGGGCGAGTCTGCTGCTGCTGCTTTCACAATGAACAGCAGCAGCACCAAAGATGTAATTGTCACCAAAGTTTGGTACTAAGTGACTGTAGATATTTAGCAAGTAAGGGGACTTTTCTGAGTTAAATAAAGAATGGCCAATCAAGAAATAAGTGAGCAAGTAAGCACCCCAGACAATTCTGGGGTGCACTGAAGTGTGCAGCCCACCATTCATTACACTCAGCCCCCTTTGATCCGTTCCCCTCCAACCACCACCCCAAATGATAACCTTCCCCTGAAATCTAATGCCCCACACCTGGCTCTGTTTGACCGCCCTGAACTTCCTGTGGCAAAAATCCCTGTACCATTTTCCTGCTGATCCAAAGAATCACATTATCTTTTAGACAGCAAGAATTCTTCCCAAAGTGGGCAATGACTGAAACATACAGCTCTCCTGCCTAGCTGTATGTCTCTCTGCCTGGCGTTGGGCCCCCAGAGCGAGGTCCCTCGTTGGGGAAGAGGATTCCATTGGGTGTGGGGGAATGTGCCGTCCCAGCTCCAGTGGTGTGCCTTCTAGAACCCGGGATATGGAAGGGGCAGGGGGAGGGCTCCCACTCCTGTCTGTGATGACCATCTCGGGCACTCCCTGACTGGGAAGGATGACCACCCCCAAATTCAGAAAAGAAACGGCTCAGCCTCATGGCCAGAAAAAGGCTCTCTCCTGTGTAAGTTCCCTTTCCCTGCAGGCCACGCATGTGAAATGCCTCAAGGACTTCAGCTATGTTTCAGGTACGAAGCGCCTCCATTTCAGACAGGGGCACCCCATCAGAATGACCTCTCGTGATCGGGCTGTGTATCCCGGTAACCCCGGCACTGTTGGGAATGGGCCTCTTTCCATGCAGCAAGTTTTCAGCTGCGGTGTAATTGGCTACAGTGGGGAGTGGGCTGTAGCACTTTCTTCTAATTCCACCTTCTTTGGTTTCTCATTCGACATTCCTCTCCCATTTACCGTGCCCATTTCACAGGTGGCAAAATTAAGGCAGAGTGGCATGTAACTTGCCTGTGGTGACAAAGGAGGGGACGCTCAACCTAGAAGCCCTGACCCTGGCCTGCTGCTCCTCCCCCAGGCCCCACCACCCAGCTGCCTCCTCTCACACCGTCACAAATGAGGGGTGCTCAGGAGCGCACCCACGTATGCTCAATACTGTCTTTTCTAGGGACTCATTTTCCTCACCTATAAAATGGGTAAAACCAGTGATGGTCACACGGCCCTTTCTTCTGAGATCAAAGCCTTTTGCAAAGTCTCCCATTAACTTACTCTAGCAAGTCAAGTCAACACAAGGCATAATCACCCCCATCTCAGGGATGAAAGGAAGCCCAGGAAGAAACAGCAAGGGTATTGCCAAAGGTCCGATAAGCCAAGCTGTTGGTATTTGAATTTCACAAGCACCTTGGCCCCACGTATTCCCTCTTCCCCTCACAGGGGAGCCAGGGGGACACTCCCAGATGCCTGAGATCACAGGCTCACAGAAGCCCCAGGCCCCTGGGCCCTGCCCACTGCCCCACCCTCACCCTCTGACAACATCTTAAGCCCCAGCAGGCAAATGCCTGTCTTGTCAGATTTATCTCAGCATCACCTGCCCCTGGAAGCTACCAGCACCTGTCTTTCAAAAGTCAGAGCAACACCCCCTGACCCTCAGGGCCACCCAGTGAGCCTGACAGCAGGGGAACACTTCTCTGGGTCCTTAATTTGGAAAAGGAGGAAAGAACAGAGCAAAGAAATTGGGCAACATTTTGCCCAATGCCCACAAGCAGGAGCTGCTGAAGCCTGGGTGCCTGCTGCTGGCAGTGTTCCGCCTCCCCGTCACCCAACATGGCAGAAAAACTCAAACCAGCGCTTCTCAAAGTGGCCGCAACCAGCACGGATGTCACAATGCAGAGAACTGGGGAGTTACTGAGAAGTTATCTGGGGACCCAGAGTCCCTGGGCTTTTGTTTCTGGAGGGCCTGCAAGTCCAATGACCTCGCCCCTTGGCACCCAGGCCCAACCCAGACCCCCTTCCACTTACCAAGGTGCCCAGGAGGATGCTGGGTATTTCTGGGGGGATGGTGTTTGGAGTCTGCTGTTTGGGGGGAGGGGACAGGAAAGAAGGGGGAGGTGAAGGGAAGGAGAACGTCTGTTCACTTTTGCATTCCCAGCGGCACACAGATAGCTCATAACAATGTCTGCAGAAAAACAGACAGAGGCAAGGAGGGAGACCCAGTCAGTCAGTCAGCTGCTGGACAAAGATGGGGTGAGAACAGGGCTGCGTCCACTTTTTCAGACCTTCCTTCCTTTCTTCATGCCTTTACTGAGTAAACATTTAGTGTTTATTCATGACTACTCATACATGCCAAGTACTGTATAAGAACCCAAAGAAAGGGAGGAAGGACACATGGGGACAGAGGGATGTGAATAAATATTTACGGAGTTCTTACTCTGTGCCAGAGACAGCCTTAAAATGTGAAAACTGACGCTAATTCTCCAGGAATTCAGTTTGGTTTTAAAAAGCAAAAAAGTTCACAATGAATCACGTGAATACAGGTGAGAGGGGCCATAACAGAGGTGGGGACAGGTGGAGTAAGGAGTGGGGAGGTGGACAGCTGAGGAGTGGGGGTGCGAGGAGCCTGCAAGGCCTCGCTGAAGGAGGCTGCCACGCTGGGACAGCAGTGAGAGGCTCAGGGGAAGGTGACAGCAGGGGCTGTAGGAGCCACTGTGGGTCCGTGTGGCCGGGAGACGGGAGAGGCTGGTGAGGAAGGCAGGGTCTGCACAGCATTCACAGGTGCAGCGAGAGGACACCCCTTTGGGGGGCAATACCATCAACTCAAAGTAGAGCAGACTGGGAACAAGGTGGATGGCAACACAAGGGCTAATCTGTGTCCCCTTCGCTAGGGGAGGAAAATGTCACTGTTTCCTCACTAACAACCCCAGAGAAGGAAGAAAGCTTTCTTTTCTTTCTCTTTCTTTTTTTCCTCTCTGTATCCCCCCACCTCCGCCCCCCACCATTTTTGGTTTTGTTTTATCTCCTCTGCAGCTTTCACCTCCACTAGAGATAACAAAAGTCACAAACCCTGAGCCCCCAGGGACAGGCAGGCACATCAGAGGCCAAGCTGCTGGGTGGGGAGTGTGTCCCTCTGGAAAGCTCGGGGACCTCCTGCAGGAAGGAGGGCAGGCCCAGCTTTGCCAGACCTGCCAGGTCTGCAGAGGGAGCTAGAAATCCAGACCTAAGTGACACTTCCCCATTTTTAAACTGCAATTGCCAATTCCAAGTTGTCGGAAACACTGGGTAGACTGTGGTTTGTAACCCAAATCCACGTGTCCTCGAAGAGAGACAGCTGCCAGGAGGCCGGAGTCCACAGAAAAGGAGGGAGGGCAGACGAGTGGGGTGACCCATTTTACAGGAGGCCAGCATTCCACAGGGGCAGCCCCTGAGCCTTTCCCCTCATGCTGTGATGAGGGGAAAACAGCGTTTCTGGGTCCTGGCCCCTGCTGCCTGTATCTCTGGGTCTCAACTTCTTTCCATCACTTTGTATCCTGACTGAATCAATCTCACGTGTCTTGAACTTGAGAAACATGATCTAGTGGAAGATATGAGGCCCAAAGGCGACCACGCTACACCCAGGTGGATTCAGGCCAGAGGTGGTGTTCTTTCTGGCCCTTGGGGGGCGAGGAGGAGGAGGGAGTGTGTGGGGGTGGGGCTGCAAAATGTTCCGATGGAGAGGAGATGCCCGGAAGGGCTCAAACTCAGGGCAGCCTTCCAGATCTGCCCTTAATGGGGGGGGGGGGGGGGGGGGGGCTACGCATTGACGTATCTTGCTCAATGAGGATCTTTGCCAGGATTGTTCAGCTCAAAAACAAAATAGTTTCAACTGATATCAGGCCCTTTGAAAGGATAAACTCGGGGAGAAGTAAAACCAGAACGCAAAATGCAGCATTTTCTAAGCGTGAGGGTGCTCAGATCAGTAAGGCACGCCAGTCCTGGAGATGGCTTGTGGTGTCCCTCTTCTGTCAAAAGTTAATGCCAGCCCCCCTCCCCCACCAGAATGCAGAGGAGAAAAGCACAGAATCTGGGGACAGATGCCCTGGGTTTGCACTTTGGCTCCCCAGCTGCTTAGCTGTGTGACCTTGATCAAGTCCCATAGCCTCAGTTTCCTTCTCTGGAAAACAGGCACTATGATGATAATCCCACCTTGGGGGCTATGTGCCTCAGATGAGCAAGGCTTTGCAGGCTACTGAGCACTGAACAAATATTAATTATTCTGCCTCTCGTGGGTAATCTGATGATTAGGGGCTATTCCTGACACCCCTGGGGCTCAACACAGTCAAGCAAAATGTCTGCTATTCTTGAGTCATAGTGCGGAACTGCGACTGGGCAGGCGCTTCTGTTTTCCCTGGCTCCACTCACTCCCCTCCTGACCGTTAACAGAGAACACTTCCTTGCCAGCTAATGCAGGCCTGAAATCACACTGCAAGGAGATTCTTGTACATTTCCCACATCCACCTATGGTAACATAAGAAGTTGTTACCATAGCAACCTGCACAGTTCAAACTACAAGTGTTACAGGAAACTGGCCCCATCCTACCCCTCATGTCAAGAACACCTGTGGTTGCCTAGGAAACCTTCTTAATCTGCTGCTTAATGAGGAAACATTTGTTGACCTGATCTGATCTAGAATGAGTCCAGCCAACCACCTAAGTATCAGACTGTTGAGTCACCTGATTTCCCACTGGAGGTGATAATAAATCAAACCACCATGCTCCTCTCACCTGGCCTAAAACATCATCGAATTGGCCCCACAATTTGAAAAGTTAGTGTGTATGCCGCAAAAGGGACACCTTTTCAGTTTTCACTCTTTCTAAGGAATTTCTGGAGTTAGGGTTAGAGTTGGAGAGCCCTCCCCGCTCGCAATGCTAAACAGTTAGGCTAGTGTCAAAGGCAGTGGAAAGAGTTCAGGTCTTTAGAGGTGACTGTCCCTGGATTTAAAGCCCAGCTTGACCTTTTATTAGCTAGCTATTTGACCTTGGGCAAATTACTCAGCCTTTCTTATTCTGTTTCTCATTGGTAAAATGAGGCTAATCCTACCAACATCGTCGTGGGGTTGCTGTAAGAATTTAATGAGAATTAAACAAGAGAATCTCTGGAGGTGCTAGCAAAAGCACCAAGCAGGTGCTGGGTAGTATTAACTCACACCTTACTGTATAAAATGCCTGACAGTCTTGCCAGGCACCCAGTTAGGCTGGGCTCTGAAAGAGCAGGTCCCAGGGGAAGCAAAGGGTGTGGCTTTCTGAAACAGGCTCGAAACCAATCTGAACAGAGGTTCTCAAACATGTGCGTGTGCCCATACACCTCAGGGGGATGTATAGTCTTTCAGGACAAGGCTTTTGAAGAAAATTGTCTTCTGCACATAAATATTTACATAACGACTGACAGGATGCTTCTCTGGTCCACTGAAAAATTCCATCTGAGCCCTCTTTTCCCAAAGTCAGGCCCCCAAGTGAGAAGACCCTGGAATGATGAGCTCAATTACCATGTCAAATGCAGGGGGGGGGGGCACTCTCATCACCTATTTTCTTCTTCCCAAACTAGATTCCCCTCCCAAACAACCTCCGTTTCCATCAGCACCCTCACTTCCAATCCTCCAGGCCGTCCCAAAGGCGCAGGCCTCCCCTGATGTCCAGCCACCTGGCATTATCTAGTTGTTTTTCCAAAGTCTTTTAAGTGCATCCATCCCCATCCTCCTGCAAACTACAAATGGGGCTTCCTACCTCCAGCATCTCTGCCTTACCACCATCTGGATTCGTTTTTTAAACACTTTTCCTGGTCCCTCTGCCTTCCCCAAAGGTAGTCATCTCTTCCCTCCCTCCTCCCCTGACCTCCCACCCATGCCTCCGGCTGGAGCCGTCAAGAAATACTGTCAGGACATGGCACCTCCATCCTCTCTGCCCACTTGCCTGGTATACAAACAAGGTGTAATCAAACAATACGGTGAATGTTTAAAATTCAAAAAATTTATTACAATAGAAGACACATTGCTATTAATCCCCCTCAAAATACTCCCCCTCACTTCGAGCACACTTATCCCATCATTCTTGCCACTTTCTGAAGCAGTTCTGGAAGTCCTCTTTTGTGAGTGTGTTTAGCTGTGCTGCCGTGGCTGCCTTGATGTTCTGAATCATTTTGACTTTGGGGAAGAGCCAGAAGTCACACAGTGCCAAATCTGGTGAATAAGGTCACACCGTAATGTTCTTATTTGACAGAAATTGCCATATACCAGAAGCGATGTGTGACATGGAGTGTTGTCATGATGGAGGATGACTTACGGCACACTTTAAAACACACCTTCTCTCAACCGTAGCTCACACACGGCCGACTGCACCAAACATGCTGAAACTTGTCACACACTGTTACTAAGGTTCGCTGTGCTGCTTCCCATATTGAAGATCCCTGCCTTTCTGTTGGATGGCACTCAGCAGCAGCATTCACTGTATTTGTTGATTGCAACAGAAAGGCTCCGTGTCACACATCGCTTCTAGTACTGCAATTTCTGTCAAATAAAAACATTACGGTGTGTCCTCATCCACCTTATTCACTGGATCTGGCACCGTGTGACTTCTGGCTCTTCCCCAAAGTCAAAATGACCAAGAAAGGTAAACATTTTGAATCGATTCAGGACATCAAGGCAGCCACAACAAGCACAACTAAAGACACTCACAAAAGATGACTTCCAGAACTGCTTCAGAAAGTGGCAAGAATGATGGGATGAGTGTGTTCAAAATAAGGGGGAGTATTTTGAGGGGGATTAATGCCCTAACCCCTCACCGCTGCTGATCCCAACCCTCCCTGCCTGGCCCCTGCCCAAGCCCCCTCCTCCACTCCCTTTCAGCTGTGATGTCTCACCCACAGGACAGAGGGAGGGAGTGCTCTGCACAGTAAATGCTACCTGGTACCTACAGAGCATGAGGGGGGGCAGGATGAAGTCTCGGAAGAAGGGGCAAGGAAGCATACAGAGGAGCTGATACCTGAAGGATGAACAGGCACTTTCAGGATGGAGAAGGGGTAGGAAAGAGGACTCCCAGCCGAGGGAAGGCACGAGCAGAGGAGGGAGGCAGAGCTGGGGACGCCCTGAGGGCTTTACCACCTGCCACTGTTCCCCTCTCCAAACCTTACTGTCCCACCAGTAAAAAGGGCAATGGGGCCAATCACCACAGCTAATGTGTAAAGCACTTACTACACACAGAGCACTGTTCTGGGCGTTCTACACCTAGCAGCTCATGTCAACAGGCCTTTGCCATCGTTTATCCCATGGTTTTCCTCATTTCACAGACAAGAAAACTGGGCCAAAGAGAAGTCTAGAGCCTGAATTTCACCCAAGGCAGTCTGAATTTGGGGCTCACACTCTTCACCACAGCACCATGCCACCTCTCAGTCAAGTCCATGCCCATGAAACACCATGCCCGGTTTGGGATACAAACTTAATTAAATGGCCGATACTACTCATATCTTTTGACTAAACTCCTGAAGAATAGCGCCTGTTGATGTTCAGAACCTAGAATAACTCTGTCCTCAACAAATACCAGGGTGGGACCTACTCTCCTTTCCCAGCCCCCAGGACAAGGCCAGAGTCCTCGGCCGGAGCACAGGGCCCGGGGGCCCCAGATCTCCCGATGGCACCAGGAGCAGCACCTCCTTCCCACCTCGGCCCTGCAGGGGAAGCCCGACGATGAAAGGCTCAGTGTCTAGAAAGCAGACAGGCCTGTGCTCTCGGTCACTGCTGGTTGTGGAGTTTGGGCATGTCACTCAGTCTCTTCATGCCTCGGTTTCTTCCAGAAGGCAGGGCTTTTATAAGGATGAAACAAGTTAGTGCTTGGAACTAATGCCCAGCTCTCAGACTGGGCTCAATAAAAGGTCATGATTTTTATCACACACTCAAACTATTCGTTCCTACCTCTGCAACTCAAGCACTTTCCAATTGAACACCAGGGAGAAAGAACTTAAGATTCCTCCAGAGACAGCATCAGTCAACAGAGTGTTAGAACTCCAGTGGCTGGATATAACACAGATCACTAGCATTCAGCTTCAGTCAATATGACGGCCAAGAAACAGGTTATTTAATAAGCAGCCCATTCTTGAAGCTCCCTGACAGTAAAACAAAACCCAGCCACTTGGCGATGCCTCTTCCTTCTCTGGCCCATGGGTCTGACTTGAAAAGAAAGCCATCTTAAGCTACTTCACACCAAACTTTCTTTTGTTTATCCTTTGTTCCAACTGAGCAGATGACTGGGAAAGGATTTCAACTGGAGTTGTCAGTTCTCCATCCCCACCTCGCACTCTCTAATCTGCACAGAGCAAGCTGAGCTAGCAGGTTCAACCATCCCTTGAGGAAGGATCAAGATTAAGGTCAAAGCAAAGACACACCCAGGACAAATATCTAGGAGTCTGTATGGGGCCACTCAAGGTGTGTCTGTTCGATGTCCAAGGTGGTGAGACTCACTGTTCTGATCTGGGGCCACCTTAGGCTGGTATAAGGTGGGATAACTATAGACCCTACCCCTGTCAGTGACATCTGACCCTATGAACTTCTGGGTCAAGTAGGGGCAGGCAGGTGTGTCGAGGGCAATAGTGTAGCCACAGAAAACGTGAAACCAGGCCAGAGGCTCCTCATATCTGGCTCTTGACTCAGGCAGGAATCCACGAAGGCCAATATCAAACATGCAAAAGGTGGCAACACCAGGGCTGCACTGAGGTCTGGGCTCGTTTTCATCCTGGTGCAGAATGTCCGCTCTGAGCCAGTCTCTCCACAGCTGCCTGCCTGGTTCCAATAGTCTCAGCCCTCTCCCACATACCCCAGTAATCACTACAGAACAGTCCATCAGAGCTTGCACGTCCCTGCTTAAAGCCTTCCATAGCTCCCCAGTGCTCTGGTATTATATTCAAAATCTTGTGCTCCTTAGCTTGGTACACAAGGTCTAAATCAGCTGACCCTAAGCCACCATTCCCAGTTAGATCTCCCTTCACTCCCCGTGAGCTGCTCACCCCACCCCAAGTCCTTCTGTTCTACCTACTATTCCCAGAATAAACAACAGGCTTCTAATCACTGGAAAAATACTCCACATCCACATAAAGGGGCCTGGCCCTCACAGAGTCCCCAGCTCCGCCATCTTGCCTTTGCTCTTGCCGTCCCCTCCTCCTGGAATTTCTTTCCTATGCCTTCTGCTGCTTAAAAATGCCCGCCCATCCTTCAAATGTCAGCTCCTCTGGGAAGCATTTCTTGCTCCTTCTCCCAAAGAATTCATCCTGCCCTCCCAGGGTAACCACCATGTAGCATTTATTATGTAGGAATCAGCATGTTGACCCAGCAAGAATGTGAGCTCCCCAAGGACACAGCCCATGTCTCACCCATGTCTGCATTCCAGCACCCAGGTCCATGCCTACCACACCCAAGGCACTCAGTGACTGCTAACTAGACAGGGACTTTCACTTTCAGCAAACAGAGGGGAACAGGAGCCAGATTTACTCTCCTGCCTCAAACAACTGAAAACCAGACAAATAAATGAAACACAGTTTCAGACAATGGACATCAGGCAGCGCAGGATAGCAAGAGGCGCCCCTATGACTGCCGCAACTCACTGCCGAGAGAGTTTCCAGGCCATGGCATGGGAGGAGGTACCCAGGTGGAGCATGGCAGTCTCCCCCAGTTGGGGAGAGGGAGCTGGGAGTCCAGGGAAGCCAAGGGAGCCAGAGTTCACAGGGCCGAACACCAGGAAGGAGAGAGCTACACAAACAGAGAACTCTGGAAATTTGCGGAGGGTCCCCCTCCAGTTTTCAGCTGAGTACAGATAGTACTGATCAGGATTACAGGAAACAGTACTTGGACCTCAAATTGACCCAAAAATAACTTGTGTCCCTACCAGCCAGAGTGGGAAAACCTCATAATTCACAGAACATCGGTAAAGCACTGAAGAGGGTATTTCCGTGGTAGTGAGAAAACTTAACTCTGGTCTAAAGGCTGTTTTGATCCCAGCTAACGAAACTTAAGGACAAGCCTTTAAAGGAGCAAATAGTTTCCAAATAACCTAACATTGCCCCAAAACAACGCCAAGAATAGTCATAGAAATACAAAAATATCCAGCACCCAACAGAGTAAAATTCGCAACATTTGACATCCAAACAAAAATTACGAGACATACAAAGAAGCAAGAAAAATGATCCATAATGAGGGGGAAAAAATAAATCAGTAGAAACAGACTCAGAACTACAGATAACAGAATTAGCAAGCAAGGACATTAACATAGTCACTACAATCATATTCCATCTATTCAAGAAGCTGAAGGAAAGATGGCGCACATTAAGTAGAGACATGGAAAATACAAGAAAGACCCAAATCAAACTTCTAGATATGGAAAATAAGAATTCTGAAGAATTACTGGCCAAAAAAATTCCAAATTTCATAAAAGCTAAAAAACCCACAGACCCCAAAACCTCCATTAACCCAAGAACAAGAAACATGAAGAAAATTACACCATGGCAAGGCACAGCATAAATTGTTTAAAATCAGTGATAAAAGAAAAGCAGCCAAAAGAGGAAAAGACATATTATGAATAGAACAAAAATAAGAATGACAGAGGAGACTCGAGGGTCGTCACTCTGGGCGCGCCGCACGTCCGCGCTACCTCCCGCGGCCTGATGGGGGTCGAGCTGGCTGGCTCTCGTGGGGGAATGCACTCAGCGATGTTCACGGAGCCGGCCACGATTGGTCACGCCTCCTGTGACATATAACGGCAGAGGCCAAAGGGATTCCCAGCGCAGCCTCTGGGAAAAGAGGCGGGGAAGGCAGGTAGACGTTATCCTAAATGTTGCGTCCGCAGCGCCTGATACTATTTAGGTTTCCTTTTTTTAACCTGTTTATCGTTTGTTTCCTAATCCTTCTTTAATATGATATAAGGCCAGAGACTTTAATTTCTCAGTGCCTCGCACATAGTAGGCACTCAAGTGTTTGTTCCCTGAAATAATACTGCAAATTAACTTCACATATGAAAATAACGAACAGCACGCAGGTGACAACGGCCAAACGTTTGTTACACATTTACTATGTACCAGTTTTCTGGACCAGTCACCTAACCTAAAACCTCAAGCAAAATGTTTTGCAGCAGGCAGAAGGGCCACCTCACAGAGATTTCTGCCACATCACAGGAAGCCACAGACGTCCTCCACCCTCAAGCCAGGCAGTCACCATGATTGGAGGGGGCCAGGCCTGTCAGCACTGAGATCAAAAGACTGAAAACCAACACCAGAGTGGAAAAAGAACATCTTAGAATCCTTTTGGGGACCAGTGATGCAAAGATCTGGTATCTCCCTCTTCTCATTTTGGCACTGCAGACATTCCCTAACCTAGACACAGCCCTGAGGAAGGGAGCAGGCCTGCTTTGATAAGATTATTGTTACTGCAGTCAAGTGGGGGCTTAAAATAGAAAGAATGCTTACAGAAAACAAAAACTTCTATTTGTTACACACTTGAATTGTAGATGGAAGTTTATTATCTGTGAGTATTATACAGTAATCATGAATTTTTAAGTTCAGTATGAGAGTTTTCCCTTCACTCAAAGATCATGGGTTTTATTCATTAATTTAACGTGTTTATTTGGTGCCTGTAGTTGACAAGAACAAAGCTGAGAGAAACCAACAGACTGCCTTGCCTGACATCATCACCTCATTAGGTTATGAGTTCCTCTAGGACAGGGCAATATATTTCCCTTGAATCTCCCACCTGGTCACTAGCATGCACAGTGCTTGCACTTAGTAGTTACTCAATAAATGTTCATTGAATCATAAAAAAAAAAAAGAATGACAGAGGATTACTCATACGAAACAATGTAAGCCAGAAGACACTGGAACCACATCTTAAAATGTTGAAAGAAAAATATAACCTAGAATTCTATATCGAGGGAAAATACCTTTCAAAAACAAAGGCAAGGGGCCGGCCGAGTGGAACGATGGTTAAGAACTGGCTTGGGACGCCAGAGGGCCCCGGTTCGGATCCCACATATGAGAGCCAGTGACACTACCCTCCACAGCTAAGATGCTGAACAACAGCTTAACCTGGAGCTGGGCTGCCCGTGAGTCGCCGGCGACGGCATCGGCTGCAGCCCCTGTGGCAGTGAGTTGCCATAAGCTACCGTGTGTAGCCAGCAGTCAGCATGAGCGGCCAGCCGCCGCAGTGAGCGGCGGTCCAGAAGCCGGCGACTGATCTGCCTCGCCCGGGAAGAGTGCAATGATGGTGCCAACTTGGGCCAGTGAAGCAACATCCTCCACAACTAGATTG
>NW_017731603.1:946503-989976 GCF_001890085.2 Hipposideros armiger | reverse complement strand
AAAAAAAACAAAGGCAAAATAAGACCTCCTCAGACATCCAAAAAGTGAAAGAATGCATCACCAACAGACCAGCACTACAAGAAATACAAAGGAAAGTCCTCAAGTCAGGACTGAAACAAAGTGAAAATCTGGATCTATACAGAGGAATGAAGTGCTCCAGAAATGACAATCATGTAAGTAAATATACCAGATCTTTTTTTAAATCTCTTTACAAAATAATTGTTTAAAGCAAAAATAATAACAATGTATTGTGGGATTTGTAACAAATGTAGACATGAAATGTGTGACAACAACAGTATAAAGACCAGGAGAGAAGAAATGAAAGTATACTATTGTAAGGTTCTTGTACTATATGTGAAGTAGTATAGTATCACTTTATGATAGACTATGACAAGTTAAAGATGCATATTATGAATCTTAAAGAAACCACACACACACACACACACACACACACACACACACACACACAGAGTTATAGTTAATAAACTAACAAAGGAAACAAAATGGAATCATAAAAATTACTCAGTCCCAAAGCGGTCAGGAAAACAAGGGAAATGGGAAGAAAGAACAAGGAACAGATTGAGAAAAAAATACAACAAGATGATATAGAGTTAAACCTAACTACGCTAATATGATATTAAATGTAAATGGTCTAACCATCCCAATTAAAAGGCAGAGATTGTAAAATTGGATTTTTACAAAGGCAAAATCCATCTACAATATATGCTGCCTACAAGAAACCCACTCTAAATATAAAGACACAAACAGTTTAAAAGTAAAAGGATGTTAAGAAATACATCATGCTAACACTAATTTTTTAAATCCCTAGCCATTGCTTTAATTGTGGCAAAACATACATAATATTTACCATTTTAACCATTTTTAAGTGTACAGTTTTGTGACTTTAAGTACATCTACACTGTTGTACACCCATCATCACCATCCACCTTCAGAGCTTTTTCATCATCCCAAAATGAAATTCTGTCCCCATTAAACACTAACTTCCCATTCCTCCCTTTCCCCAGTCCCTGAAACCACCATTCTTCTTTCTGTCTCTATGAACTCAACTACTCTAGGAGCCTTATATAAGAGGAATCATGCAATATTTCTCCTTTTGTGACTGGCTTGTTTTACTTAGCATTATTTCTTCAAGCTTCATCCATGTTGTAGCATGTGTCAAAATTTTCTTTCTTTTTAAAGCTGAATAAGATTCTATTGTGTGTATATACCACATCTGTTTACCCATTCTTCTGTCAGTAGACACTTGGGCTGCTCTCGCCTTTTGGCTATTATGAAGAATGCTGCCATGAACATTGGTGTGCAAGTATGTTTGAGTCTCTGCTTACATTTCTTTAGGACATATATCCAGAAATGCAATTGCTGGATCATATGGCAATTCTACACTTAATATTTTGAGGAAACTGCCATATTGTTTTCCACAGCAGCTGTGTATTTTACATTCCCACCAGTAATATATAAGTGTACCAATTTCCCTACAGCCTAGCCAACACTTCTGATTTTTTTTATAATAGCCATCCAAAATGGTGTAAAGTGGTAGCTCATCATTTGATTTGCATTTCCCTAATGGCTAGTGATGTTGTGTATCTTCATGTGCTTACTGGTCATTTGTATACCCTCCTTAGAGAAATGTCTATTCAAGTCCTTTGCCCATTTTAATCAGGTTATTTTGGTTGTTGAGTTGTAGGAGTTCTTTATATATTTTGGATATCAATTCATTAACACTAACTTTTTTAAACCTGGATTGGCTATATTAATATGAGATAAAGTAGAGTTCAGGGCAAAGAACATTACCAGGAATTAAAAGAGTAATTTCATGATAAAAGAGATCAATTCATCAAAGGAAGATAACATTCCAAAATGTTTATGTACTTAATAACAGAGATTCAAAACACGAAGCAAAAACTGATAAAACTATAATACAAAGAGAAAAGGACAAACCTCAATTACAGTTAGTTTCAATGCCCCTCTTTCAATAACTGATAGAACAAGTACACAGAAAAGCAGTAAGGACATAGAAGACTTGGAACAGAACCAGAACTACCAACCAACTTAACTTAATTGACATTTATAGAACACTCCACTCAATGACAGCAGAAAATACATTCTTCGCAAAGGCTCACAGAACATTTACCAAAGTAGACCATAGCCTGGGCCATAAAATGAGTCTCGGTAAATCATATCAATTCAAATCATACAAAGTACATCCTCCATTTACAAAGAAATTAAATTAAAAATCAAAGTTTACTGGACAGAAAGAGAATAAAGTAATACTACTGTATAATGTTGACTTCGGCTCTTTTACTACTTGTAATCCTGCTGAGGGAGGAGTGAAATTAGCAATGAGGCTAAAAGTACTCTTATGCCTTCAATGCTATGCATACCTGATGGGTTATCTGTTTACCACACAAAGTTGAGCCTCTCCTTCTCTCTCCTCTCCAGACCATCCTAAGCCCCAGGGGCACCACTTGTCAGCCCCAGCACAAAAAACCTGTTTGATACTTGCTCAAGTCTTTCACAAAAACTTGTGAAAGGAGAAAACTTGTGACTGGGTGAAAGGGGAGAGAATGCAGTGGAGGAAGCACCCGGTAAGCAAACATGCCTTTAAAGCTCCCCAAACCTCAGACTACTGTCATTACGGAGATCTCTCTGACATGGGGCGACTATCCAGAAACAAATCTGAACTTTCTGAAAACTCTAGATCCTGAGCAGAAACAAACAGGATTTCCAAACAATAGAGATCTAATCAAATTTTAAAAACATCTTCTATGACTTGATTGTGTCAGTCTGGAAAAACCCTACTAGTACTGGCCAACAGTGTCCAGAGATGATTCATAAGCTAGTTAGCCCAATGCCCTTTTAATGGTAGATTTAGGTCAGAACAGTCAATTTCACAGCAATAAGCAAAAGGAAAACAAGATTCCTTAGAAATAATCTCACTTCCAAGCTCAGCAACTCTACAAACTCCTTCAGGCAGTGCTTCCCAAACTTGCAAACAAGAAGTTTGGGATTCTTCCCAAACAAGAAGAATCACCCAGTGCACATGTTAAAAGTACAGATTCCTAGGACCCCGCCAGAGAGCCTAAGCAAGAATCCCCAGAGGTGTGACTCTGGATCTTTAACAAGCATCACAGATAATTCTTAGGTCCAGCAAGTACACATTGGCTTTGAGATGAGACAAACAGGTTAAAAATCCCAACTCAGCCACTTACTGGCTGTGTGGCCCTAGCCAAATTATCTACCATGTCTACGACTCACTTCTCATCTGTAAATGGGGTCGCCATCTACTTTAAAGTGTTCTTAGAGTTCCATATGTTCACAAAGCCCCTCGAACAGTGTGAAGAGCAAGTGGTAGCCAAGCAAGAAATCAGAGCTGTTGCTACCCTTAAAAAACAGCCAGCCACCAGGAGCTGCCCAGATGAACAAGTATACAATGAAAATTGTCTACCTAATGGAAATTACAAAGGCACGAAACCAGATTTCCAAGATAATATATAGCAAAAAAGCTTTTCTGGGCACTGTGGCCACCAAGAACAAAGACTCTCACTTCAGGGTCTAGTATTTTGCCCCACGTCCTCACTCCCATCCAGAACCAGAGTTCAGGCCTGTGCAGGGTTGCAGCTTCGGACAACAGCCAAAGAAAGGCGCGCCTTCCCAAATCCCTCTGTCATCATCACCTCCAGCGCCAGTGCTGACAGTCACAGACCTGAGAGTCAGTGGCCGCATCTTGCGTGAACCAGGAGGAAAGGGGACTCCTGGAGAAGAAGCAGGGAGCCAGTGAAGGGGGTAGAAAAGGCCCAAGTCAGCAACAGAATTACCGGGACACTGCTGAAGCAAAGGGAAGTGGTTCTGTGAAGTTTGCAGAACGGTGGGCATTACTGGCTGTGGGGAGGAAATGAGGAGGAACCACACACCTACTGAAGATATAGACAGTCCTGGCTTCTGATGGTTCAACTTATGATTTTTCAACTTTATAACAGTACAAAAGTGATATGCATATAAATTACATGACATATTCAACACTATTCTAAAATAGGCTTTGTATTAAATGATTTTGTCTAACTATAGGCTAATGTAAGTGTTCTGAGCGTGTTTAAGGTAGGCTAGGCTAAGCTACGATGAACAGCATGGTTAGGTGTATTAAATCCATTTTCAACTTATGATCTTTTCCATTTACCATGGGTTTATCTGGACGTAACCTCATTTTAAATCAAGGAGCATTTGTATATATTTACTGTGTACACACACCACTGCCCTTGGCACGCTGGAGGAATCAGATGCATACTGGAGATGGATACACACTGAAGGGTTTGGACGGAAAAGGGGCCAAACGTTAAACACGACAAGCTCAGGAGCCTGAAAATAACAACACAGGATGGCGTGAACATAAAAATTCCAAACTAAGGTGGCCATGGCGGGAAGTCACATGTAGCTTGTGGCTTCCTTGACAAAGGTCAATCTTTACCTTAAGTGAGCCTATCTATTGTCTTTTTTTTTTTTTTAAGATTTTAATGGGGAAGAAGGGGAGGGAACAGCGCTGGGGAATCGGGGAAGGGAAACAGAGTAGTTGCTGTCCTTTTGTTCTTCAGTCTAGTTGTGGAGGACGTCGCTTCACTGGCCCATGTTGGTATTATCATTGCGCTTTTCCTGGGTGAGGCACTCGCTCGCCGGCCATTGGACGGCGGCTCACGGCAGCCCACCTCAGCCCCACTGCAGCCTACGCCATCGCTGGCAACTCACAGCAGCCCAGCTCCAGGTCGAGCTGTTGTTCAGCATCTTAGCTGTAGAGAGCGCAGCATCACTGGCCACATGTGGGAACTGAACCAGGGCCCTGCTGCTCAGAGCTGGTGTCCCAAGCCAACTCCTAACCAATGCGCCACTCGGCTTGCCCTGTCTATTGTCTTTTTGCTTCTAGGATAACATGCCCTTGGAATGTCAGTAATCCCTTTTTCTGGACCAGAGCAGGGAACTACAGAATCCCTCATTATTATTCTTGTCCCTTGATTACCATCTCTATGTGCTGTAAAAAGAGAACTATTAACTATCCTGTTACCCACCTATGTAAAGGAAGTACTGTACCTGTCGCTCCAATTTACTTTTATCCAATCCCAGAGATTTCCCCGCTTTCCTTTCTCCCACCCCTTTATCTACCACCAATGGATTTTATATAACCCTCCTCCTTTTATTCTACGTATAAAATAAACTGCAAACCACCATTTCATGGAGCATTTTCTCAACCCATTGAGATTTTGCTTCCCAGCAATTGTTGTCAGCTTGGCTCAAATAAACTTTTATAAGCTTTCTCTTAGGCTGGATGTTTTTTCGTTGAGGGGACCAAAGTTTTGCCTTTTGGCATATCGATTTTAAGCTGGTTAAGAAACAAAAGACTCAGAAAGACCCTTTGACCCTCCCCTCTTCCTGCCTAAGAGGTTCAGATGGAAAAACCTTCCATCTTCAGGAAGGGAACCTTAGCATTAGACAGGAAGACTCCCAGCATGAGCTTCTTGACTAAATTCCTCTCCCAAATTGTTTTCTGGGTTGCCTAGCAAAAATTTACCTGCAAAGTGGGTTCCATTATTCCTCACTTACCTGCAAATTGCCCATTCTCACTTTTAAAATCTAAGATCCCAACCCCCCTTCTCCTTTGAAAATAACATATATATATATATGTTATTATATACACGGTATATATACCCAATTTAACCTCATATCATATATGACATATCCAATTTTACCTCAAATATATCATGTGATATTCGTTATATATCATATATATCATATATACACACATACATATATACACGAGGGGTGATAAAAAGATACGGTGAATGTTTAAATTTAAAATTTTACTACAGAAGACACATTGCCATTAATCCCCCTCAAAGTACTCCCCCTCGCTTCAAACACACTCATCCCATCATTCTTGCCACTTTCTGAAGCAGTTCTGGAAGTCCTCTTTTATGAGTGTCTTTAGCTCTGTTGTCATGGCTGCCTCGATGTCCTGAATGGATTCAAAGCGTTTACCATTCATGGTCATTTTGACTTTAGGGAAGAGCCAGAAGTCACACGGTGCCAGATCTGGTGAATAAGGTGGATGAGGACACACCGTAATGTTTTTATTTGACAGAAATGGCCATACCAGAAGCGATGTGTGACAGGGAGCATTGTCATGATGGAGGATGAAATCGATTGCCCGTTTCATGTTAATTTGTTGTTTGTGATCCATGATTTACGGCACACTTTAAAACACACCTTATCTCAACAGCAGCTCACACCCTACTAACTGCACTGGAACAAGTTGAAACTTATCACACAGTCACTAAGGTTCAATGTGCCACTTCCCATATTGAAGATCCCTGCCTGTTGGATGGCACTCGGCAGCAGCATTCACCGTATTTTGTGATCACACCTCTGGGGACATATACAGAGAGCCCAAACAAATGTATACACATTTTCAGAACGGAAAAAACTGTATTAAAATTGTAATACTCAATATATACCGATATCAAAAGATGAATACAAGTCATGTGTATACATGTTTTTGGCAACTCTGTTATGGCTCCAATTTTACCTCACTGTCTTTGGAATTTTCATGCTTATGGGAATTCCCCATTTGCACATATTAAAATTTGAATTTCTCCTGTTAATCTCTCTCTGTTAATTTGATTATTAGTCCAGCTAGAACGTAGGTGAGGGAAAAATTACTATTTTTTTAGCCTCCACCAAACACAAACACACACACACACACACACACACACACACACACACACACACACCAATGCCCTTTGTACCCAGCAGGTCCAGGGGTAGGGACTGGTCAGTGATGCCGGGAGGTCCAAGTCTGGGTCCAGAAGAAAGGGTAAGAACAGAGCCAAGGCTGACAGCCTCATCCTCTCACTGCCCTGGGGAAAGGGCGCAGACCAGGGAGTCAAACACCAGCGTCCTCCCACCCCCACCCCACTCCACCAACAGCCTCCCTTGTGTCCTCTGGCAAGTGTGACCCCTACTCTTAGGCCCGTTTCCCCATTTGTACAATGGGCAAACTGGCTCTCACGTCACTAGAATTGTGACCAGCAAAATGCTCAAATATGGGATGGAGAATGAGGGGTGGCGGTGAGGGGTGCCCCGGGGGCGGGCCTGGAGGCGCGACCTGCGGAGGTAGCCCCGGCCGCGCCTCGCGCCCTCCCCTCATTCCCTCCCTCCCATTGCGAGGGGCAGGGGCGCCGGCCCTCGGCGGCAGTCACGCGCCCCTCGCGCCCAATCACCGGCCTCTACCAGAGTGAGGCAGGCAGGAGGGGGCGCGCAGGCGGCCACTGCAGCGCCACCCCCATCGCCATCCTCGCCCCTCCCCGGGCCCCGCTCACCTGCCGGGGCCGCCGCCGCTGCCGCTGACACAGCCGCCGCGGGTTAAACCACAGCCCACGCTCACACTTCCGGGGACCGCGAGGCCCGCCCACTCCTGCCGGATGTGACTCCCCTCTAACGTCCGCGTCTGGAGATGCGGCTCACGCCACTGGTCCCGCTACCACGTTTGGCGCCCCGTGGGCCTCTGAGTTGCGACACCGGTCACCCCCCCTACACCTGACACACTCGCGGCCACCCCCACGGGAAAGCCCAAGAGACCCCGCCCGCGCGGCCAGCTCCCGGCCCCGCCCCCAGGAGGGACACCGCCCAGGGAGGCCAGACCGGGACGCCTTGGGCGAGTGCGCCTGCGCAGGCTTCCCGCGGCTTCTTGGGTGGGCGAGGGGCTGCTCATCAGGCGGGGCTCGGCTAGTAGGCGGCTCCTCAAAGCGGCCGTAAAAGGAGCCAGAGAGGAAACGAATGGAATCCCGACACGTAGGGGACGCCACAGATGGGCTGAGCTCAGATTGCGGCAACCCCACGCCAACCAGATGCTCTCTTGCGTGACACCGTTTGGCCCCAGGACTGGAGTGACAGCCGACCTAAGGGTCCCCTGGCAAAGAGCAGTGCCTATCGGTCTGAAACTGACTAGCAGGCTCCTTAAAACAACTCTGAGTAGTTTCCCCAAAAGTAACCTGTTTTCCAAGGCCCTAGATTACCCTTTTAGTCCATTCTGTGTGGGTAGTGCTTTGAAAATTACAGACGTCCTTATATATCGTCACTTGTCCAGAATCACGAGTGAGGCTGATGATGGTGAAGCAGGGCCCTGATGCTCGCACGCTGTTCTCCTGACGCTGGTATTGGACAACCGGGCCTGCAGGTGAATCGCATTCCCTCTTTCGCCTCTTAGCAGTGTCCGTAATTGCAGCTTTGTAAAAATGGGTACCCCGGGTGGAGAGCTTTTTAGACCAAGGAAACCTTGCCACCCCAAATTCAAAACCTTAGATGCTGAATTAAGACCATTGTTGGGCCGGCCCAGTGGCGCGATGGTTAAGAACTGGCTTGGGACGCCAGAGGGCCCCGGTTCGGATCCCACATATGAGGGCCAGTGACACTGCCCTCCACAGCTAAGATGCTGAACAACAGCTCAACCTGGAGCTGGGCTGCCGTGAGTTGCCGGCGACGGCGACGGCGGCGTAGGCTGCAGCCCCTGTGGCAGTGGGTTGCCATGGGCTACCGTATGCAGCCAGCGTGAGCGGCCGTCCAGAAGCCGGTGACTGATCTGCCTTGCCCGGGAAGAGCGCAATGATGGTGCCAACTTGGGCCAGTGAAGCAACGTCCTCCACAACTAGACTGAAGAACAAAACGACAGCAACTTGTCTGTTCCCCCTCACCCAATTCCCCAGCACTGTTCCCATCCCCTCAATTCCCCAATAAAAATCTTTAAATAAATAAATAAATAAATAAATAAATAAATAAAACCATTGTTGCTAGTGACAGAAACCCAACGCAAACCAGCTTCTGCAAAATGGGAATTTGGGGATCACATAACAATAAAGCCCAGTCGGTATTCTCATTTAGAAGGATGGGCAGTGGCCTCCATCCTCATTTGACTCTTCTTCCTCTTTTGTGTTATTACTCCTTCCTTTCTGCAGATAGTTGCAAGCTATCTATTTCAAATACTTGAGAGAACGTATCTGATTGGCTAAGATAATCACCATTGCCCCTATTGGACAGAGCTTTCCCTTTCTTGCCACCTCATAGGCCATTAGGTAGCCTATGGATTAACGATCCTTGGGTCAGGTGATCACCCTTATCCAATCAGTGGTCACCCCTTAAAGCACAGAAGAGATCAGCGAAGAAAGCCGTCTATCCCAGCTACTGAGCCTTCTGAGACACCAGTGACTCATTTGAGGGATGCCATAGTTGGTTTTGCAGACATTTCACATTGAGCGTAATGTCAGAGTGTCTCCCATTTACAGCAGCTGCCAGAGAGCTGGGTTGAAACTGCTTCTTTGGGGTAGGGAGGCCCAAGGCAGATGACCTTAACTTTTTTTCCTAAGCCCTTTTGTGTTATATAATTTTTATCCTGTACATGTATTACTTTGGCGTATTAGAAAGTATTATTGATAGATTAGCATGAGTTTATAGTCAACAAGCCTTTCACTCACTGGTACTGTGTTGGAATATGGAATGTGGACATGATGGCTGGACCTAGAGTAGTCATCTTGAACCCTGAGGTGACCATGGAAACAGAGGCTATAATCTGTTAGCACAACAAAGTGAGAAGGAGCCTGAGTCCTGATACCAGGGAGCACCATGACTACTGGATGCCAACCACTGGACTTTTACAGGAGAGGGAAATAAACTACTTTGTAAGCCACTGTTGTTTTGTATTTGCTGTCACTCACACCCTTTAGGTCTTAAACTATACTTCTGAAATCCCCCTTTTGCATCCCCAAGACTAGGTGAGTCCCCACCCTCTGTATGTTCTTCAAACACCCCACGTATTTTCTTTTCATAGCATTTACTATAATCATTCAATCCCCCAGATAGTGACTTCTGTAAGGACCGACAGAGACTATTTTATACATCATTTTACATAGATGCTAGAACAATGACAATGACAATAGTAACTTTAAATGTGACTTGTGTTTAGTAGTAGTCTGAATAGTAACTTGTGTCTACAATGAGTCTACTGAGAGTGTTGAGGGGAAATGACAAACTGCTACATACTCTGCATCAAATGGGTCATTGCCAAGATCACCTTGATGGCAGGGGGATGGGGGGGGGGCAGCTGGCTCTTCTAAATAACCAAAGGTAGAGAATTTAGAGCAAAGGAGGGAGGGCGAGAAATTGGCAGGAAATTCGAGTCATCTGAGGCACGTGACATTGGAAAAGTGTGCTCTTCCTGCTGTTTTCCACTTCCGGCTTTTCTCAGCTTCCCCTGGCTCTAGCCCCACCCTCCTTAGTCCTGGTCTCCTATCACTTGCACCTATGTTACCATTTACCAGGCCTCGATTACACACAATTTTTATTTCTATTCAGAGTGGCTCTTATATGTAGAGAGACAGACAGACAGATGGAGAGACATTCATTCCACATGTTCTCTGAATACCTGTACTGCTAAGACCTGTGGCTACAAAAATGAACAAACGCCATCTCTAGTCTCAAGAAAGTCACATTCTTGGTTGAGTGAGAGAAAACAGGAGATCTTCCTATCCTAAGGTATCCCAAGGTATCTCAGTCCTTCGGATGAACTTGATCAGGAGCAAAATATATTAAAGTAGAAATATTCAGTGTGCTTCCTCCCTACCCTTTCTACAAAGTTGTGTTTGTTTAGCTCCTCAGCACTGGATCTTGTGATTCTGGTTGACTAGATGGAGAAGTGATGTAAGCAGAAGTAAAGAAGGCGAGACAGGGAGGTCAGAGCTTGAGGTAACAGACGAGATGTTTGACAAGCTGAGACAGTGAGGAAGATTTGGGAACTGGGTTAGAAAAGTATTTTTTAAAGGAAGTCTAGCCATGTGGTATGTATAATCCTCAATTTGGTCTTCAAGAGCTCTCCATTGAAGACTCTGTGTGTGTGTGTGTGTGTGTGTGTGTGTGTGTGTGTGTGTGTGTGTGTGTGTGTGTTTCCTGGAGTTGGAAGTTAGATTGTCTGGCTGATTTCTCAATTCTATTCCTTCCTTCTGGCTCCCACACTGCAGTTCAGCCAGAAAAGAATTGTGTTTTTGAGGCAGTGGCTGGTAGCTACCTACAAAATTATCCATTCTCTGGTTTTCCTTAAAAGCAGAATGTATTTTATTATATAGCAATGTGCCCAGTAGCTCTACGACTGCATTTCTCAACCTTCTTTGCTGTTATGACTGAGTGACTCTGTGATGTAAGCAGAAATATTGAGAGGGATTTCTTGGAAGGCTGCTTTAAAGGAGCTGATCCAGCTGGAAGGTGGGTCTTTTCACCTCCCCCTCCTTAATTTCTGTCTAAATTTCAGATGTGATGGCTGGAACTCCTGCAGTTGTATTGGACCACAAGGTGACCTTGGAAATTGAAACCATTCAAGCACTGGCTGGCCTACCTCCAGATTTGTTTTAAGTGAGAGAAAAAAAATCAAGTTCTAGCTTAAATTATGGTTCTTTTAGGCTTTTCATAATGTGCACACAAACTTAAACCTGATACTATTATGTGGTTAATATATTATAGCATTATTATTATTATTATTATTATTATTATTATTTTGTTGTGTTTGGTAAATAAATATATATTTTATGAATTTCTTTCCATTATTATTTTATTCAATTTATGCATAACCCACACACATGCAAGCACATATTCTTGTATCAATGCAAAATTGTGATTGTAAACATGCTTTCTTAGAGTTTTTGGATTTTTTTTCTTCCTTTTTTTTTTTTTTTAGCTTGGTTCCCCCATTTATTAACAGTCTTCTATCCACTGGCCAAGATAGGCTGAGGGGCAGGGCAGGAAGGACCAAAGAAGAATAAAGTATAGGCATATGAATAAAGGGTGGTGGCCATGTTGCTTGTCATAAATATTCTGGCGCAGAATCACACTTGCCCACCCCGTTACAGTCTCCCCCCACCTGGTTTGCCAAGAAAATGGATACTGTGGCACATGGCGCATGAGCAGACTTGGTGTGTCACTTCCAGGTGGAAGTCTTTAAGCACCAAAGTCTAGTTTGCCACACATCCCCTTCCCCTGCATCAAGAGGGAGCACCTATCAGCTTTTCTCCCTCAGTGACTGTGATGAGCAGGGTTCCCTGCCAACCTGTGTTGGGTGTGAGTGAGAAATAAACCTTAGCTGTATCAAACTACTGAGATGTGGGATTGCATGACTTCATAGTGTAACTCAGCATATCTGCACTGAAATAGGAGAATGTAACAGGGACTGCTAATTGTCTCCTTCCTTCAGTAATCAAACCCCTCGTCTAGCACTACCCAGCTAAAAAGTACATTTCCTAGCTTCTTTTTCACTTAAAAGTGCCCTTGTGATTTCCTTATAGCCAGTGAGGTATCAGTGGAAGAATTATTTACAATTTCTGGTTATTCCCTTTAAGGAGAGGGTCATATCCTGCCTCCCCTTCTCTAGTTGCTGCTAGTTGGAATGCAAATGTAATGACAGGTGCTACAGCAGCCACATTAGACCAAGAGATGAATGCCCCATGTTGAAGATGGCAAAGCACCAAGAAAGAATTTGGGTCCCCATCACTGTGGAGCCACCTGGACTGTTACATGAGAGAGAAATAAAATTATATTTTAGTTAAGTCTCTGTTATTTAAGCTTTGGTTATAGCAGTTGGGCCTGGAACCTAATACCTGGAACCTAATATGTAACCCGTGTGTTAGCCTTGTCTTGACAATTAGAGTATGGCGGATAGAGACCATATCAACTTCCTTATGAATGAATCAAGTGAGACCCTTGCCCTCCAGAAACAGGGGAGGACATCCAGGCACCACAGTGATCACTCTCACAGGGGTTTCAGAAAACCAAGCCAGGGCAAAGCCCCATGACAGGGAAACACATGGGAAGGGAACCTAAGCCAGTCCATTGCTAAAGAAGGGGGTGGTCTTGGGTCAGGCTTCCCAGAGGCAGCCATGAGACGAGGTTTCATGTACAAGGGACTTATTTCAAAGTTGCTCCCAGAGAAATTAGTGAGGGAGAGGAGGAAGCAAGACAGGGAAGGGATAAAGCGCAGCACAGGTGTGATTTTGTGCAAGTCCCAAAGGAGACTCTGGAATATAAATCAAACCTGAACAGCACCAAACCCGCGGGAAGGAAACTAGGCTCTCTGTCACACTCACACAAGCGCCTCCCAGCCGTTGGCTGGCACCTATGGGCTGTTGCATTAGATCCTCCAAAGACGAGTCACAGGTTTCACAAGAAGCAAAAGCACGCCAAAGCCGGGGAAAATGCAACCTCACATAATATGGAGGTGGCTCACACCGCCTTTACTCTCCAGCATCACATCAGGAACTATGCCAAGGCTTCGGGAAGAGCCCCTTTTTGCCTCTAGAGGCAAAGACACCCTATACGCAGGGGGACACCATTCCTAGTGAACTGTGGAGGAACTAGCAGCTGGATGGAGCAGGAGTGCATTTCAACCCATTGGTGCCCACAGCTTTTTAAGCCCCACACCCACACGCAAAAGGTTTTTAAGAGCAAGATGCGGGAAGGGGTGTGACTGGTGATGAAGTGCTCAGCCAAGACAGACGAGGACAGGTCTCTAGCTTGGACCCCCAGGAACATTAAGCCTTTGGTGTCTCATTATAGCTCCTCACTGTTCCATCCTCATTCACCGTGATAAAGCCCCAGGAAGTCAAACAAATCTCCTCAACCCCAGGGGGCAGCTGGATGTCAGAATGAAACAGCCACTCTCCGTGAAGCAGCCCCAGACAGAGCACGGAATTTGCACTCAGACAGACCTGGGTTCATATCTTGACTCTACCACTCACTAGCCATGTGTCCTCGTCTTTTTTTTTTTTAGTAGAGGGCAGTGTTACTGGCCCTCATATGTGGGATCCGAACCGGGGCCCTCTGGCGTCCCAAACCAGCTCTTAACCATCGCGCCACTTGGCCGGCCCTGCCATGTGTCCTCAAGGGAGCTTCTTAATACCTCTCAGCCTCAGTTTCCTCACCTGTAAATTGGTAACACTCTCAACTCCATAGGGCTCCCATGAACAGTACATGGGAAAACGCATTCAATGCATATGGGGCTCCTCGAATGAATCAGGCTCTGTGCCTGGGAGACTAGAGTGGTCACGGAAGACCTCACTGAGGAGGTGGCAGTGGAGATGACAGCTGAATGTGGAGAAGGAGCCAGCCATGCAAAGAGCTGGGAGAAGAACATTCCAGACAGGGGGAATACCAACAGCAAAGGCCCAAGGTAATCAAGCTCAGTAAATTGCTGCTGTTCCACCTCCAGCCTCTCTTCCACACTTGGACACACCACTGTCCGTAAGGGAACATCGAGGCCACAAGTCACCCACCGTGACCTCATCACACACTTGTCTAGTAAGTTACCTGCAAGGAGCCCTCACCCCCCTCCCCAGAACAGCAACCTCTGGGGCTGTGTGCAGTCTGAGGCACAGAGATCAGAACTGGCAATAGACCCGCTTTTGCTCTGGGCTGGGGGCTGTGCGGATAAGGTGACTATCGTGCCAGCCCTACCAAGTCCCCGGAGGCGCAGTGGACGTCACCACTAATGACTGACCCTCTCTGCTTGCTTGTCCTCCTGGGAAAAACCTCCAGTACACCGATAGGGCCAAGAGAAAAGTAAACACTGCAGTCTAATCTTCCCTGTGTGATCATGGGGCCCCCAGACGTGGTCACTCCCCTGGCAGAGCCTGGTTTCCTCCATTCCTTCTCAAAAGGTGGCCACGGGGTATCACCACCAGCACCTGACCCCGAGGCCTGGTGGCTGAAACTCAACTTGCCGTTAGTTGGAACCCAGGGATTGGCCAGCCTTTCCCCACGCATCTGCCCTGAACTGCCCTTCTCCACCCAGACCATAAAGCAAAGACCCCATAGAGCATGAGTGGTTTCATCCCCGACCAGGGCCTTCGACGCTCCAGGGTCTTTCCTGAGCATCAAAGAAGCAACAAGTTCCTTGAAACCAGATTTGTCCGAGTCTCTGACTCAGCCCAGCATTCCGTGAAGAACCAGTAAGACATTGGCTCTCAGCTGCCAAAGGCTGAGCAGAAAATGCTCGTTGCTCTAAATGCAAGCCAGTGCCATGCTATCCTGTGAGGGTCGGTGCTGTATGAGTGACGGGGGGGGGAGCCGTGGCACTGCCCAGCTGGGCACAAGTCGGCCGCTGTCTGTATGACTGCCTCCTGCCTCCTGGTGGTACTCCAGCTGTACCCCACTGTGCCTGGCACCTGGGAGAACCATCTCCCAGTATTGCTTTCCTGCTGCTGTGAGACCACAGGTCTGGCAATACAGCGGGGCCAGACTTGAGGAGGAAGCGGAAAGGACTTCAGCTCTGCCACCTGCAGACCTCTGAGAGTTAGTTGCCTGGGGAAGCCGAGCAGCAGTGGATTCCGCTGAGGCTCCTCTCACCGTTCCCTTCTCAGAGCTCTCCCAGCCTGAGAACCAGAGGCTGGTCCCAGAACTTTGCTAACTTACCTTGCAACCTTTTGGCTAGTTACACACCCCAGCCCTCAGTCTCCTCATGTCTGAATGAGGCGATTAGACTTGTTCAGGAATAGTAGTCATTCCAGACTGAGCGCCAATGATGACTAGTGGAACAAGGGGCTGAGGCCACATCCAGTGGTCAGGGGTGCTCTGACTGCCTGGCTGTATCTGCCCTGGACTAAGAATGGGGAGTGGCAGACCAGGTGCCACGTAACTGCCACCCATGAGCTGGAGGACCTGGTGGAACATACTGCCATGTAGGCTGAGATCAAGTAGTCATAAGGCAGAGGTTACTGACTGGGAGGGTTGTGAATTCTTCAACAGAAACCCAAGCTAGGCGGAGGGATCCCCCTTCCGGAAGGAATGAATACCAATAAATGAACTCTGGGTACAAGACATGCCAGGAAGGTGAGATGAGTGAGACAGTATTTTAAATGCTTTTGATGATCTGCCCTTTTGTTGTCCAGCTTGAAATGAGGCCAACAGCTCGAGAGTCATCAAAGGGCCACTGGATGTTGCTGTCCCTCTTTCCGGTGGCTCACTAGCAGCGAGTATCACTCTATCCCCTCCATGTCCAGAGCAGGAATTCCAGCAGGAAGGATGCGACCTCAGCACAGTGTCCAGAAGACCAGAGTGAGACCAGAGCCCTGGTAGGTACCCTCCCATTCCTTTCCCAGGCCTTCTTCCCCATCCTAGTGCCTCCTGGGTCCTGCACAAGCTGCTCTCCTCTGTTAGTTGTGAATTCCTCCTCCCTTCCCTTCCAAACACCCCATGGCCTCACTCCTTGGCTCACCCCTACCCAGGCCCTATCTCTTACCCTGCAGAAGGCAGCAAGGGGGCAAACCAGGGAGAGGCGTTCCCAGTTTGTTTTCCTAAAAATGTCCTCATTCCTTCCACCTCCAGGCCCTGATGTGACTCCTCGAAGTCTGAAACTGGACAAAGCAGACCTGGGGGGGTGTGGGGGCAGTTAGCAGGAGAGGAGATAGAATAATGAACAGGTCAGGCTCCCGTGACTCAGCCCATGGGGGCCTGCCCGGGTCTGCTTTTCTTGGGCCCCTCAGAGCAGCACTACAGACTTCAAAATGGAAGTGTTTTAAACTTCTTATTACAAAAAAAAAAAAAAAGAACAGTATCATGAATGTTTGATTTCATCATTCAGCATCAAGAATTACATGACTGTCTTAGCCAGCCCAGCTGCCACAGGCTGGAGGCTGGAGTCTAGAAGTCCCAGATTAAGGCGCAAGCCATTTTGATTCTTGGGGAACCTCTTCTTAGTTTGCAGACAGCCCTCTTCTCACTGTGTCTTCACATTGTGGTGCTGAGGGGTGGTGGGAGCAGGCACCCTCACGACCCCATCTAAACTTAATTACCTCCCAAAGGCCTCATCTCCAAACACCAGAGATTTAGGGCTTCAATGTATGAATTTGAGGGTGGACACAACTAAATCCATAGAAGCTACGAAAAATCTTTGTTTTATCCAGACCCTCATTTAAAAATTTTTAAATACTTTATTCATTTTTGCTCAAGTATTTTAAAGCAGAGCTTGCCATTTCACAAAACATATATAATCACAATGCTATTTTATTCCAAACAAAATTAACAACTTTAATATTACTTAATATCCACTCCATGTTCACATTTTTCTGATTCTCTAAACAATAAAATAAAGTAATGCCTTTTTAACAGTTTATTTAGCCAAATTAGGAATCAGGGTGTAGAAGAGGTTCACATATGCTGCATTCGGTTGTTGTTTCTTAAGACTTCTAGTAAATAAGTCTCCCCCCTTTTTATGCCACTTATTTGTTCAAAAAGTGGAAGCAGGTAGGTTCTTTTGTCCTACAGAATGTCTTGAGTATTGGGTTTGGGAGATTGCGTTCTTGTTCCTTTAACTATGTATTTCCTGAAAACTCGTTGTTAAATCTAGACTCAAGTTCAAAAATTTGTATTGGTACTTCATAGGTAGTTCCATATATTTCTTATTATATCACTTCAAGAAGCACATAATTTCTAGTTGCCCCACTTTTATAGACATCGAGATTGATCTGTGGGGCCTGATGCTGCCAACCTCGTCTGTCTGTTATGAACTTCCCCACGACCCTTCGTCATACGGTTTTAACATCCACCAATGGTCCACTGTTTCATTAGGAGTTACAAAACAGTGATTTCCTAATTCTACTATTCCTTCCGAATTTAATTGCTGGAATTCTTCAATAAAGAAGAATTTTCCTTCATCAACTATTTGTAGCTATGTGAAATATGCTTCTTACAGACAAAAATAGCAATAAATACTGATGATTTACTTCCCTTTCTCCCTCAATGATCAGAATAATTCATTGGTGCCTTAGCAAGCACCCATGGTGACATATTAGATGTTGTATAATATCCTGTGAAACGCGTGGCTTTTTATATGTTTAATTTGTTCCAATTGATTTGATGTACTGCTCAAATTGTCCTACTTTTTGGCCCGTGGAAGCTTTTGCATATTGATTCCTGAGTCTTTTGTCAGGCCCCACCATCTGGCACTTGAAGACGCTCCAGGTTCATCTTGTCCATTTCTTCACCCAGCCCTGGAAGCAGCCAGCTCATCAAAAATCCCTGAATCCTCTAATGGAAAATAATATTTAAAGGCCGGGCCTCAGGCTAGTCACTGTCATCAGGTTTTCATTGCTTCTACGCTTTCCAGGAAATACCTATTTTTAGGGGAAAAAAAATAGTGCAAACTTATATTTCCAATTCAAGTTTTAAGATTGCAGGGTTTTTACTTAAACTTTCTTGTTTTATACGTAACATGTCTTCACTGCAAGTCTGGTTTCATAACAACACTAGCACAATTTTTTTAACCTAGAACATACATGCAGTTGTTTCAAAGTAACCGTAGCAATATGACCGACAATAAAGTTGCCGGGTACAGTTTCAGATTCCACTGGGGTCATTTTCTTTTGCAATTTTTTTGTTCTTAGACAATATCTGTGACTGTAAATGTAGAGTCAAAATTCTGCATTTTAAAGCCACTTGAAGTAATGTTTTGCTTTGTGTGGCTATGTCACCAACTTGATACAAATAGGCCCATTTATTTTAGTTTGTTCTCAATTTTGAGGGTAGTGATTTTTATATATTTATTTTTTGCTTCTGTAACACATTTACATGATTGCAAACTTGAACATAAAACAAGAAACATCTCACTTCTATTCCTACCCCTCGCCCTAAATTACAACTTTTATTAGTTTTTGGTTTATTCGTCCCTTGTTTATTATTGAAAAAATATATATATGTGTGTGCGCACATGTCTTGTATGTAAAAGCAGCAAATGGTAAACGCGGTTCTGTCCCCTCTTTTTTTATAAACTAAACAGTATACACTAGAGATCTTGCCCATTCATTCCTCTTTCCACCTGTATAATACCCAGTTGTGTGGATGCACTAGACCTTATCTGACATTGCCCTGCTAATGGTCACTTCTGGTACATTTCTAATCTTTCGCTTCTGCAAATAACATCACAGTACATTGCTTGTACAACATCTTTTTGTATTTTTGCCAGTCTATCTTTGGGATAGATTCCTAGGAGAATTGCTTAGTTAAAAACAATACGAGGTCAGACAATTAAGTTCACAAACTCATCCTAGAAAAAGTGCTACATACCTCATTGCTGAATATCACTATGTCACCTTCGAAGTACTCCCCTGGGGAAGCTATGCAAAATGCCAGCACCTAGTCCACCCTTCAAATGAATTTTGGAACTCTTTTTATGGAATGGCCATCAGAGTTGTCGTCGTATTAGCCTTGATGTCCTGAATGTCATCAAAATGTCTCCCTCTCAATATTTCCTTTATCTTTGGGTAAAGAAAGAAGTCATTGGGGGCCAGATCAGGTGAGTAGGGAGGGTGTTCTAGTACAGTTATTCATTTACTGAGTAAAAACTCCCTCACAGACAGTGCCGTGTGAGCTGGTGCATTGTCATGATGCAAGAGCCATGAATTGTTGGCAAAAAGTTCAGGTCGTCTAACTTTATCCTGCAGCCTTTTCAGCACTTCCAAATAGTAAGCTTCATTAACTGTTTGTCCTGTTGGTACAAATTCATAATGAATAATCCCTCTGGTATCAAAAAAGGTTAGCAACATTGTTGCAAGTTCCCGAACTTAATTGTCAGACCGCATATGTGTGTGTGTCATTTACTAGCTTCTGTCAAATCTTCCCTCCTTAGGTGTTGAACCTCTAAAACTGAATTTTAATAATGTGGAATAATGAGGGGTAACACGCAGAGCCTCCACTCCATCCACCACCTAAGCCCGGGTACCAGGCCAACCTTGGGTTCTTCTATGCAAGGGACAGACCAGGACAGATCTCACATGGGAACACTGAGGCCCTAGGAGTCCTGGAAGGAGAAATAATTTGCATTCTCTTTACTTTGGCTGGAATAATTCTCTTTACTTTGGCTGTTCATCTCAGATTGAGCAGAAGCTCTGGGTGGTCAGTCAGTTTTTGTTTTCTTTGATTGATAAGACACTTAAAAATTAATGATTCCTTTGTATGTTTGGTTTGGCAGACAGAGTGTTGCCAAGGCATGGCTCTTACTGGAGAATTACACCAGCTGCTCAGCAAATGGAAGTTAATAAGCGTATTGGTTTATCCAACCCTGGTGGTCTTTTTTACCGATGGAAGGAAAATTAATATGATTAGGATGCTTTCCGTCTCTTATTCATTCAACCAACATGAACTGAACACCTCCCCAGTCCTTTCTCTACTCCCACCTCGGCCAGAAATAAAAACATGCACAGCCTGCAGGCTGAATCCAGCCCATAGTTACTTGAAGTTTGGCTCACACTACGATTTTGGAAGAAAAAAAAAATGTAATTAGTAGCTAACATTTAAAAATCAGGGGAGTTCACATAAGTATCCAGAGTCCTGACTTCTCTTGAAAACTTGGCCAACCAGGCCACTTTCTAGCATGGCAGCCACTGGTCAGAGCTGAGTAGAGGCTGCCCTTTGTGGGGGGACATATGCTGCCCTGTGTCCATGATGCCCGTCCAGCCCTTTCATTCATTTCCGTTGCCTCCTGGGCCTTGAGTTCATGAGCCTGCCCTGGGCCCCCAGTTCCCTGAAGGCAAGGGCCCCCTGTGTCTGATTTGACTTCCCAGCATCTAGCCCAGTCCCCAGCGTACCGTGGGTCCTCAATAAATGTTTGTTGGATGAGTAAAATATCTTGGGGATGCATGCATCATATTTCTTCCAATATTAAAATTGTATGATTATCATACTGTCCTAGCTTAGGTCTTTGAAGCAGATTGGCATCATAAGGACCCCTGATTTGTGCCCTCTGTCCCGCTATGGAAAGCCACTCATATGTCAGTGGCCTGTCCCAACACCTTCTCTCTGCCATTTCACCTGTTTCTCCTAGTAATCTCATCTCCAGATGCAGGCAGCAACGCACACCTGCTGGGCTCACTGGGAAGACTGCATGAGACATGCAAGAATGTCAAGCATAGTGCCTCGCACTTATTTCTATGGTATTCTTGGCAGTGTTTTATCTCCAAGATAGCAGGCATTTCCCTACTCTGTTAGATCACGGTGTTTTGTTTTTTGGTGTTGTTTTTTTTTTTCCAGCTAAGCCCCCAAGGCAGAGATTACAGCAGAAATCTCTATATTCTGAAACACTTCTAAGTTTTCTCCTCAGGAATACAGATGGAGATAAAGATCTATCTTATCAGGAGGTGTGTATTTATTTTTTCTTTTCTTTCTTTTTTTTTTTTTTTTTGATGCTTGACCACTGTGATGTGTATTTCTTATCCGGGGCCATCAGCAGCCCCCAAGGGAAAAATTAAGGCAGGTCAGAGCATATATAACCAGCCGGTCTTGCCCGTCACTGTATGCTCAAAACCCGCTCTTTCCTGAGTACACGAATCCAGGAAGAAAGCATGAAGTGGATCGCGGTCCTCAGCCTGGTGGCCTTCTCAGAGTGCTTAGTCACGTAAGTATGGGGACTGCAGGTAGCATCAGCTCTTTCTGGGCTCTTTCTCACTGTTGTCTTGTTTCTACCACTATCCAGAGGTAGAAAAGGGAACGCAAGCATTCTCTGTCTTAAAGTTCAAGTCTCCATTTATTGATGAGTAGCTTGCCGTGTGCACTGTGGGGCCCAGGAGTCTTGGGACAGGCCTGTAGGGTTGAACAACTCCAACTTGCACATGGAGTAGGTGAATGGTGCGCCCCAGAATTGTTCAGTGCACAACCTGTGCAACTGTAGGTGTGGTCCCATCTAGGGACAGCATTTCTCTCGAATTTGCTTCCATGTCTTCTCCCTTCTCTCTCCCCATTCCCGTGTGTTTGTGTCTCTGTGTCTTCATCTCGGTATCTGTCTCTTCTATCTCTCTAGCTCTTTGGATGCCTCTGCACGTGCAGAACTCTCTATGTTTTATTCCCCCATCTCCTGGCCTCCTTCCCTTCTGCTAGAACCCTGGAGAAAGATCAGGAGGACTTCTTCTAGGCCCAGTTTTGCCTTAACAAGCAGTGTGGCCACAGCCAAGTCACATACCCCCTGCATTTCAGATTCCTCCCCTGTAAAAGAGGATAACGCTTCCCACTCAACCTGCCTCCCAAGACTTCTTTGAGAAGGAGACAGTGAGATGACAGTAGCAATAGTAATGGCTGTATTTGTCGAGATCTCTTTATGTCAGGTGCATGACATCCATCATCTCACTTTTATACCCAAAACACTCATGGGAGGGGGTATTATCATTCTACTTCTTTATACATGGGGAAACTGAGGCTCCAAGAACTCATATGGCTGACCCAGGGTTACAATAGAACCTGTGTTCAAACCTCGGTCCATTGCCATGGTCTTTCCATTGTGTTGGATGGCCTGTCCTGATAATGACACTCATAAAAATGCTTGGAAAATACACGGTGTGATCAGAAGGCAAGGTGTGGTGGTCGCACTGAATCACGGGGCAGTGGGTTGCTGTCTTCTTTGCCTCCCTTTCCCCATGAAAGAATCCCTCTGACGAAGATCAAGTCCATGCGAGAAAATCTCCGGGAAAAAAACCTGCTGAAAAATTACCTGGAGAGGCATCCTTACAGACTGACCTACAAGTTTCTTCAGAAACAACCGGACTCAGGAATACCTTTTGAACCCATGCGCAACTACCTGGATGTGAGTGTGAAGGCGGGTGGCCAAGCACTGGGGTTCGTCTGGAGGTGGGAGCCGGGATGCTAGGCTGGGGCTCCTACAGGCTGGGGGGCAGGGATCCAGCCCCAGAGGAGAAAGCACACCCACCCTCCACTCTTAGCCTGTGGTGACTGGGTCCAGCAGTGACCAGGCAGCAGGTAAACATCCATTTCTGTGCCAATGATATGACATATCACTGGGCACCTGTGAAATCACTTGGTTTGACAGGTTCTGTTCCTTCTGAACTATTTGAATCACTGAGTTATAGGGGAAGGGTGAGCCATGTCTGATCAAACAACAAAGCCAACTGTGAATCGAGTTTGATGCCCCCTGACAGAGGAAGTTCAGCCTCCGAAGCCTCAAGAATGACACAGGAAAAAGTTATTGAGCCCCTGCAGTGCGTGAGGTTGTAAAATACTGACATGGTTATTGTTCTTGATAAGAAAGGCTTTAGTCTCTCTGTAAGAAGAGATAGGCAAGGAGTAAATACATGTCAACTAAAAGTGCCACGGCATGGTATTGACAGCACACGTTTTGAGTTTAGAGGAAGCAGCCTAGGGTGAGCTAGGAGGGCTTCCTGGAGGAGGAAGCACTCAAGCTGGGCCATGAAGGGTGGAAGGATTTGGAGAGCTGCAGGGGAGACTGGAGAACTTTTCAAATGCAGGCATTGGCCTGAGCAGTGGCTGTAAGGTGGGGTGGTTGGAAAGTGATTTCAGAAGACATGAGACGCTCTGACAGAGGTAGGCATCTTGGGGACAAGGGGTGGCCAGGGCAGCCAGGGCTGCCCTAATCGCTCCTCCCTGGCCCTGGCAGCTGTCCTACATTGGCACCATCAAGATTGGAACCCCCCCTCAGGAGTTCAGGGTCATCTTTGACACGGGTTCAGCTGACTTATGGGTGCCCTCCATCTACTGCTCCAGCCAGGCCTGTGGTGAGTGTCCCCAAACCCCGTCTCAGGCACCTCCCTCAGCCTTTGGGAGGCTGACAGATACTCACCCCCTGCATCTGCAGCTAAACACAATCTCTTCAACCCTTGGCTGTCTTCCACCTTCTGGGAAACGGGCCAACGCATCATGCTCAGCTACGGCTCTGGGATTGTGAAGGGATTTCTCGGCTATGACACTGTCCAGGTAAGGTGGTAACCAGAGGCTGAGGCAGGGCTCTGCTTAGAGGATGAGACACAGAGTCAGCTGGGAGCGCCTGTCCTTCCCAAAGTCCCGCAGCAGCTGGTCACCCGCCCTGTGGGGCTGTGTTTCTGGGGAGACAGTGGCCCTGCTGACAGACAAACGTCCAACGTGGCTAACCCAGTGGGTGGGTCTTGGTGCTGAAGGGGCTTGGGGACATGGATTTACAGTCCCTTTCCCCATGGTGAGTGCAAGGCTGATTTTGCTGGGGGCAGGGAGAAGTGAGGGAAAACCACCCACTTTTATATTCTCAGATTGTGCCAGGCACTGTGCTGGGCATTTTCATTGTAATAACCTGTTTAATCCTGCAACCACCCCATGTGGCAGGCACTACTGTTATCTGCATTATACAGACGAGGGAACTGAGGTACAGAGAAATGAGTGCCCTGCCGAGATCACACACCTGGTGAGCGGCAGAGCTGGGATGCGAGGCAGGACTCGTGCAGGTGTGGGGTATTTTTCAGGAGAGGTCAGAACTGATCGGGGCCTCTGAGGGCTGCCGAGAGCTCCAGACACCAGGGCCAGGAAAGCAGGAGAGGGCCCTGATAAGAGAGTTCTTACTTTGGGGGGCCTATGAAAATCTAATTAAAACTATGAGCTGCCTACACACACACACACACACACACACACACACACACACACACACAAAAGTGTACTTCCCAGGCAGACTTTTCATAAGAACCCTGGCAGCTACATGGTATAACTGGCTTCTGTCTCCCAGGGAAATGCGTACTCCACAGTAAATTGCAGTGAATTCACTCCATTTCTGTCATCAGATTACGGTAATGCCAAACAGAAGACTATCCTTCTCTCTTCTCCCACTTGGTCCCATTCTGAGACTCAGTCTCCCCACCTGTACAGAAGGGATAAAGCGTATTTGACTAAGAGGATGTTAGCAGGAGGAGCAGGTGTGGGTTAAACTCCACAGTGCTGCACAAAGGGAACCCGTATCCCTATTCTGGCTTCTTATAACCATCTGAGGTCAGCCCAGGGCACAGCCAGGCTTCAGCCGACCCCTGTGGTGCTAGTGGCATCTGCCCACACACCTCCATCCCTGCCCAGCCCCAGCCCCACTTCCCAAACCTTTACACGAGAATGACCTCCTCTCCCACAGATTGGGGGCCTTGTCGACGTGTCCCAGGCATTTGGCCTGAGCCAGACGGCGTCCATCCAATCCTTAGAACATGGGGACTTTGATGGCATCCTGGGCCTGAGCTACCCCAGCATCGCCCTCCAAGGGGCCACCCCTGTCTTCGACAACCTATGGAAACAAGGCCTCATTTCTCAGAAGCTTTTCGCCTTCTACTTGAGTAGGTAAGTCTGGGCTGGACAAGCCCTTTCTCCAAATCAGCTGTAAGATGCTTCTAGTTGCATAAAAAATTATAGATGACCTGATCCAAGAGTTTCCTGAGAGATAGTCTAGTCCAAGGTTCAGCAAATTGTGGCCCAGGGCCACATCTGGCCCGCCACCTGTTTTCATAAATGAAGTTTTATTGGAACGCAGCTCTGCTCATTCAGTTACATCCTGTCTATGGCTGGTTTTGCTCTGCAATGGCAGCATCATGAAATTGCAGCACAGATCATGCAGCCTACAGAGCCTCTGGCCTTTTAATATGACCATCTGGCCTTTTAAAAAGTTTGCTGACCCCTGCGGCTCAAGTCCTTCCTTTGACAGATGGAGGAATCAAGGCTCAGAGAGGAGCTTTGCACAAAATTGCCCAGTCAGGTGCTGGTAGTGGCAGGACTCAAACTCGCCCTCAGCACTGTCCCCCACAGTGGGGGTCAAGCCATCAGCAGGTCTCCAGAGTCACTGGGCTCAGTAGCAGGAAAAGCTGAAGTCCCTGACTGGTTGAGCGGCTGTGGGGTGGGGGGCGTGGAGAGAAGCACAGACTAGAGGAGGACCCTGTTGTCAGATTGTCTTCCCACCAAAGGCAGAGGTGGTCCCCACAGATTTGAGTAGGAGGCAGAGAGTGTGGTTGAGGCTGTGGGCTCTGGGGGGATCTGAGTTCCCAGCTTTATAGCATGAAGTGCAGCAAATTATTTAGCCTCCCTAAGCCTCTGGGATTCTTGTACCCAATCAAAGAAGATGACTCATTCAATAAATATTTATTGAACACCTACTATGTGCTGGATACTGCTCTGTGCACGAGAAGGAGACAGACAAGAGGGAGAAAAGCCAGGCAAGAAATAAGTAAATTTAAAAAGGGGAAAAGATAAGTCCAGATAGTAATTGGTTCTGGGAAAGCAATAAAACCAAGTGACAGTGGCCAGTGATGGGAGTGTGGTTTTAGATGGGCAGTGGCGAAGGCCTCTCTGAACTGAGAACGTGTGATGGGAGACAGGCAAAGTTCTAGGGTGGGTAGTAAGGGTAGAGATGCCGGGAGCAAGTGCAAAGGCCCCAAAGCACATCAGAGGACCAGCAAGGGGCCAGTGTGGCTGAAGCACTGGGAGGGCGTCAGGGAGAGGGGAGGGGAAAAGGCTTGGGGGTGGGGGGAGGCACGGGCAAGACTGCCCCAGAGTCGTGTTCTAGGTGGGAGTGGAGGGGGTTAGGCAGAGAAAATACATGATCAGATCTGCATGTTTGAAAGCTCACCCTGTGTGCATGCTGGAGAATGACGGACCGAAGAGGAGGCAGGAGGCCCAGGGAAGAGGCTGGGCAGCCTCTGTAGGGGAGAGAGGGTGGCAGCTTGGTTCAGGGAGGTGGAGGGAAGAGGAAGTCAGGATATACACAGGAAGAAAAGGCACAGGACTTGCTGATGGGGTCAATGCAGCAGGAGGAAGAGCGGGCAGGGATGCTTTCTCCCTCACTAACATTTTACTGCGAGCCCAGGGCCAGCTACACAATTGGCAGGAGCCAACACAAAATGAAAAAATGGGGGGCTTCTTGTTCAAGACGAACAGCAGAGGCGCGGGGACCTGATGAGCGTGGGCCCTGTGGATGGCACAAGTCGCAGGCCTGTGAAGCCAGCCCCGTGTGAACTTGAACACACAGCCCACGGCTTCCCACCGGCCTCAGCTTTTCTGAAAAATGACAGACTAGATGAGATGGAGGCTAGTCCCCTCTAGCACAGCATCTTCCAACAGCATCTCTGAGCACTCTGGTCTCTGGAGGGGACCTGGCTGCCTTCAGAAAAGGGGGGGTGGTCGGAGCCTAGCCAGACTGTCCAAGATCAAACCTTAGCTTTGCCACTCGTTAGCCATGTGACTGACCCTGGGCAACTACTCAGCCCCTCTGTGCCTCAACTTCCCCACCTGTGAAATGAAGGTCACGGTAGTGCCTGCTCCACAGGGCTGAGTGATGTGTGGGTAAGTTATCACTGATAAGCGCAGCCCTGAGTGCCTGGTGTGTTGCCGAGCTTGGGAAAAGCCCCCCTTTATTCTCCCCTCACAATGAGCCTTCCCTCTGCCTTCCCCATCAGCCACGAGAAGGAGGGCAGCGTGGTGATGTTCGGCAAGGTGGACCCATCCTACTACAAGGGAGACCTGAAGTGGGTGCCAGTGACCAAACATGGCTACTGGCAGATAGCCATGGACAGGTAAGCCCCTCCCTCTGAGGGCCACACCAATGATGTCTCCACACATGCACGTGCACGCAGACACATACGCACATACAGACACACAGAAGTACACAGACACAGACACATACAAACACACATAGACTCAGGCAGACACAAAGACACACACACATGACACAGACATGAGCAGACACACACAGACACAGACATGTACAGACATGCACAGGCAGATGCACACAGATGCACACATAGACACACACTTACAGTCAGGTCCACAAAGTCACACATAGCCACACACTGACATACAGACATGCAGACACACACCAACATGGGTTCATAATCGCCCCAGGACTCCTGACCAGTGTCCTGAGCTGAGAAGCTGGATCGGGCCTAAGTCATGGAGCAGGATGAGAGGGGACAGCCCTGGGGACTGAACTCTCTGGGAAGAGGCCCATGCAGCCTGAGAGGGTTGCACTCACCATGCTATGGGGTGGATTGCAGTGAAAAAGAGAACAAAGAGAACTTCACCAGTCTGAACTGGGTCATGATAAGGTGACTAACTGTCCCAGGTCATCCGAGACTAAGGGTGTTCCCCATACATGGGACCACCAGTATGAAAACCGGGAAAGACCTGGACAAACGGGAAGGCTGACCACCCAGCAGTGGAGAGGTGTCGGCTTTACCCTGGAGACCTGAAAGCCAATCACACAAAGAGATAACCCCACCCCACTCCCATTCTGAAGTGGGGCAGGGTTTGTGTCAGAGTGAATCAGGAAGCTGGGGGTTCAGGGGGAGCCTGAGAACAAGGGGGCCATAATGAATGGGATTCTGTGCAATACCACCAGAGAAAGTTTAAAATGTCCTTTGGAGGCCCACATCCTGCCCGCTGGGCTAGCCCAGGCATTGCCTGGCCAGGGGCCCCTGTGTCTGGGGGGTGGAGATGAGGAAGCAGGTAAACAACACACAGCTCCCTTCCTGCCACTCTGAGCTTCTGCTGCCCAGAAGAACCTCCATCTTCTCTGTGTGGCTTTCACAACTTGTCAGACACCAAGATACATGTCTCCAGTGGGCCCTCCTTCATTCACTCATTCATTCAACAAACACACGTTGAGTATCCACTGTGTGCTGGGCACTTGAGGGAGGCACTGAGGATATAAGTTGCTCTTACAGACCTCACCACCCAGTAGGGCAGACATACATGAAAGATCAAGTCACACAAGTAATGAATTGCCACTCTGATACATGCTAGAAATGAGGCAGGGTATTCCGAGGGTGACTAGGAGAGGAGCCCGATCTAGCCCAGGCAGAAGACTTCCCTGAAAAAGTGACAATTAAGCTGGAACCTGGAGCATAAGAGAAATTAGCCAGACAAAGGGGACGGGGTAGTTCTAGTTGGGCAAAAGCCCTGAGGCGTGAACGAGCTTGGTGTATTCAAGAACTGAAAGAAAGTCAAAGGTCAGTGTGACCAGAAAAAAAGGGACACAGAGGCGGGCACGACCTGAAGGACTGACTGTTCCGGAGACAGTCAGGGAGGGGACAATAGTGGGGGGAGGCCGCAGAGTGATCCTGGTGGCTGCTTGGTTCCCCTGTCTCAGCATCTCCGTGAACGGGAAGGTTATTGCTTGTGAGGGCGGCTGCCAGGCTGTCGTGGATACCGGAACCGCATTGCTGTTTGGCCCAAAAGACCCTACCCTCAACATCCTGAAGATCATCAACGCCCAGCGCACCAACACTGGCGAGGTGAAGGGTCATGCCACAGGGTCACTCTGGGGCTCTCCACACACAGAAGGATCAACTGGGCCAAACTTGCCTCTCCCTCTTTCTCCAACAGCACGTCGTCGACTGTAACACCACCAACACCCTGCCTGACGTCATCTTCACCATCAATGGCGTCAAGTACCCAGTGCCAGCCACAGCCTATATCCAGAAGGTGAGGCGCCAACCCTGGGAGCTGGTTCTCAGGTCTGGGACTCGCAGGTCCCATTGGGCTGCTGCTGGAAGGAAGAGGCCCCCTGGAGGCCAAGCTGAGCCATTGCAGATGCTGCCAAGCTCACCAGGCTGGGCTGGCACCTCCCACAAAACAAACCTCTTGATAGCAAAGGGCTGTCTGGGGCATCCATCATCCTCAAATAAACATGGAGCTGCAGCCCCGTGCTGGCACAGTGCTAGGCACCAGGAGAGGAGAGCACCAAGGGCCTCTAACCTCAAAGAACTTTAGTGCAACCAGGCACTCAGATGGATGAACATGGGAAGTCAGCTGTAGCAATCCTGGGAATAGGCCAAAGGAATTAGGGACAGGTGGGGTTGGCTGGGGACAGTGCCAGTGTGTTGTCCCACCATAGTTATTAACAGTGCTCCCTTCCCATCTCGAAAGTGTCATGGTTTGGATGATAAATCATATAGTCACCTCAGTCCTAGGTCACAGCTTCCCTTGGCTAAGCCCAAGTCCCCCTCTGTGAAACGGGGTACCAACCCTTCCCTTTGTGGGGATGATTAGCTGCTGACGTGAATAAAGGATGCACAGTGATCGCACAGCACCTGGCACATAGTTGAGGCTTAATACATGTCAGGTCCCATGAGAGTTCAGAGGAGGCTTGAATAGGTTCAAAGAAGGTTTTGAGGAAAAGAGGGGTTTAAATAATTCTAAGCCCCCAGCCTCAAGGAGGCACGAGGAGGCCTGCCTGGGTCAAGGCAGGTCTACACTAGGCTCCATGCAAATGACACCCCACAGAGTTGTGCAAAGGGGCGCCTGGGTGTGATGAGGGCTAAACACACAGGGAGCTCCGGGGGAATTCACCCCGCCCAGCCTGGAGTGGCCAAGGAGAGCAGGTGTGGGTCCAGAAAGACTGTCCAGAGGGGGCTGAGCTCAGTCTTCGAGGATGAGTGGGGCTGAAGGGGAAAAGGAAAAGCAGTCTCTGCAGAGGGAACAGCCTGAGCATGAGTCCCAAGGAAAAACACAGCAGAGTGTGAGGGGAACTACAGGCAATTTCAGTTCCTGGGTGGGCGCCCCGTTTCTGCAACTGCAGAAAGAGCCACTTGGCTCATGGGAAAGGCGGGAAACAGGACTGAGAAGCTGCGGGCTCTGAGTATTGAAGGGGGTGGTAGGTGAGGGCTCAGGCTGACTGGTGTGTGTTTCTGTCTCCTCCAGGTTGACTCTGACCTCTGCTACAGCAACTTTGAAAGCACCTCACTCGACTTGGATCTCTGGGTCCTGGGTGACGTCTTCCTCAGGCTGTATTTCACCGTTTTCGATCGAGAAAACGACAGGATTGGCCTGGCTCCTGTGGTGTCAGTGTAAATGCTAGCACTGCTCCAGGAAGCAACCAGGCCCGCCCCAAACACACTCACACATACATTCGGGGTGTCCCTGTCCAGGGGCACTGGCTTGAACTGTGTTTGGTCCTCTGCAAAGCCCTATTTTCAGTAGAAAATAAAGGATCTCATTTTCAATGGTGCTAATATCAATGGGTGCCTCTCTTTGGATTTTGGAAGTGCGTAAGAATCAAGGACTCTAAAATCTAGTCTGGACCACAAGTGAGAGGAGCCCAATACCAGCTGGCTTAATCAGAAAGGGACAGTTACTGGAAGGATACTGGGGGTCCAGGATGCAGGGACCAGAGCAGGTCCAAAGAGCTCAGGGACTGGATCCAAGAAATCAAAAGCCATCAGCTCACTTTCTCTCCCTCTCTTTACCCCTTCTCTCATTTTTCATTCTCCTCACTTGACAGCTTTCTTCGGGCTTCTACACATGGTGAAGAACTTTGCTGCTGCCATCCTCAGATTTTCACATCCTGAAGGTATCTAACTGGAAAGGAGAGAAGCTCAGAAAAGAGCAGAGTACCAAGGAGGGCTCTGATTGGTCCACCTCAGGTCATGTGTCCATCCTTGGACCAACCATTGTGGCTGGGTCATGGGATACTATGATTGGCTCTACTTGGTCACATGGTCTGCCTATGCTGTGAATGGTGATTCACAGTTTCCTCCAGAACCAATGGCTGGAGCTGGCCAGAAGCAGTCCCCAAAAGAAGTAGCAGAGGGATGTTCTAGACAACAGAAGAGCTTGTAACTACCCCACAAACTCTGCCACCCCTTCATTCGGGGAATGGTAAGGGATAAGAATAGATTTTTATCCTTCCCATCTCAAAGGATGTTTGGCAGTGGGCTTCTGCTCCAGGGGGCTCTAGGTGAGGTCCTTCAAACTGGGATGGTTCCATTCTGTATCCCCAACACACACACAAGGCAGGAAAAGACCCCGTCATCAGCTCTCTGCCACCCATACCTGCAATGTCCTTTCCAGCCCTGCTCCCCAGGTGACAGGCCCATGTGGATGCCTGGACCATTCCTACTCCTCAGATACCCAGCATGGCCTCCAAGTCTGTCTTGGGAAGGTAGACTCTCATATAAAGGATGACCCAGGGTGCACAAAGCCTTCAGCCTTCCAAGCATACCATCCTGAGCTTCCTCCAGGGGGATAGCTCCAAAACCATTTGGTTTGAGCTGCCATGATTTGGCAAGTTTGAAGTGGGGGCATCACTTCTTCCCACCTGGAGACCCCAGGCAGAGGCCGAGGATGGTAGCAGCAGAGGTCAGAAGACAGAGGGAAGGGGGCCCAGACAGAAGAAAGAGCAGGAAAGAAGGTGGAAACAGAGCCCCATCTCAATGCATAGTACTGCCCTTTACTCAGGTGAGACAAACGTCAGCGAAAGTGATGTCTTCCTTCCTTCATCACCCTTTTGTTCGACACATATGTACTGAGCACCCACTATGTACCAGGCACTGCAGTAGACCTGTGGGGTAGAGGGCTGAATTAGGAACCCATGGTTGAGTTATGGAGAAATATAAAGAGATCACTTATTCCAATAACGATGGGTGCCAGATGGAGATAACAATAGCAACGTTGGATAGGAGGCCAAGTGAATAATCAGCTTTCTTTTCAGAAAGCCAGGGAAAGGTTTCCAGTGGTGTTGGGACAGTGACAGTGACCTCAACCTTGCCACCACACCCCCAAACCCTGCAGTCACCATCTGTGCGTAAAGCCACTGTATGTCCATGGTTATGTGTACTCAATCCCTTTGGGATGGCATGGGATTATGATCAGCATAAGGGGAGGCAAAAGAGGGCTGGAAGCAGAGCTGATAAAGGGCAAGGAAAGGGTGGGATCAGAATCGATATTGTTTTTAAACAAACAGTACATATCATGAACTGGACGTAAGGTAGACTCAAGTAAACTGTTTGTAAAACTCGTTTTCCAAGCAGGTCTTCATGAAACCATAAGCAACGTCTCTCTTGGTCAGAAACCAGCACTTACTCCACTTATTATTACAATAAGAGTAATAATAATAATAGCTCTACTTGATTACCTATGCCATCTCACTGTCTTCCCCGTGACCCCCTGCAAGGCATCTGCCCCCATTGTACAGATGAGGGAAGTCTCCTCCCATCTTCCGGCTCCAGCACTGAGTGCCAGGCACATAGTAGGCCCTCAATCAGTACATATGGGCTACATAAATGGGGGAATTAGTAAGTGCTCTCACTAGAGCACACTGCTGCATCCATGGTGGGAGACACCCGTGGTGGCAGCGTGGCTGACTGCCATTATATCAACTGTAAACGGTCAGACTTTACTCCCCTGAACAAACCTGTGGCCGGGGCTGAAGCTGTGTCTGTTGATGAGCTGCACTGTTCCTGAGGCTCTGTATTTGTAGCCTATGCCGCCAACGTGAGGCTGAATTCTGATCATCAAAGGAACAATTTCTCCCACCCTCCACTTTTATCCTTTACCAATTGCACACCAAGAGATTTATAGTTTTTGTTGGGAGGGAATATGAGGAAAAGGGAAAAGATAGCTCTTGAACACATCTTGTAAGAGTGTAAGTTGGTACAATCTTCTTGGAGATGACCTGTCCTTAAATATGTATGGCCTTTGCCCCAGCAATTTTGCTTCTAAGATTTACGCTAAGGCAATGATCAGAAACATCTGCAAGCCAGGATGTAATCCACAGAGCATCTTACAAAAGGAAAAACCTAGGGCAGCCCAGTGCCCATTGAACATAGAGTGTCCACAGCATAGCTAGACCATCCTGCAGCTACCCTAAAATCCTATGTCAGAAGAACATGTAATGTTATGGAAAATCATTCTAATATGACATTAAGAGAAAAGAACGGAATACAAAACAGCATGATTACAGAATTGCTAAGCACCTGAAAGACAGGGCCGCACGCTCTGGGGCTTTGCTGTCTGGGTTTGAATCCCAGCTCCTATGCACGTACCAGTCACGTGACCTTTGGATAAGTTCATCTCTGGACATCAGTGTTCTATTCTGTAGTTTTGAGATAAGAATAATTCCTCCCTCATTAATCATCAGGGAAATACAAATCAAAATGACAATGAGCTATCACCTCACACTTGTTAGGATGGTCACTATCAAAAAAACGAAAGGTAGCAAGCGTTGCCGAGGATTTGGAACCCCGTACACTGTTAGTGGGAATGTAAAACAGCGCAGCCACCTGTGGAAAACAGTATGGAGGTCCTCAAAAAGTTAAAAATAGAATTATTACATGACCCCGCAATGCCACTTCTGGGTATTTATCCAAAAGAATTAAAATCAGGACCTCGAAGAGATATCTCTACTGTCATGTTCATTACAGCATTATTCACAATAGCCAAGATGTAGAAACAACCTAAGTGTCCATCGACAGAAGATAAAGAATATGTGGTCTGTACACACAACGGAATATTATTCAGGCATTTAAAAAAAAGAAGAAAATCCTGTGATTTGCAACAACAGGAATGAACCTGGAGGACATTACGTTAAGTGAAATAAACCAGTCACAGAACGATGAATCCTGTGTGATTCCACGTATTTGAGGTATCTAAAGTAATCAAACTCATAGAAGCAGAGAGTGTAGTGGTGGGTGTCGGAGAGGCGGGGGGGTTGGGGGGGATTGGAGAGTCACTATTCAACAGGTATGAAGTTTCAGTTATGCAAGATGAGTAAGTTATAGAGATCTGTTATACAACATTGAGCTTACAGTTGCCAATACTGTATTGTGCACTTACAATTTAAGAAGGTATATCTCATGTTAAATATTCTTACCACCATAAAATTAATTATTAATTAATTAATAATCAAAAAAGAATAGTCCCTTCCAGATGGGGGAAAGGGCAGGAGTGGGAATGGGGGTTGACCGCTAATGTGTTTGGCATTTCTTTTTGGGGGTATCAAAAATGTTCTAAAATTAAGTTATGAGATGGTTGTACAATTCCATTAATATACCAAAAAATACTGAACTGTACACCTTAAATGGTAGAATTTACAATATATGAAATATATCTCAATCAGGCTGTACAAATATGTAACTAAAATAATAACAGGAAAGAATTGTCCCTACCTTCTTGGTCTGGAGTGAAGATTAAATGAACGCATGTATAGAAAACCTTTGGGGCAGTGTCTGTCACAGATATTACTGCTTTGCACATACAACAGAAAAAGACCAAAAGTACATAATGGTGGTTATACCCAGGAAGCAGCACTATGGGCAGTTTTTCCTCTCATCTTATACTTTCCTTAGTTTTTTCGGTGATGGCTTTTAAGCTCAAGGGAAAGCTAAGCATTATTCTATAAAAGACATAGGCTTCCGGCAGAAAAAGAACCATATCTTTGGCTGGGGTTGCCTGCTGGAGCAAATCGATTCGCCTAGAAAAAGCCACCTGGGAACAGACGGCAAAGGCCTGACACCTAGTGGCCAATGTGGGTATTACGCGCACGCGCCACTAGGTCTTACCCTGGTCGACTTGCCCATTGGTTCCATGTGTAATACTTGAAGGGCTATTTGACAACATGAAACCACAGTCACAGCAACTCCCCCACCTTTAGACTTCCTAATTCCACTTTGACAAACAGATATATTTACATATCGATATAGAGAGATGTATATATCTACATAGAGAGATATATTTAGCTATAAAGTATGATATTAACTATAAATATTTTCCCAGGGAAGCTATTTATACTAGTAAAAGTTGGACACTACCCTAGTTTCTACCAGCAGGGGGATTATCACCAGGAAGGAATCTGCTCCAGGCTCTTAAAGTGATAAATGTGGATGATGTCTGCTGAGCATAGAACGAAGATAGGGAATATATAAAATGGAGTTGCTTTAACCAAGCTGCTAAAATTATTAGCATTAGGAAGGCTGAGGCATGAGGAAATATTCCATTCTTATTCTAATTAGCCTGGAAACAAAATTTTTTTGAGCCTCCCAGTCCTGCGTCAATGCCTGGATACACTTCTGGACGTATACCAGACCTCCAGATAACCCCACAAATGCCCCCCTGCAGGGCTCATACATCCAGACCACCTGACATCATCACTGGATGTGATTACACCTCCTGGCACCCACCTCCTGGACCATCTGGCAGTCGTCATCCTGCCTGCCTGGCATCTGACATGAGGCCAGGAGCATGCACACTCCCTTCCTTACCTCCTGAGGTCTATACTTTAATCACCCTCCTCCACAGGGCCTCCTCTGGCCTCTCTATCTAAAATGTCAACCCTCACCGACACAACCTGTCCCCTGCCTTGCTTTCACTTCCTTCCAGCATCACCATTTCACACACTAGATAATTGATCTATTTGTCCTGTGATTACCTGTCCCCTGCCCTGTAGTGTAAATTCGTGAGGGCAGTGTTGGGGTCCGTCTTTTGTCCCTTGATGGAGCCCCAGTGACTAAATTAGGGCCTGAAACATAATAAATACTCAATAAATATTTGGGGGATGAATGTTTTGTGAAATCAATGTTAAGAAAAGAAAACACCACATCATAGGTTCACACTGACTACAATTCCGCAAAAGCAAGAAATGTGCACGTTGCCAACTTGTACGTATCGGTCTGCTCAGGCCACCATAACAAATACCACAGACGGGGCGGCTCAAAGAACAGAAATTTATTTTCTCACAGTTCTGGAGGCTGGAAATCTGAGATCCAGGTGTCTGCAGGGTGTTTCTTCTGAGGCCCCTCTCCTTGGCTGTAGATGGCCATCTTCTTCCGGTGTCTGCACGTGGTCTTTCTTCTGTGTGTATCTGTGTTTAATCTCCTTCTCTTATGAGAACACCAGTCAGATTGGATTAGGGCCCATCCAGGTGACCTTATTTAATCTCAATCATCTCTTTAAGGACCCTATCTCCAAATATAGTCACGTTTAGAGGTACTGGGGGTTAGGACTTCAACATATGAATGGAACGGGGGACATAATTCAGCCCATTACACCAATAAACACAAAGAACATTGGGATGTGTCAGAAGAATACAGGATTCAGCTTTAAGGGGCTCCCAGGGCCAAGTCCAGGACAATTTAACCATGAAAATTAATTAATTAATAAATAATAATAATAATAATAATAATAATGGATTATAGCTCATTGAATAAAACAAGAATCTATGAGTCTGTACTGACCAATAAATACCAAACAGATAAATAAATACGTAGGATGAAAGGAAAGCTCTTCCTTACCACAGAATGCCAAGTAAAAAATGTAAAAAAAAAATGATAAGGTTAGGCAATTACCACTCTGCAGCCATCGTTTTAATAATTAATTCAGGCATGAGTCTTCAAAGGAGGCTTAAACTTTGGATGAAGATTTGATGGGAAACGGGTTATTTACACAGTCTCGAAGTATCTCCCTGCAGAATACCTTAATAATCACAACACAAGGACTGCAGTGGAGAATCTCAGCAGCAGGCACCACTTCAACCAAGTCATCAAAGTCGAGGTCACCAATAATGGGACAAATCAATACCATGTGCCTCCTGATGTGATGCACCGAGGACACAGCATAGCTCCTAAGACACTCCTGCTAATCAACACATTCATTACCTGAGTCTGAACATAAGTAAGCTTCAAACAAACCCAAATCAAGGGACATTCTGCAAAACTGCCTATACTCTTCAAAGGTCAATGTCATGAACAACAGCAGGCTGAGAGGCTGTTCCAGACTGAAGGGAAGTGAAGAGACCCAAAATAATACATGATCCTGGATGGGATCCTGGATGAAAAAAAAAAAAAAAGCACTAAAAGGGATAGTGTTGGGATAACTAGTGAGATTTGAATATTTTTATGTATTAGATAATAATATTGTATCCGTGTTAAATTTCCTGAATATGATCATTGTACTGTGGTTATATAAGCAAATGTCTTTGTTCTTTGGAAACACACACTAAAGAGTTAGGAGTGGAGGGTCATGATGTCTGCAGCTGACCCAAATTATTCAACCAAAATAATAAGTGCATGCATGCACGCAAAGACAGAGTAAATACGGTAAAATGTCACGAATGGGTGAATCTGGGTAAAGTTATAGAGGCGTTTATTGTACTATTGCAATTTTTCTGGACATTTGAAATGCTTTCAAACTAAAAAGTTTAAAAAAATTTTAAACGTTTCATGCCCACAGAAAAATGAAGGGAATATTCAAAAAGGAAAATACACTAGGAAGGGGAATTTATGCATGATTTCATCTCTCATAATGTTGCAATAGGGCTTTGACAATAAACAAGGTCAACTTTCTTTTCTTCCCACAAAAAAAGTGAGGAAAGAAAAACCCTACATTTTTTGCTTGCCTGCTATGGACCTATTTTATTCCCTCAGTGACCCAATGGGTTTGGTACCAATGCCTTGTTTTATAAATGAGGACGCTGAGGTTCACGAAATGGTTGTTCAAGGTCACTGATGTGGAGGCAGGAGTTGAACCCAGGCCTGACTCCTGTTTATCAGTTCTTCTTGCTATTTTTATGGATCAAGTTCTCTGTGCTCTGGGCCAGGCCGGGGTAGGTGCTGGACTGAGAGTTTGAGTGAAACTCTGTCCCTGTCCAGGGCTCACAGTCCATTGTGGGCAGTCAGGTTCCATCTGTTTGGACTGCAGAGGAGGGGACGGCGCTCAGACTTGAAGGTAGACGGGCCCGCCCGGGGGCCTCCCTTCTTCCTCAGCCTTCCAAATTCCTCCAGATTCTGTTTTGGGGATCTGCCTGCTTGGCACCCAGGAGGCTGACCACAGACCTCTGCCCCCAAGTTGGGGTGACCTACGAAACCCTAGCAGAGATCAGAAGCTGGGAGGGCCTGAAGGCGGGGAAGGCACGGGCACTCACCCCCAAGCTTGCTCTGCTCCCCGCCCTGCTCCCCTCTGCCTTCAGCCTGGCTCTTGCTAAGTTCAAGCAGTGCTGTCCCCTCCCCAGCCCTTCCACTTCCCACTGCGGCTGGCTCCTGTGCCTCGATACCCCTCTGTAGGTCCTTTACCCCTGCGACCTCTCTGCACATAGCCCCTTCACTGAGCCCCTTCAATCAAACCTCTGGGCTTGTTTCTTGTAAGGACTCTGACAGGTGATGAGAAAGAATCTCCCTCAAAGGGAATAGCATATGCCAAGGCACAGAGGCAAGGGAGGGCATGGCCTGCTGGGAGAATTCAAACGGCCCAGGGTGGCTGGAGGACAGGAGGCAAGCAGCTTCCGCCAAGTTGCAGCCCTCAGCATTGAAATGAGGACGCTCCCTCTCTACATGGACCCCACCTGTGTGATCCACTACCCGAGCTCTACCCACAGCCTTACCTGAGCCAGCATGGGGGCTGTGGACTGGAGCGGACAGGCAGGGCCAGGGCTCCACTCCCAGTAACTCAGGGAGCTTCCTGCTGAGAAGGACAAAGGGAGTGGCTGGTGTTGCCTCAACCCCAGCAGTGTGATTTTGGAGCCCCCAGACAGGCTCAGGCGCCTCCTCTACCTATCCTAGAATCAAAAACTCACCCCAAGGGTCAGCTGGGTTCTCAGTGCTCAGCCACTTGCTCAACATCTACTCTGTGCCAAGTTCTGATGCCTGTAAAAATGTGACTCCCCCTGGGAAGGGGGACTCACACTCCGAGGCTGATTTCAACTTCCAATTTAAATATTATTAAGACAGCTCAAATGCCACCTCCTCTGTGACTGCCTCCCAGACGTCCCCTGGAAGTGAGCTCTCTTTTCTATTTTTTTTTCTTTTTTAGCTGAGCCATCCTGCCACCTGTTGGCAGCTCAGTGGCAGTTCAGCTCGGGCCAGGACTCGAACCGCTGTTGCTCAGAGCTCACACTCTTGAGCGAGCTCTTAACCAACTGAGCTACTCGGCTGGCCCAATGAGCTCTCTTTTCCAAATGACCCATAGCACTTGGTCTCTTTCCATATCCTGCTCGAGTCTGGGTGCTCAGGAACCCAGCCAAAGTGGGTGGTATAGTACAGGGAGTAGGGAATAAGAAGAGGGCAAAGCCTTCCACTTGGATTTGCAGCCTTGCTCCCCCCGCCCCAGGTCAAGGCGTGAAGACCCCGAAGCCGCTGCTGCTGCAGCTCCTTTGGGCAGGGAAGGCTGGGTGCCCCAGCTGCTTTCAAATGGCTTTGCCCATCTGGAGCAGGAGGCCCCAGAAAAGGGTTTTTAAATACCTTCCAGCCACATCCCAGCTCCCTCAGCTGTAACCAAATATGATAAAGTCACAGGTCAGAAGCCAGGACCCAGGTCACCGCCAGAAGGAACAGGGCCTAGGTTGGATCAGATTGGATCAAAAAAGGCAGAGACGGTCAGGCCCAGTGTTGTGCTCACCTGGGAAAAATGTGGCGTTAGAGATATGGAGGACAAAGGAGCCAGGACCTGCTGGGGCGGGACCCATTATCAGGGGGACCTTGACCTTCATTAGTCCACTAGAGGGGTTCACCTCAGGCCACCAGCTCCAGTAGGTTCGTGCTACAGTCCCAGGGCAGGCCCAGCTCAGGGGAGCTGCCACAGAGGAGGAGATGGGGACTGTGAGGGGCAGAGGGGGCCTGGTGAGAATCCCTCTGTCCCTGTTGTGGGCCTGCAGGCCAATTCCTTGGTTACGCTCCAGTTCCCGGGAATTTTCCATACCCTGGTTAACATCTCTGTTCTCTGCCAGCCCACTCCCAGGTTTCAAACATTTCCTCCTCTGCTTCTAGTTAACCCCTGCCCTGCTCTGTTCTGAATTTCTGCCTCCCTCAAACCGTCATCTTGCCTTTTACCCAAAGCAGGTATCAGGACCCTTTCTGAGGGTTGACCAGCCTGGTCGTGGGAGGCTGGGGTTGGAGCTCTGGGCGATGCCTCTCCCTTCTGGGGACTCCGTAGGAGCACATCCCTGATCCCTGCCGCCTGTCTGCTTCCTGACTGTCCTCAAGAGCTTGGACCACAGCACGCAGTGCCCTCCCAGTTCAAGGGCCCACAGGGTTGGGGCTATCAGGGTCCAAGATGGTTCTTACTCCCCATATTCCCGGTCCCTAAAGCCAAGTGGGTTCCCCTTGTCCCTCGGGGCAACTCATTCATTCATCCATTCATTCATTCACTTAATCTGTATGTAATGTCTATTCTGCACCAGCTGCCAGATGGCATCCCAGCTTCTGCTTACATACCTCCTATGGAGCAGAGCTCATTACCCATAGGTCACTTTATCCACAGTCAACACCTTCATTTTCTTGAGCAGAACCTCTTCCCTTCTCTGGGCCCCAGGGAAGGGCTTGGGAGCACTGAGATTGGGTTTGTGTCTGTGTGCATCTTCCTGGGAAGGGGGCCCTAAGCTTTCTAAAGGTCCCCCTGATAATGGGTCCCGCCCCAGCGGGTCCGGCTCCGTTGTCCTCCATATCTCTAATGCCACATTATTCCCAGGTGAGCACAACTCTGGGCCTGACTGTCTCTGCCTTTCTTTATCCAGTCTGATCCAACCTAGGCCCTGTTCCTTCTGGCGGTGACCTGGGTCCTGGCTTCTGACCTGTGACTAAAGGGGGCCCTCACCACATTCTAAAAGGCAGTAAATGCTTACAGGTGTGGGCTCAGGGTCCAGGCAACCTGGTTTTGAACCCCAGCTCTGCCCCCTGCCGGTGGTGGAACCCTGAACAAGTTCCTGAACCTCTCTGCACCCCATCAGTGAAACATGAAAAAGAGGAACTACCTCACAGCATTGTTGAAATGAGACTTAATTCACATAGCACACCTGCCCTTGTACGTGTTAGCCGTTATCTTACTCACAGGCCTCTGCGCCTCACTGTCTCTGGCTCTGATCTGCCTCCTTGTCCTGGTGATGACTTGTCTGGGTGGCAGGAGCTTGGTCCCACCCGCCCCAGGGAGATGGACTGTGCTGGGACAAAGCATCCTCTCGCCCATGTGCCACTTGCCAACCCTTGGAGGCCTGGAAGCCAGGACCAATTAGAAATTCACTTGCCTTGGTGAATAAGGAGAAGCCAGAGCCAGAATGAAGGGACTACCCACTCTTCCATGTTTCCGATTGTGAAGCATAACAAACATGTAAAACTATGCTTAAAGCATAAATATACAGTATAACACATTATCGTAAAACACACAAGTAAACCCACCCAGGCCAAAAAATAGAACATAATTGCCCCTGGGAGCCTCTCACATGTCTCCATTCAAGAGAACTTTCATCCCCTTTTCTCCCAAGAATCTCTCAGGCCCCGTAGGAAGCACAGTCAGCACCATGAGTCTCTGAGCAGAGGAGTGGGACAGAGGAGTCAAGGACACCAGCTCTGTCTCTCACTGCTCTGCACTCTAAGCAAGCTGGGGAACCTCTCTGAGTCTCAGTTTACCGGCTCCAAATCTGGAAAATGGTGCCATATAGTCTTGTATCTGTCTCACGAGGAGAGACTACGTGGATCCCTGGCATGTCACATGTACATGCTAGACACCGGCAGGCAGTTATTATCATTAATTTGGGTGGGGACAGCTAGAAAGGGGAAATTTTCTTGGAGAGAGGAGGGGGGCTCTGACCTCTGTGTCCCAAAACTTCAAAACTTCAAAGTACATAGACACACAGGCGAGAAGGGTTTTTGTTTGTTTTTTTAAAGATTTTATTGGGGAATTGGGGGAGGAGAACAGCGTTGAGGAATTGGAGAAGGGGAACAGACAAATCGCTGTTTTTGTTCTTCAGTCTAGTTGTGGAGGACGTCGCTTCACTGGCCCATGTTGGTATTATCATTGCGCTCCTCCCAGGTGAGGCAGTCGCTTGCCGGACATTGGACGGCAGCTCACGAAAGCTCATGCCAGCTGCCCGCCAGCCCCACTGCAGCCTACACCGTTGCCGGCAACTCATGGCAGCCCAGCTCCAGGTCGAGCTGTTGTCCACCATCTTAGCTATAGAGGGCGCAGCGTCACTGGCCCTCATGTGGGATCCGAACGGGGACCCTGCTGCTCAGAGCTGGCGTCCCAAGCCAACTCCTAACCAATGCGCCACTCGGCCGGCCCGAGAAGGGTTTGAAGAGCATCTGTTTCGGGGGGTTTTCAAATTGTGTTCCTTTGATGCCCAGGGGTCCCATAGCAATGCCTGGTGGGGCTGGTGGGCTTTCATTCCCTTGGCTGTCTGGGCAACGCAGCTGTTCATTTCTAGAATGGCATTGCATACACGTAAGGTTGTGTGCAAAGATACTTTTTGCTTCTAAAAAATTTAAGTTACTAATGTAAACTCCAAACTGTAACAAAATACAAACAACCTAATTTTAGTGAGCAAAAGACTTCAGCAGGCACTTCCTCAAAGAAGACATACAAACGGCCATCATGCACATGATAAAGTGCTCAATGTTCTTGTTCATCAGGAAATGCAAATTAGAACTACAAGAGAATACCTCCTCACACCCACTAGAACGCTGAAATTGAAATGACTGACAGACCAAGTGTTACGAGGATGTGTGTGGGGCAACCAGCGCTCTCTTACGCTGCTGGGGGAGGACCCACTGATACCACCACTCTGGAAAACTGTTCAGCGGTTTCTACTCCCGCCGAACATGTGTCTGCCCTCTGATCCAGCAATTCCACTCCTGGGTCTACACCCAGCAGAAACGCATGCATATGTTCACCAAGGGGCGTGGACTAGAGCAGGGGTCCGCAAACTGCAGCTCGCAAGCCACATGAGGCTCTCTGGGTACGTACGTGTGTCTCTCAAGTAAAATTGAAAATGAAAATAAAACTATCAAAGCTTCATTTGTAAACTTTTTAAAAGATATTATTCGCATAATAGTGATTTTGTTAGTTGTATGGCTCTCGAATAATTTTTAAATTGTTGTGAGGGACAGGATTGGCTCT
>NW_017731603.1:942756-944468 GCF_001890085.2 Hipposideros armiger | reverse complement strand
CCACTCGGCCGGCCCAATAATAATTTTTTTTAAACTCATGTATCTCTAGCACTCCGAAAAGCATGAAGCGCCACACAAATGTAAGTCTTGTCATATCAATGGAGGTTTGCAGGTAAGCGGATCATGGTGTCAATCCCCACCTTCTCAGATCGCTGACATTGCCTGAGCAGAAGGCCTCCAAATGGAGGCAGCCAGGTGGATCTTTGTGGAGTTTTCTATGAGGTTTCTACATTTGTTTTCTATTGCTGGTGATGAATATACACAAATGTACCTTAACGCAACTCACTTTTATTATCTCACAGTTCCTGTGGGTCAGGAATCCAGGCTCAGTTTGGCTGAGTTCTATGCTTCACAGCCTCTCACAGGCTGTGGTCAAGGTGTCAGTCAGGCAAGTGGTATAACATCTGAGGCCCCGCTGGGGAAGGGTCCACTTCCAAGCTCACATGATGGGACTCAGCTCCTTATGGGTTGTCAGACGGGGGGGTACGGGGCGCCTCAATTCCCTGCTGGTTGTTGGCTGCAGTCACCCTCTGTTCCTTGTCACGGGGGCCTCTCCTCGGGGCATTTGCTTCATCGGAGCCAGCAAGCGAGAAAGTCTATACAAAAAGTCAGCTAGCACGACAAACGTGACCACCTCATATAATGTAATCACAAAAGTGACATCCCATCTGCTTTGCCATAAACCTATTGGCTAGCCCTGCACATGCTCAAGGGGAGAGGATTACAAGGGGCATGAATACCAGGAGGCAAGGATCGTTGGAGGGCCTCATAGTCTACCATAGCCCGGAACCAGTGCCACCAAGCATGTCAGCCTCTCCCAGGGTGTTAAAATCTCTAACATGGGAAGACTTAATAATCTTCACCAGCTTAAGAGCTTCCCATCAGTGTGATCCCCAGACCCACCCGAGTGGGAAAGAAAGAGGCCTCCCCTCCTGCCCCCTCTTTAGCCCACGACAAACTCCTTGAAGGCACAGCCTACTTCCATTTTGCTCATGGATGTACCCCCACCAACTAGAACATGTCTACCCAGCACAAAGCAGGTGCATAATAAAAACGAATGTGTGACTGGGTCCTGCAGGCTACCACCTGAGGAGTCTTCCTTCTGCTTCCCAAATATATTTCCCCTCTGTCCAAAATCCCCATGTGGGCCCCACAGACAAGCTGTGCCCCCCAAATTGATGCCCATCCTTGGTCTTCAAGCCAAGCAAGCCAGCTCCAGGATGCAAAGGGAAGCCTGGACACCATCTTCTCCTCCTAGATGGACTCTGGCCAGCCATCCTTCCCCCTGCCCCAGGTTGACATGAAAGCCTGTCTGGAGGGCCCAGCACCTAGTGTGGGCGAGTGGGGGGGATGGTCTCAGAAATGTTCCCACTTGGCTCCTCAGAGCTTCATGGCAGCCTGCCAACTTCATCACTCTGACCCTCCGATGTGGCAGAGAAAAGCAGACCATGGACAGTTTACTCATGGTTCCAAAGGACCAAAATGGAAGCAGCGGTGATGAGTGAGTTGTCCTTGTCTTTTTCGTGTCCTTCAGTGGTATTATCACAGCTTCTCTGAAGTGAATCCAATGTGTCCCCTCTAAGGTATTCCCCCAAGCACAGCCTAGTACCCAGTGTCCCCTTCACTTCCCACCGTGGGGTCGTCACTGGCTGAGCGGGCCGCCTATTGTAAAGTCGGATGCTTCAGGTCAATTGTCATAAAATGAAATTTGC
>NW_017731603.1:937541-939801 GCF_001890085.2 Hipposideros armiger | reverse complement strand
GAGAACCTGGAAGAGTCAGACCCAGTGGAACCTCAAAGATGGAGGCTTCGAGCAACCTGAGAGGGTAGGAGAGAAGCAGTAGGAAGAGAAGGTGTGCAGAAAGTGAAGAGCATAGATTCCAAAGACAACCCCAGTCTGTCTCAAGGAAGGCAGCATTCTGCCACTTGCTTCACTCCCTCCTCTCCCTCTGTGCTGCACGCACTGCTTTCTGATGACTTGGCCCAATTGCCATGAGTGGCAAGAGCATAATAAGGCCCGTAGGCTAGTTAGACACTCAACAAACCCATGTAACGACATTACTGTGGGGAAACGGGTCCTGAGTCCCAAACCACCGACCTATGGATGTGCTTGGGAGTTGCAACTATGGGAACATGGCCCAACACAAAGTGGGGAGTTGCTCTCCAAAAACCACAGCCGTCTGTCCCACCAGGACAAACCAGGGTACACTGAGCTCCTTTGACATCTGCTCCATGTGAAGTGCACTTTAGACCAACTTTGTCAAAATATTCAGCTTGTCCAGTTTTAATGCATTTCAGCATTTCAGAAATAAGCCTCCACTCCATCACTCCCTCTCTGCAGGTCCATCCCGACCGACCGTGGGATTTGGTTACAATGGAAAGCTACTCAGCTGGAAACTTCTGAGAACATGGCTCAGGGTCGGGGACAATCTTATCAGGAAACTTCCTGTTTGGGGTTAGGAAAATGGGTGACATTTGAGGGCTGATAAGATAGATTCCAGGGCACCTAGGCTGTATATAAGGAGCAGCAACTGCCTGCTGCTGTACACTTTCCACCCACCTTCCCTTCTCTGGAGACTTGAGACCCAGGAAGAACCATGAAGTGGCTGCTGCTGCTCAGCTTGGTGGTGCTCTCTGAGTGTGTCATCATCAAGTGAGTCTGGGGGACACGCAGCACAAGGAGCAGCTCCCAAGGGGCTATTTCCTTTTGCCCACTGTCACATTGCCTTCCTTTCCTGCCATATTTTTCTTCTTCCCTCATACAACGCCTCTCTCTCTTTCTTGACCATCTCAAGCCTTTTTCCTTATTGCTCTCTCTGCCCTTTTAGGGGGTCAGCACTGCAGACGTGGTGACTAGCCGAGGCCCTCAACTGCAGCCTGGGTTTGCTTCCCAGCTCCGTCACTGGGCCAGGCAACTTTGGACCACCACTTAACCTCTTTGTATTATTGTGCCCCAAATGGGAGCATCTCCCCTCTTGACTTCCTTCCTCCGTCCTCTCTTGGGCCAGCCTCCTTTTCCTTCCAGGGCTTCCACAGCACCCCATGAACAGGCTCCTTGCCTAATTACTCTGCCTTCTCCAAATCACCTGTTTGCAAACGCCCTCCACAGGGTTCCCCTAGTCAAGAAGAAGTCCTTGAGGCAGAACCTGATCCAGCATGGCCTGCTGAAGGACTACCTGAAGACGCACAGCATCAACCCAGCCAGCAAGTACTTCAAGGAGGCCGCCTCCATGATGGCCACCCAGCCCCTTGAGAACTACATGGATGTGAGTGCATGGGCAGGCGCAGGTGCAGGCGGCACGGGCAGCTCCGAGGACTTGGCCGGGAGGAGAGAGTCCCAGGGGTCTTAGAAGATGGGCCAGGACTCTCAGCCCCCAGGCAGTAACCCAGGGATCTGCTCCCTGGATCTCAGAGACACAGGGAGGGCAGGAAAACTCACAGTCAGAGCTGTTGCTCTCATGCATTCATGTGTTCACCCAGTGTTTATGTATATTGAGCACCTCATTTATGTGTCTAGTAGGGAGAGAGAGATAACAATCTATGAGCTTCACAAACTGTGAGAAGTACAACTGGGCGAGGGCTACCGTGAAGGGGAAGTACTGTTCCAGTGTGGCAGGTGGCAGGCAGGGACATCTCCCAGGGGCAATGAAGGAAGAACCAGTGTTCTGAGAGGACAGGAGAGAGTCCCAGGGAGCAAGAATCAGGCCCTGTGACAGCAGGGAGCAGCGTGCTATGCAAGGAGCTGAGGAAACAATCATGAATAAACGGAGTTCCTCGAGCTTATTCTAGAGAAGACAAGTAAGAGACAGACAAAGAAGTGTGTAAGATCATTTCAGGTAATCGCAAGTGGCACAAAGAAAAATTAATTCATTAGAGTAAGGGGACGAAAAATAATGGGGGAGGGGCACATTTAGATAAAGTGGTCAGGGAGGGCCTCTTGGAGGTGACATTTGACTAGAGCTCTGCATGATTGATGAGGCGTCAGAGCCAAGGAAAGCTCTAGAATAAACATTTTCCAAGCA
>NW_017731603.1:919906-932961 GCF_001890085.2 Hipposideros armiger | reverse complement strand
AAATAAATAAATAAATAAATAAATAAATAAACAAATAAATAAAATAAATATAATAAAATAAAAAAAAGACTTGGGGACCAAAAGCGTTGGCCCATTGCCTTCTCATGGAACAGAGTACCTAATTCTTGGTTAAGGGAATCACTGTTTTATTTCTTCCAAAGCCAGTAGATTATGAGAAAAGGAGAGAGACCAAGGACAGGTGGCCACAGATGATGACATTCCTAAGTAGGGTGGCCAGGCAGGGTGGTATTAACTGTAAGACATGGGCTAGAGAGGTGACAGAAGCTGACACCCCACAATCTACCAGGCTGCTGTCTGTGATTAGCTGGTTTCTCCAAATTAACAATTGAGGTCCCTCCACACTCTGGGTACAAGACACTGAACTGGTGCGTTTCCCCATCAGGAAAGAGCTTGGTTTTCCAGTTCCCTGCAAAAAGGTTACGAGAGAAGGAACTGAGCAAGCTCATTAGCAAATATGCCCTAGAAATGCAAACAGGAAATAGAGCAGCATTTCTTAGAGTGGTTTGTTAGAAAAATGTTCAATGAAAACCAAAGTTTCAAAATAAGTATGGAACATGCTGCATTCTAGGCCATTCTTCGAGGTTCACAAGGCACGTATCCCAGTCAAAGGCTCTGAGAAGTCCTGCTGCAACGTGATCTGTTTCACTTTAACTCAGCTTAGCTTGAGCCCAGTTCCTCTTTTGCTAGTAAACCTATTATATCCTGTGTTCCTCCGCACACACATTGGAAAAAGTCCCATAGCTCCTGCCTGTGCTGACAGCTGGATTCCAGACTGTTCGCCTTGAGACACTGGCCTGAGGGCTCCCTGCTGAGAGGGAGTGACTTTGGGGTGACCAGAACAAAATGGCTTTGGATACCATCTTGTCACGTCATCCTGCAATTTGTCATTTCTTACTCACACAAATATAAGATGTTGAGTTCTAGGAAGGGACAGCCGAACGATCTTTTTGAAACACAAATGTGATCACATCCTCACATCCCTTCCTTGCTTAAAACCTTTCATTACTGCCTTGCAATTGCACTTAGGATAACACCATAAATCCTTGGTGTGGCTCCTAGGCCCTGCAGGTTCTCGTCCCTACGTACCTTCCCTGCCTCACCTGGATCCCTCTTACCCTGAGATCCCACCACCCTGGCCTTCTTCCACCTCCACAGAGACCCAAACTTCTTACCCACCTCCAGACCTCTGCACACACTGTTCCCTTCGCCTGGGTTGCTGTTCCCTTCTTCTTGACCTGCGTAGCATCCTGCAGATCTCCACTCAGACATCGCTTCCCTGGGAGGCCTTCCCTGACCACCTTCTCCCTGACCCCAGCCCTCCTTTCCTTTCATGGCGCTGGGCACAACCAGCCATCGTGCATTCGCGGGACTGCGTGTTTCAGACCCACCAGGGCAAGGACTGCCCATTCGACATGTAACTGTTGAATCCCCAGCAGCAAGAGCAGGGCCTGGCACACAGTAGGAGCTCAGTAAATACTTGTTGACTGATTGATGAATTCGAGATGACTTTTTAAAAGGGAACCAGGACAGNCCCACAGCGACGAGAGTATATGGTGGAAACCACACACTTTGATACCAGAAAGACTCGGGTTCTAATCTGGGTTCTGCCACTCTCTGGCTGTGTGACCTTGGGCAAGTTGCCTCACCGATCTGGGCCTCTGTTTTCTCTCTGTAAAGTGGAAATAATAATAATCACAGTGGCCATGGCATGGGCCTTAGTGTAAAGATGAAAAGAAACCTTGTCTGTCACACACTCGGCATAGCTCTTGGCACTGGCAAGAGCCGAGTCAAAGTGATTCCACTTAAAATAGAGGCCAAAAATTCCATAGCAAAAAAAAGGAAAAAGGTAGCTCTTAGAATGCACATGCTTTATGTTCTGTTGAATGAGTGAAGGAATGAAGGAATGAATTCCTGTCTTTTCCCCCCATTTTCCATAGCAATGACCAGAGTGGCAGCGTGGTGATGTTTGGTGGCATCGATTCTTCTTACTACACTGGAAACCTGAACTGGGTGCCCCTTTCTTCTGAGACTTACTGGCAGATCACCGTGGATAGGTGAGGTCACCGTAAATGGGCAACGTCCTGGCATGGGCCCCAGGTCCCATTTCTTTACAGACTCATAGTCGACTAAGCTTTCCAGAATCCCCCTGGGACAGCCAGCACAGGGAAATGTGCCCCAGGAGGAGAAGGGGGAAGTTGGCCAAGGCAGAGAGACTCCGAGAAAGGTACCCCACTGGACAAGAGCTGTCTGAGACCCCCAGACACAGCAAGGATGAGACAACTACTTTCATTCTGGTCACTGAAGCAGGACAATCTACCAGCATCCCCAGGGAGAGCTGGAGGACCCGGCTGTCCACATATCTCAGCATTTAGGGGACCCGTGAACTGGCACACGCTCCTACCATTCTAAGGAAAATGTCACGGTTAGCCTAGGGATAGGACAAAACGGCTGAGAAGTTGTTTCAGGTGGGAAGTTGTTCCTTCCCACCTTCCCCTTCAGGGCCTGCCCGTCCCCCATGCAGCCTCATTCCCCAGCTGTTCTTCCCTTGGCTGGCTTGGTAGGGTGACCCATCACCCAGGTTTACCCATGAGGGAGCAGTTTCCTGGGACGTGAGAATTTTCAGCGAAAGCCAAGATCGTCCTGGGTAGGCCAGCATGCGCTGGTCACTTGATGGCTGTTCCGGCTGTGCTAAAACTTCGTCAGTTCCTCCGACTCCCAGCCTTGCTCCTCTTGTCTCCATCACTCGCCACCTGCCATCCCCTCTTCCTGTATGTCGTCCTCCAGCTCTTCACCTCCTTGGCAACCTGTGATTTTCTGCTTCCTGGAGAAGCCTCCCCTGGGTGCTTCCTACCCCCACCACCCTCACCCTGGATCGTGTCTCTGTTCCCCTGCCATGTGCCCCGCTCCTCCTGCTCTCCCTGGACTGTAACTTATCTTTTCAGCTAGACCGTGAACTCCCCGGTCGCCGGAAACGGCGCGGCTGTCTTGCTTGGCTTTGCATCTCCCATGCCTTGCACAGAGTAGGCACTCAGTGAATATTTGTGGAGTAAATGAATGCATGAATAAATGAGTATGCGGATGAGGGAAGCTAAAATTCTACGTCTTGGCCAGCGGATGGGGAGGAGGGACGCTCTGGGGTCACCCAGGTCCTCCTTGGGGAGATGTATCCCCTGGGAGCTAACAGGACCCTTGCTTACATCTCACCCTCAGCATCACCATGAACGGACAGACCATCGCTTGCAGCGGGAGCTGCCAGGCCATTGTGGACACCGGCACCTCTCTGCTGGCTGGCCCCACCAATGCCATTGCCAACATCCAGGGTTACATTGGAGCCAGCCAGAACTCGTACGGCGAGGTGAGCCCAGTCCTGACTGCCCTGTCCTCGACCCAGGTGCTAGGTCTGTAGCGCAGAAGGAATGCAGCCCTTCTAAGCCTTGCTCTTTCCAGATGGTGGTCAGCTGCTCTGCCATCAACAGCCTGCCCAACATCGTCTTCACCATCAATGGCATCCAGTACCCTCTGCCCCCCAGTGCCTACATCCTGCAGGTAAGGGGGCTCTGGGCCTTCCGCTTAGATGTGCCTGCCTAGAATGTGGCCACATCCTCCTGCTTGGCACAAGGGAAAGCTCACTCCGACAAGCTGCAGCTGACATCTGCTCTGGACGGGCTCCGGAGAAAAAGACGATAATACATTAAAAATAAATGCATGAATGAGAATTTGGATGCAGTCCCCACCCCCCAAGAGAAAAAGTGAGGCAAAAGAAAGAATTTCTAGTCCAAGCCCTGGGTCTCAATTACTAGCCTGTTGATGCTGAGTGTGGTTAGGGGAGACTGACCACATCAACACTACTAGGGGTTGAGCAAATGGAAATCATAACTCGCATAGAGTCAGGGCTAATATACTCCTACTGTTTCTACCAAGTAACAAATCTTCAGTCAAATGAACCCCAAGAAAACCCTTTATATTCTCTGATAATGCCAGGTGGGAAACTAGTTTTGCCCAGTGGGTCAACGTTATTGGACAAGAAGTACTGATGTTCGGGCTGCTCCCCCACGATGCTGATTAATTAGTAAGGGTGAGCGTGAGGCCGTAGCAATGGGGCTTTATCTAATGTGTGCCCAAAGTGATGGCCCAATGCCCTGGTGACTGAAAAGGACTAACAGCTGACCTGATTTGTCACCAATTGGGATCAGAATAATGACAACAGGCTGTGACATCAGGGCTTCCAAAATCCTTCCCAGCAGCTGAGTCCTCCCTAAACCCCTTAGTGCCGACGCTGATGTCAGGGTTTATGCATCTGCCAGAAACGCTGGATAATGTCTAGTAATCCCTGGAAACCAATAGTGCAGTGAGCAGCTTATGCAGGCAGACGCCAGGCCCAGAAGAGCCAAGTCCCCGGACATGAGCCAGGAAGCTCTTCCTTGCACGTGCCTCGCAGCTGACCACGGCCCCTGATGATGCTTAGTCCCCAGCATCTGTCACTGCTGAGTCTATGTCCCATTTCTGGTTTGATTCTTCTTTTCTCCAGAGCCAGCAGGGCTGCACCAGCGGCTTCCAGGGCATGAACCTCCCCACCAGCTCCGGAGAGCTCTGGATCCTGGGTGACGTCTTCATTCGTCAGTACTTTACCGTCTTCGACAGGGGGAACAACCAGGTGGGCCTGGCTCCCGTGGCCTAAGCCTGAGTCCTCCCGGCCACCTCCCAGGAAGACCCAGCCCCAGTCCTGCGCCCACTCTCCATGTATCTAATTGTCCCAGTGGTTCTTCCTGTGGGATTGTGAAGGTGGAATCTTGGCCCTGCTCCCCCATCACCCTAATAATGTAGAATAAACACATAACCTCCTGAAAAATGTTTTGTGGAGTTGCTTCTCTTCTTTGGTATTTCTCCTCACATNGCGAACCATATCACTCTGTGTACGTTACCTGAATGGCTGGCATTACTGGGATTAATTAAAATAGTGTTGAACACTTCCATGCATCATATAATTTGTTGAGGAAGATGAAAGATGAATACAATACACGTAATGTTCTTCACGGTTCATTCTCCACATCTCAGCCCCGAGCGCTCCCGACTCACCCTCCTACCACATTTCCCTTCATTTCCAAGTTGAAAAGTGTGCATGGAAGACTCAGTCCTCCTTTCTTTTTCTTTAAAAAAAAAATTAGAATGAACAGTTTTATATATGCAAAATATATACGTAGAGTATAAAGAATAATGGTGAGCACCGTGTACCTGCTGCCCAGCATAAGATACCAATTTCCTTTGAAGACCCTGGTGAGCTCCCACTCCCAGCATATGCCCTTCCCTCCCTCCCTCCCTCCCAGCGGTCTCCTTCATCCAGGAGCACCTTCAGCTGGTGCTCCCAAGACTTAGGCAGGCCTCTTCAGGACCATCAGTAAGTGCTGAGATCAGCCCAAAGGTGAGAGTGCAGATGACGGGAGAAAGGCTTGAGGGGGAGGAAAAGGGAGAGGAGAGGAAGCAGGCACCAAAAGATGAAAAAGTGGCAGATACGGGTCAAGGATCCACATTTGGGACATGAAGAAGTCTTAACAGGTGATTTTGAAATAGAGATGTGTTTTGTAGTAACCACCACTGGCCCTGAACTTGATCCGCACTGCCCACCCCTCCATAGTCACCCAGAGGCATGGGGGGAAATTTGGACCTTTTTTCAGCATCTGTGTCTCCTAATGCTGGAAAAAACAGGGGTGGCCCAGGCAGTCTGATTTCAAAAAAAGATCTGCAGATAAGGCTCACTGCCTACTGGTGACCCCCCTCCTGCATATTTCCCTCCTTCACAATTTTTGAATCAAAGTCTTCATTCTACTTTTTCTACTAAATAAACCCCATGAAGTAGAGAATCCGCTGGGTTGGAAAACATCCTCTTTTAAGAAGAGAACCTTTCTAAGTCATTCACACACTAGCATAAATTTTCCCAGATTGCTTTGCTCCACTACAGCGGATTCAGCCATGTTTTAAGCACAGAGAACCTGGAAGAGTCAGACCCAGTGGAACCTCAAAGATGGAGGCTTCGAGCAACCTGAGAGGGTAGGAGAGAAGCAGTAGGAAGAGAAGGTGTGCAGAAAGTGAAGAGCATAGATTCCAAAGACAACCCCAGTCTGTCTCAAGGAAGGCAGCATTCTGCCACTTGCTTCACTCCCTCCTCTCCCTCTGTGCTGCACGCACTGCTTTCTGATGACTTGGCCCAATTGCCATGAGTGGCAAGAGCATAATAAGGCCCGTAGGCTAGTTAGACACTCAACAAACCCATGTAACGACATTACTGTGGGGAAACGGGTCCTGAGTCCCAAACCACCGACCTATGGATGTGCTTGGGAGTTGCAACTATGGGAACATGGCCCAACACAAAGTGGGGAGTTGCTCTCCAAAAACCACAGCCGTCTGTCCCACCAGGACAAACCAGGGTACACTGAGCTCCTTTGACATCTGCTCCATGTGAAGTGCACTTTAGACCAACTTTGTCAAAATATTCAGCTTGTCCAGTTTTAATGCATTTCAGCATTTCAGAAATAAGCCTCCACTCCATCACTCCCTCTCTGCAGGTCCATCCCGACCGACCGTGGGATTTGGTTACAATGGAAAGCTACTCAGCTGGAAACTTCTGAGAACATGGCTCAGGGTCGGGGACAATCTTATCAGGAAACTTCCTGTTTGGGGTTAGGAAAATGGGTGACATTTGAGGGCTGATAAGATAGATTCCAGGGCACCTAGGCTGTATATAAGGAGCAGCAACTGCCTGCTGCTGTACGCTTTCCACCCACCTTCCCTTCTCTGGAGACTTGAGACCCAGGAAGAACCATGAAGTGGCTGCTGCTGCTCAGCTTGGTGGTGCTCTCTGAGTGTGTCATCATCAAGTGAGTCTGGGGGACACGCAGCACAAGGAGCAGCTCCCAAGGGGCTATTTCCTTTTGCCCACTGTCACATTGCCTTCCTTTCCTGCCATATTTTTCTTCTTCCCTCATACAACGCCTCTCTCTCTTTCTTGACCATCTCAAGCCTTTTTCCTTATTGCTCTCTCTGCCCTTTTAGGGGGTCAGCACTGCAGAAGTGGTGACTAGCCGAGGCCCTCAACTGCAGCCTGGGTTTGCTTCCCAGCTCCGTCACTGGGCCAGGCAACTTTGGACCACCACTTAACCTCTTTGTATTATTGTGCCCCAAATGGGAGCATCTCCCCTCTTGACTTCCTTCCTCCGTCCTCTCTTGGGCCAGCCTCCTTTTCCTTCCAGGGCTTCCACAGCACCCCATGAACAGGCTCCTTGCCTAATTACTCTGCCTTCTCCAAATCACCTGTTTGCAAACGCTCTCCACAGGGTTCCCCTAGTCAAGAAGAAGTCCTTGAGGCAGAACCTGATCCAGCATGGCCTGCTGAAGGACTACCTGAAGACGCACAGCATCAACCCAGCCAGCAAGTACTTCAAGGAGGCNAAAGAGGGGAGTGTAGGCAAAAAGAATATGGAGAGTGAAGAAGCACAAGAAGAAAGAGTGTTAGATAAAGGCATGATCAGGGAGGAGGCAGGTGTGGTCAAAACACATTAAAAACTGGACCAATTACACTTTAAGAATCATCAAAGGACAGTCACACAGCTCTGTGAATACACCCAAACCCACTGACCTGTGTGCTTGGAGTGCGTGAATTACATGACATGTAAATTACATCTCAAAAACGTTATGTTTTGGGGGCCGGCCAAGTGGCTCAGTTGGTTAAGAGCTCGCTCAAGTGTGCAAGCTCTGAGCATCAGCGGTTCGATTCCCAGCCCGAGCTGAGCTGCCGCTGAGCTGCCAACAGGTGGCAGGATGGCTCGGCTAAAAAAAAAAAAAGTTATATTTTTTTCATTACCAAAAGAAACCTAATTCATACTCTATTTCAATAAACAGTGGTTTCTCCTTAGAAGGAGCTCCGTACCCCACTTCTTTGGGCCTCAATTTCCCCATCTGGAGGCAGGAGACACAGTGGGAAAGAGCAGGGGGTAAGGGATCAGAGAGACCTGGCCCTGAGTCCGACACCGCCAACTAGAGCGCGGTCTTAAGACAGACACTTAACTTCACTGAGCCTTCATTTCCCCACCTGCAAAATGGAGAGGATAGTAACAGCCACTCTCGAATATTTCCGGGAGCATTTACATGAGATCATACAGGTAAAATGCTCCGTACACTGCTTGGCACCTTAGCTAGTGAACAGTCCCTAGACAGCAGGGGGAATAATATCTATCAGCTTTCAGAGGACTTGGTGGTGGTTAAACTGCAGAAGCGTCTATAAAGCACTCAATGGTTGCCACTGTAATGGCTGTCGGGGCTCAGGATGTCTCCAGCCCCAGCCCCAGTCCAGACAGCTGCTCTTTATCCTCAGATCTGAAGAGCTGCTTTAAGTATAGAGCATCCTCTGCGAAAGCCCAAAGGCGTTAAGAGATATTTGATACATGAGGAAGTCCAGGCCAGAAATCAGCGGAAAAATTCACAGTCTTCCTAGAAGTTTAAAAAAACATAAAATAGGGCCGGCCGAGTGGCACGTTGGTTAAGAACTGGCTTGGGATGCCAGAGGGCCCCCGGTTCGGATCCTACATATGAGAGCCAGTGACACTGCCCTCTACAGCTAAGATGCTGAACAACAGCTCGACCTGGAGCTGGGCTGCCATGAGTTGCCAGGGATGGCGTAGGCTGGGGAAAAAAAACGTAAAAGAGCCACATTTCAGGTACTTTATAGACATGTTAAATGGGAAAAATTAAATTCAAAACATACAGGGTAGAGTTGGCGGGCATACGGGGAACCAGCTACTGGACGGTAAGTTTCCTCTTTCTCTCGGACTGCACCTGGTCACCTTGTCCCAGTTACCAAACCATTCCGACGTGCTATGACCCAGTTACTCCACTATTAACCATGAGGTCCAAACACAGCTCACAAAACTTGAAAAAAAGTTGTCTGACCAAAGATTTTTCACAGTAGGTCCATTATGGATAGAATAAAAAAAGAAAGAAAGGAACTACCTAAATGTCCAAAGAGGCAGAGGGGGAGGCAAGCCAGACTATTTGGGAGATTTTTAAATGCCCAGCTGTGGGCCACATCAATACTTTGAAACTATGTGTTACAGCAGGTTGCCGATGTCCTGTTTATACCTCTGCAAAATGATCCACGGGGACGAACATGAATGACAGAGAAAGACAAACAGATGAGAATAAGATTCAGGAGTCAAGACAGCATAGGAGATAAAAGCATTGACTCTGGGCTAGGATCCTGGCGCTATTGCCATTCAGCTGTGTGACCTTGAGCACGTCACTTCACCTCTCTGCACCTCAGCTTCCTCACCTGGAAAATGGGGACGATAATGGTACCTATCTCAAAGAGTTGCTGTGAAAAGAGAATGAAATAAGACATATGATGTTATGATGGTCCCTGACACTTAATGAGTGCTTCATACGTATTAATGATTACCCTTCTGCAAAGCTGATTCCATTCCTAAATTCTAATTTCTCCAAAAGGAAGAAAGCAGAGGAAGAGAATTAAGGAAGGAGATAATGGAGAAGAAAAAGGCGCAGTAAACAAACAAACTTGTCACATAGCACGTCATAGTGTGGCCTGAGGAGCACGGGTGAGGGCAGGAAAGCCCCAGCACAGGTTTCAGCTCGCCAAGGGCTGGCTGTGTGAGCTTGAGCAAGCTACGGTCCCTCTCTGAACCTGGGTTCCTCACATCCAGCCCGGTAGTGAAACTCCAGGACCCACTTACCTGGGCAGGAGGAGCAGCAGTCCCCAGAAGGCACGGCGGGGTCCCAGCAGGCCCGCTGGCAGGGGACCCTCTCACAGCTCACCTCGCCCAGCTGGGGATGCAGTAGGACATAAGTGGGTACACCCAGAGCACCTCACCGCCCACAGCGGCACCCCCGAGGGCCACTTGCAGCAGCAGCAGGACCCACGGAAAGATCCGGGGACAGAGGCTACATGCCTGGCCCTCACCTGAACAACAGGGGAAGCCAAACACAGCAGGGCCACCTTAAGGAAACCACAAAGAGGGAGGATGCTGTCAAATCCAAAGGTATTCTGGCAGGGAATTAAAGTTGAAGAAAGGCAGAGGAAGCAGGGCTTACGTTGGCTAAGGGGTTCTGAGTTTTGCAAAGGACAAGGCAAGAAGCAGTTCCTCGCCGGGCAGCTCCTGGGCTCCTAAGCCCAGCTCACCTGGCAAGTGCACTGGGTACAGGGCTCATCGTCCAAGGTGAACACCTGGCCGTTCACCACCTTCCTTCCTTCGTAGTTGCAGTCTGCAGGAGCAGAGGAGACAGGGGCCTGTGAGAGCCAAGGCCCACCCAGGAGCTCCGGACATGGGGTGGCTGGTCCCACTCACCTCGGCACACCGGGCAGCACTCGCCATCAGGGTGGAAAGGGTAGGTGCAGGTGATGGGGCAGTCCACAGGTGAGCAGGCCACTGAGCCCAGCTGCAGGACACAGAAAACACACAAGGCCTTTCGTTCTGGGCAGCTGATGGGACGCTCAGAAAGGACAGGTCACACAGCCATTGAGTGCCCATCAGAACCACCAAGGTCCATGGTGGGGGCAGGGGAGGGGGTTGTTCACTCAGAGTCTGTCGTCCTGCTAGACTGCAAGCCCTGCAAGGCCAAGGACCTGGCCTTGNTGGGCAGCCGTGGGCCTGCACCATTCAGTGTTTGCCTGGGGTGTCTTCAGGGGGACTGTGGGGTCGGCTGGGGACCTTCCATCAGTGAGATGCTCCCAACTGGCCCAATAAGACTGAAATGAACCTGGGGAATGCTTGGACTCCAAAGTCTAGGGTAAAAGTTACCCTCCTCCTCCAAAGCCCCACTCCCACCCCCGAACCCAGGCATCCACCCCAGGAAGACATGACTCTCACTCAGCATTTGGAGGTTGACGGATGTCACTTCTTGCCCTCACAGCCAACCACAACCGCTTCAACCCTCAGCAGTCCTCCACCTACCAGGGCACCAACCAGAAGCTCTCGGTTGCCTATGGCACCGGCAGCATGACAGGCATCCTCGGATACGACACCGTCCAGGTAAACACTTGCTACCCAGCCACCTCATCCTGCCCAGCCCCAGGGCCAGCTTCCAGGGACCTTGGGTGTCACCCAGAACCAGAACCCCCCAGAACCAGCTCATTCAAGCAATATGGGTCTCAGTGATCATAAAAGTAAGCTAACTGGGGGATGGGAAAGGGGGAAGTGGCAGAGATGTCACAGACATTTCTAGGTGGGCCACTAATGGGTAAGGGGGTGGTGCCTGGAGCCATAAGCCAACCTCAGTCCCACCCAAGCTAGGTGCTATGTGGGGGCTGGGGTGCAGAAGCTAAGAAAAGGTTCAGTTCTCTTTTAGCACCTCTTCCTCTTTCTCCCCATCCTCCCAACTGCAGCCTCCCCTACCCAGTCACAAAAACTGCACCAGCTCCCCCTTCCAGGGCACAGCAGGGGTCAAGGGCTCCGATTTGCCTGGGGTCTGCTTTGTATCCGATCATCAGACACACAGGCACACGGTGGCCATCTGTTCTGCAGCAAACTCTCACACCAAGTTGCAGACTGTGGCCATCTGGAGGTCGGCGGCAATGGTTACCTCCGGCAGAATAACAAGCATTCCTGGGGACAATCCCTCCCGTCTCCTTGCAGCCTGACTCCCCAGAAGCAGAGTCTCACACAAAATGAACCAAGACGCTCGCTCGGGGCCCAGGGCTGGCTGGCGCCCCACAGGGCTCAGTCCACACTAGCTGATCTTGAACAACTTGGTCCCCCCGCCCAGGTTGGAGGCGTCTCGGACACCAACCAGATCTTCGGCCTGAGCGAGACAGAGCCCGGCTCCTTCCTGTACTACGCACCCTTTGACGGCATCCTGGGCCTGGCCTACCCCAGCATTGCCTCCTCCGGGGCCACACCCGTTTTTGACAACATGTGGAACCAGGGTCTGGTTTCCCAAGATCTCTTCTCTGTCTACCTGAGCTCGTAAGTTGGGCAGGGGTGGGGGCGGGTCACAGTCACCTGGCCCAACAGGGTGCTGTCCAGGGCTGGGGGCGGGGGAGAGGGTCTTAGCAAGCGAGGGTTGTGAAAGGTCAGTGTCTAAGGCTTGAGAGGTGTATCTTTGGAGAGAATGGCACCAAATCCCTCTGTGACGAGAGCCATCTTCATTCGTCTTATTTGACCAGCGCGAGTCTTTGTCACTTTAACTTACACGACTCCGCTGTCATTAGCCGTTCGCTCTCCAGCACCTCATCATTAGTCCCCAAAAGACCACAATTTAAGTGAAGCCACTTAAAATAGGAGTCAAAATTCCATAGCAAAAAAATGAGAAATTAAAAAGATTTGACTGGGACTTTGAAAAGATTTAACAGTGAAACTTCTAAATGATGAGAGCAAGTTTCTTTTATTAGTTAAAACCTAGGTTCCAGTTGTGACTATGAGTTAATGCTTAGAATGAATAAAGAATAAACCAAGTGTTGGTTTTAGTTGAGTAGAGGTTTATGCAAGGATATGAGTGTCATCAACTTTCACGAGACACTCACATCCTTCTTTTTTGAAGGATTTGTTAGTGTCGATATTTCTCTTCATTTGGTAACTGTTCCGCTATAACCTCTACTGTGTCCCAGGTACTGTAAGATGTTTACAGCAAAGGTGGGGCGGTGTTAGGTGAGTGGGGACAATTTGATCTTTAGCCAATTCTTTGGTGATTAATTCCTACCATCATCTACATTTGCTTCCCTATCTAACCCACGTCTGCAGAGATTTTGAATATTCCAGGTAACAAGGATCCCTGCAATTTACAACAGGAAGCCCTTTTATCCTTTTTCCTCCTGGCCCACTTAATGCTCAAGTTGGCTATTAAACATAACCTGCCTTTACAGGTGCTTAGATACTTCGTGTAGGGCTCCTATCTCTCCGACTAGATCAGAGTTTCTCGATCTCGACATTATTAATATCTGGGACCAGATAATTCCTTATTGTCGGGGGTCGTCCTGTGCATTGTAGGGTGTTTAGCAGCCTCCCTGGCCTCTACCCAATAGATGCCAGTAACAC
>NW_017731603.1:905992-913396 GCF_001890085.2 Hipposideros armiger | reverse complement strand
AGAGAGTGGGTCTGACTTGACTGAGGCCATGCTTAAGATAACAGATGGGTCTGCTCCCACCCCCACCGGCATTCGGTCCCAGTCATATTTGGTCATGAGACCAACAGGTGGACTTCTCAGATTTCTAGGGAGGAATTTCACGGTGTCCTGCCTCCTTTTCTGTTTGTGTTTCTGACATTTCGCAAGCACCTCCTATGAGTCAGGCCGGGTCCTAGGCTCTGGGGACCCAGGCAGGTCTTCCTGGACCCTTCCTGTTCTGCTCCTGGCTATGTCCGTCCTTTTTCTCAGCCCCGCCAGCTGCAGCTCAGCCTCTCCCTCCCAGCCTGGCTTCCGTTCCCTCACCCTGGGACTCCTGGATCCAGACGGAATCTTAGAAGGCTCTACGTTAAACATATCGTTTGGACGGGAAAACCCTGTGCTAACATATCTGATCTGATACATCCACTTTGCTCCACAAGAGAAGATGGATTCACTCACTTCCCTTTTCTCCCTTCTCGGGCCTCTTCTCCATTCATCTTTCTCCATTTCCCGAGGGTCTTGGGGGTCTAAGTCCAGCTGGATCCATGCTTTCTATTCACACTTGTCCAGGAGTGTTATTTTCATCCCATAGGTCTCTGCGCCATGCATTTACGGAACCCAAACCCTCTCTGAACGCAGATTCTCGCACATTGCTGGTGGGAGTGCAAATTGGTAGAACCCCTAAGGAGCACCATATGGCAACATCCATCAAAATTAGAAATGCATATACCTTTTGGCCCCGTAACTTCACTTCTGGGAATTTGTCTTAAAAAATAGACTTGTCCACGTACAAAATGACGTAAGTACAAGGCTATTCTTTGTAGCACCTTTTGTATGAGCAAAATTGGAAATGACCCAAATGTCTGCCCACAGGGAATAATTAAACAACTTATGGGGTGTGTGTGGTGTGTGTGTGTGTGTGTGTATGTGTGTGTGTGTGTGTGCAAGGAGCCACTGCGCAGCTGTAAAAAGGAAAAAGTGAGCATGCTTGCTAGGCACTGGGAGGGAAAGATCTTGTAAAGGGATTGTTAGGTGAACACAAACAACAAACAAACAAAAGGAGACAACAGGGCTTATACTATGCAATGTTTGGATTATAAAGAAAGAAACTAAGGTTGGCTTGCATATACACAAAGGAACTGAGAAAGGGCACCCAAGAACCAGAGACCCCAGAAAAGAGAAAGGAGCACCTAGGTAACTGTGGGGTCGGGGAGACGTCTCACTCAAAACAATTTTGCACATTTTTATTTCTAAGGATGTGGATGTACTACACATTCAAAGTAAGTTAAAGATACTTTTAAAGCTCCAAAAGTTTATCCTCACTCGCAACCGACTGTGGTTTGTCTTCAGACCTGTTCATCTAATAACCTCCAAACTCAGGTCTCTTGAACCGGGTCTGATCATTTGGCACCTGGGAATCCCCAGGTGCATGACACGGACCATGTGGAACAGGCTTCCGGCACACCCTCCTTATCCTCTGCTACTTCTCGGAACCCTCAATGTGGAGTGGAGTCCTAAGTAAGGGGAATGCAGGCTGTGTTCACTGGAGAACAAACACCGTCCTGCTGGTAGGAGCCCAAGCTGCTGACAATTCAGACCAGCTCTTCCTGTTTGTGAAAAGCAGAGGTGCCCCAGCCTTCCAGCCAACCCTGGGCAGGGGCCGTGCACACTGGGGCTTACTGTGAACAGAACAGGTTCTTAGCCAGTGGGATCCCACAGGGGCTCCCAGCATGTCCAGAGGACACTGCCTGCCCACAGGGGCAGGAGGACAGCTCCAAGTCCCCCTCTAAGTCTCTGAGAAGAGACTGTATTGACCACAGTGTGAGGCAGTGAGAGCCCTGGCCCAGCCAGGAGGTCTTCTGAGGATGGCTCCCGCACCTCTTCCCCAAGAGCTTTCTGTCCAGGAGCGAGTAGCAAGGAGGCAGGCTCCATCCTTGGGCAGGGCCAGCTGGACATGCCAGGAACAAGAGAGAGACAAGAGTGGCATCCCAGGCCCTTGGGGTGGGGGCAATTCTGGCCCCTGTGCTACAAGGTCTCCCAGGGGGACTGCACAAGGACTGAGTGCCAATTGTCCATACCAAGGACCACTCTTTAATGTACCTTGATTTGTTTTCTTCCCCTCTCCCTCTCACTTCCCCTTCCCTCACCTGCTCCCTGGGATCACCTCTCAGGTCAGTGCCTCTCACCCACCAAGCTGGGCCTGCGCTTGGGGAGCCCAAGCTAAACTAAGGTGGTCATAGCGTCCTCCCATCTACTGTAGCTGTCAACTGTCTCTCTGAAATTCCTGCAGAAGGACCCAACCAAGTGTGATGTGGAGGGAAAAGCCCAGACTGGGAGTCAGGACACGGCTCCTCTTCCAGCTCTGCCTTCGTAATCTGTGCAACCTTAGGACACACTGCTAACTTCTCTGGGCCTCTCTGGGCCCAGCTGTAAACTGGGGATTGAGGGGGAGTCCTTATAAGCATGTTTTTATACTTGGACCATCTTGGGGAAAATGCTTACAGCTGTCCTACTGCTTTCCTTCTCCACCTTTTTTTTTTTTAACAGTTCAAAATGAACATCATTCACTTGAGTTCTAAGGAGCAGGGAGAGACTATTAATAGTATTAAAACTTGAATTGCATTCTTTACTGAATAGAGGAATAGCAATGAGAAAATTAGCACTGACTTTTAGCCACTACTGTGTTGATTGCTGGCTTGTTTGAGAAGTTGAAACATGGAGGCAGCCAGTGTCCTACAACTTGCATCCTGAAATTAGATCCCTGGTGGCATGGGGAAGCAAAGGGTCACAAACCGTGGAGACTGACGGAGGCATTGTCGCGTGCCATTGTCACAACTCCACGAGGTAGAACTATTATGATCCCATCATACAGATGAGGGAGCTGAGACCTGAGGTCCCCTGGCTAGTCACAGCTGAGGAGAGCTTAAACCTGGTTTCCTGGTACCCCAGACCTTACTCTTAACCACTACCCTTTGTGTCTAATGAGACAAAACGGTCTCCAAGTCCTTCGCAACTCTTAAGTCTGTTTTCCATGCTCCTAACTCCAAATTCACTATTCCTGCCACCATGCTCAGATTAGGACCCCATTACTACACTAACCTCCGGGCTGGATACCCCAGATGGCCTTTGCAGCCAGGAAGCACTGCAGACATCCTCGCCTGGGATGTGTGGTGAGCGGCAGGACAGAGAAAAGCCAAGGGAAGGGTAGCCTGTGCAAATGTGGGTGGGGCCTGTGCAGTGGGGGCTGCAGTTTATTCTACAGCTCCCTTGGTTTTCAGTGGTAGTAGGTTGGTGACACGGTGACAGCATGGTTCTCTGTCTTCCACCCCCATCTCACTTCCCTCCATTAATGGCAGCACTATCCTCTTTCCATCTGTCATGGAAACTAGGCTGCACCGCCCAGACACCCCCTTCAGGACTGACAGATTTCATCCCCCCAGCTGCTGGGAAGGCTGTTGGCTGACAGCTCTTGGCCATCAACCCTCATAAGGAGTTGCCTTGGCTAAAGGGAGTTGCTGTGCCAAAGATCACACCTCTTTCCTGGGGCAGCCCAGATAGAATTCTGGTCAACACAGGGACACAAAGCCCTGTCCTTATGCCTACCTAAGGACAACTCTAAAGGGCCATCCAGCCTCAGAGTTCCCAGAAGGGGCTGGCTGAGGCCTTGGGACTCAGGGGAGCCCGACTCCTCCCTGCCTCTAGCCGACAGGTGTTGATGACAACGCCCTCAGGAACCGCCTGCCTGCTGTTTCCTCTCAGAGGTTCCTGCCCAGGGGACCCAACCTGCAAAGCCCTCTCTATCCGTCTTTTCCCTTCTCACTTTAGAAGTCTCCCAGCATCAAAAGCCACCAGGTGCTCACTTACACAAGACCCCTCCCCAACCCAGCCGCCATTTGGGGCAGGCTTTTCTCCCAAGCTGGGGGTTGAGGAGGGATACAGTTTACCAGCTGTGGGCATGGAGTGAAGTGTTCCCACCTGGACGAAGTGAGCAGTGAATGAGCAAGGCAGCCCGCGGGAGACTGAGATAGCCTTTAATCAGGAAACCTCAGGCGAGAACAGTGAGGGCCGATGGCACAATCCCAGTGGAATCCCAGGCCCTCTCTGACCCTCCTCCTCCGCAGGTGGGAGCTCAGCAGCCCCAACCTTCCTCAAAAGACAAGAGAGCACACTACCCAGGGCGGGTGCTGCCCCTGGAGAAGGCATTGCTCAGCTCTCACAGTGCATTCCACGTGGTTCCGGGGAGCAAGGCGACGTCAGCCCTGGGAGTTTTCCATCCCGCCAGAAGCCCCGCAGGAGTGCGCCCGTTGGCCCCCAGAGGCCACTGGCAGCTTCCCCTGTCCAGTGTCTCTCAGGCATGGCCCTGAAATGCAGGCCTTCTTACCCGGTGGACTCCTCCTCGCTTGAGCTCCCCGTTGTGGGCTGCTGGGGGCTGGGGCTGGCGGTAGCCGCAAGGGCTGCAGAGAGTCTGGAGGTGGTGGGAGAGAGTCTGAGAGGCCTGAGGAAGGTGACAGGGGTCTCTGAGGGGCTGGGGCCCGTCGTGGAAAGGGCTGAAGCGTCAGTCAGGACGGTGGCAGGCAGAGAAGGCTGTCTGGAAGCTGCATGGGCCCCAGAGGCTGAGGATGAAGGCTCTGGAGTAACAGGAGATGGCCCGGGAGCCCCGAGAGAGGCTGGAGGTAGAGTGGAGGCTCCTGGAAGAATTGATGGCCCTGGTGAGGTTCGAGGGGGCAGGGAGGCCCCCAGATCCCCTGATAGTGTGGCCCTAGGCCCCAAAGGGGGCGAGGGTGAGGCCTGGGCTCCTGAGGGGCTCATGGGTAAGGTCTGCATGTAAGACACGCTTGTTCCTAAGAGGAGCTGGAGGACGTGGAGGTCCGGCCTCTGAGGCAATGCTGCTGGGGGTCCCGGGCAGGAGCTACAGTTGGCAGGGGCCTCGGTGTCTCCGCGGGGGTTCCGGGCCAAGTCATCGAATTCCGCGTCTCCATGAAGGGAGAGTCCCCGCCTTTCTTCCAGGGAATCTAGAGAGAAGTGGGGGGAACAAGAGGCACAGTGGTTCTCCCCAGTGGCTGAGGCAGCTCTGGGACGAGCTGCACTGGGGACAGAGGCCCAAGATCTGGTGAGGACCAGCTGGCTCCTGCCTCCAGGGAGAAGAGACCAAAAAAACATGGAAGGAGACAGTTCACCGAAGTGGCTCTGCCAGGCATTGGCTGTGTGACGTTGTGTGAGGCCTCCGTTTCCTTATCTGTAAGATGGGCATAACTAAGGATTGCCCAGGGTCACTCTGAGGACTGAATGAAATGGTACATGGGAAGTCTCAGCATAAACCCACGTGTAACCTATGATTTGGGTGATAATCCTGTCAGTGTAGGTTCACCAATGGTAACAAATGTCCCATCTGCTATGGGGTGTTGCTAGTGGGGAGGCTGTGTGTGGGGGGGAGCGGGGTGCCTGAGAGCTCTCTGTACCTTCCGCTCAATTTTGCTATGAACCTAAATCTGCTCTAAAAACATGAAGTCTACTGAAAAAACATTAAAAAAAAAGTCTCAGCCTGGAGGCCAACACATCATAAGGGCTTAATACAGGGGGCAGGACGGCGGGGAGGAGAAGTAAAGGAAGAAAGAGGGGAGTGTAGGCAAAAAGAATATGGAGAGTGAAGAAGCACAAGAAGAAAGAGTGTTAGATAAAGGCATGATCAGGGAGGAGGCAGGTGTGGTCAAAACACATTAAAAACTGGACCAATTACACTTTAAGAATCATCAAAGGACAGTCACACAGCTCTGTGAATACACCCAAACCCACTGACCTGTGTGCTTGGAGTGCGTGAATTACATGACATGTAAATTACATCTCAAAAACGTTATGTTTTGGGGGCCGGCCAAGTGGCTCAGTTGGTTAAGAGCTCGCTCAAGTGTGCAAGCTCTGAGCATCAGCGGTTCGATTCCCAGCCCGAGCTGAGCTGCCGCTGAGCTGCCAACAGGTGGCAGGATGGCTCGGCTAAAAAAAAAAAAAGTTATATTTTTTTCATTACCAAAAGAAACCTAATTCATACTCTATTTCAATAAACAGTGGTTTCTCCTTAGAAGGAGCTCCGTACCTCACTTCTTTGGGCCTCAATTTCCCCATCTGGAGGCAGGAGACACAGTGGGAAAGAGCAGGGGGTAAGGGATCAGAGAGACCTGGCCCTGAGTCCGACACCGCCAACTAGAGCGCGGTCTTAAGACAGACACTTAACTTCACTGAGCCTTCATTTCCCCACCTGCAAAATGGAGAGGATAGTAACAGCCACTCTCGAATATTTCCGGGAGCATTTACATGAGATCATACAGGTAAAATGCTCCGTACACTGCTTGGCACCTTAGCTAGTGAACAGTCCCTAGACAGCAGGGGGAATAATATCTATCAGCTTGCAGAGGACTTGGTGGTGGTTAAACTGCAGAAGCGTCTATAAAGCACTCAATGGTTGCCACTGTAATAGCTGTCGGGGCTCAGGATGTCTCCAGCCCCAGCCCCAGTCCAGACAGCAGCTCTTTATCCGCAGATCTGAAGAGCTGCTTTAAGTATAGAGCATCCTCTGCGAAAGCCCAAAGGCGTTAAGAGATAGTTGATACATGAGGAAGTCCAGGCCAGAAATCAGCGGAAAAATTCACGGTCTTCCTAGAAGTTTAAAAAAACATAAAATAGGGCCGGCCGAGTGGCACGTTGGTTAAGAACTGGCTTGGGATGCCAGAGGGCCCCCGGTTCGGATCCTACATATGAGAGCCAGTGACACTGCCCTCTACAGCTAAGATGCTGAACAACAGCTCGACCTGGAGCTGGGCTGCCATGAGTCGCCAGGGATGGCGTAGGCTGGGGAAAAAAAACGTAAAAGAGCCACATTTCAGGTACTTTATAGACATGTTAAATGGGAAAAATTAAATTCAAAACATACAGGGTAGAGTTGGCGGGCATACGGGGAACCAGCTACTGAACGGTAAGTTTCCTCTTTCTCTCGGACTGCACCTGGTCACCTTGTCCCAGTTACCAAACCATTCCGACGTGCTATGACCCAGTTACTCCACTATTAACCATGAGGTCCAAACACAGCTCACAAAACTTGAAAAAAAGTTGTCTGACCAAAGATTTTTCACAGTAGGTCCATTATGGATAGAATAAAAAAAGAAAGAAAGGAACTACCTAAATGTCCAAAGAGGCAGAGGGGGAGGCAAGCCAGACTATTTGGGAGATTTTTAAATGCCCAGCTGTGGGCCACATCAATACTTTGAAACTATGTGTTACAGCAGGTTGCCGATGTCCTGTTTATACCTCTGCAAAATGATCCACGGGGACGAACATGAATGACAGAGAAAGACAAACAGATGAGAATAAGATTCAGGAGTCAAGACAGCATAGGAG
>NW_017731603.1:901936-903652 GCF_001890085.2 Hipposideros armiger | reverse complement strand
CCTGTGGGATCTTAAGCTAATGACTTGTCGCATTGTGCCTCGGTTTTCCCACCTAGCCGACGGAGACCATAGCACTGCCTACCTCCTATGATTCTCCCAAGGACTAACTTGAGTTCATGCGTATAAAGGTCTGAGAGCAGGGCTGGCACACGGCAATAGCTGGAGAATGTGAGTCAAGCTTCCAGTAAAAAGCCTTGGGCTGGAGTCCCTCACCTGCACCCTCAGCGAGAACCCCTGGGCCACACTTCATACTGTAAGGACTGGCCCCCAAAACCCTCCCTGGTCATGAGAAGCAGAGGACTTTAGCCAGGCAGGGTGAAAAACAGTTCTCTGGCCCTAGGTCAAGATTCACCCTGGGCAGAGCTAGAGGGAGCCGACTGTCACCATGACCCAGAAGTGACCTTTCTCTTGGAGGTCTCTGGACTTTGCCTCCAGGGTTCAGGAGCTGGTGGCAGTCCCTGGGGAGTTTCCGCAGACAGGGGTCAGGTCTGGGTGGCCGTACCAGGCAGATGCAGCTCAGACACGGGTCCAGCACAGACGGAAAGGTCTGGTTGTTGTGGAAGATTCTGCCTATGTAGGTGCAGCCTGCCAGAAAGAGCAAAGCGTGAGCGCCAGCCAGGGACATGGGGTGGGGGGAGGGTTGGTGACCAGGCTCCCGCCAGGGTGACAGCTCCAGGCTTATCTGGGTAGCAAAGGTCAGGCCAACAACCTCCTGGGGCAGTCACGCCAGAGGTTGGGGAAGGGATAGAACACACATCTGGATTGGGTGCTGACTTTTTTCAGCTGGATTCATCAGAGGGGTCAGAGTGTCTGCACTTCAGGGTTTCCCAACACCTCCGCCCTGCCCCAGGGTAAAGCGTTTCCTCCTCTGCCCCTCACCAGGTAGGATCAGGACAGAGGGACTGGGAGACACAACCTGGGTGCCTGGCACCACAGCCATCCTCTCTGCTCCTCCTCACACAGCCAAACCCCAAACCCCACCTTCCAGAGCGTTCCCCCCCACCTCTCCCCTCTCTGCCTCCCAATACCTGCAGAGGCCCAATCTGCCTGATGTCACCTGGTGATACTAATTATATACCAGTAAGTATAAAAGCAGGTGATGAACAGTAGGAAAATATTTTATAAGAAAAAATACATAATATATAGCTATTATGTTTTATATATGTATATCACAGATATGTTCTACAGAGGGTGCCGAAGAAAAGTATACACATTTTAAGAAAGGAAAACTGTATTAAAATTGTGATACTCAATATATTCCAATAACAAAAGATGAATACAAGTCACGTTTGACTTCTGCAATTACAAGAGGTGCTCAAAGTGGTGACCATCAGCGTCCAGACACTTCTGATTATGGTGGACTGCCGCTTGAGCAACGCTGACCAAACCATCCACTAGTACATTTTTTTGGCACCCCCGGTATATGGGTACAGATGTTACTCATGAAAAGAGACTAGAAAGACAAAACCATGAGGTTAAACATGGTAATGGGCTCTTTTTCATTTTTTTTCTTAATTTTTGCTTCCTGTATGTTCTAAATGTTCTACAATAAAATGTTACTTTTGAAACAATGGAAAAGGCAAGAATTACTATAAGAAAAATAAAGTACAGTAATACCTTGGTTTGCGAGCATAATTCATTCCAGAAACAAACTACTTATATTGCAAGACACTGCTCGTTTACCACGTTAAAATGTATTACAGGGGCCGGCCGAGT
>NW_017731603.1:895350-899981 GCF_001890085.2 Hipposideros armiger | reverse complement strand
GAAAGTCAACATGTACTGAATGAGCTAAAACAACTGTGTTTCTTGGTAAGTAGCTAGGTGTGCATGTCTATCAATCTGACTCTAAAACTCGAGCACCCTCTCCTTATCCACATCTGATGTGATGAGGTCACATGGTTCGTGTTGATGCAGGAAACACTTCAGTTTCACAGAAAAGGCCTGAACCACTGGCCACCCCAGTTCCCTCGGTTTCTGTGCCTGAGGACAACCTGCTATTAGGACGTCTACTTCCATCTCCTTATGCCAGCAGCTCCCTTCGCAAACACCGTATGTCACATACCATTCTTAAGGCAGGCTGCCAAGCTCCGTTGTCCTAAAAAGTTTACCAAGGACAGAAGAAACTGGGTCCCCACCCTCTCTGTAAAAATGGACCTTGATGGCATGGGAGCAAGCCTGCGGTGTCCCAGCTTCTGGAGGGGCAGGGATGCCTGGCCCGCGAGGACCCTGGTCAGGGCCCTGAGGCATGGGGGTGCGGGGGGCGCAGTGGGGAAAGCAGCTGAAGGCGCGCAGGTTGTCATTCACCTGGCAGATGCATAACTCACAGGGATCACCAGGAGACCAGATCTGTCCAATTGGAAACTCAACCCCGTTGTCATCGAGAGAGCAGCCTGGCCAGAGGACAGCGAGGAAGAAGGGGCGAGTGGGCAGAAGTGCCGTGGAGGGCCCTAAATGCCCACCAGACCTACAGCAGCACCCACCAGGGACAGACGCTCCTGCTCACTCACGCGGTGTAGACCGTTCCCGGGGTGTATACTCAACCCAGGGGCTGCCCACAGCTGCCCGCCCAACTCCTCGTTAAGGTTTCCCTCCAAACATGCACCTGGTATACACAGGCACACTGACACAAACCTATGCTTCCATACGCACCCACAAACACAGAGTCACACTCACACAGACACACGCACAGACTTACACACTCAGACTCACTCTACAGTCTCAGCGGGTACAGCTCAGCCTCCCACCTGGAGGGCATCGTGGCCTGTGCTGGGCGCAGCCCTGGGACACAGGGCCGGGACCCTTACCTGTCATGGGCGTGGGCTCCCGGCAGGTGAAGCAGCACTGTCCAGGGCCCAGCCACCACTCCTCACGGGGGCAGTCCAGTTCTGGACATGGCGTGAAGGAACATTCCACGTCCCCATTCTGGAAGACAGCCAAGGGTCACAGGCCAGTGAGGGCAGCTCCCCAACCCTGGGCCATCTGAGGGCTCAAGAGGGAGCTGGCGGGCTGCCATCACCCCCCTTAAAGTGACAAAGAAATCTCCAGGGAGCAGGAGGGGGAGGAAGGGAGAGTCCTTCACTGGGGACTGGGGTGAGGCTGGGGGTCCTGGGAGCGTGCCAGCTGTTTGTCTGGAGGGCCCCCCGCCTGCCCTAGCTACAGTGCCAGCATCTCTTTCCCTCACTTCTGCAAAACAGCCCCTGTGCAGGCTCCCTGCTTCCTGTTTTTACTACAATCTACTGTCAATCTGCAACCAGAGAACTTTCTCATGCACCAATCGGATCACATCACTCCGCCACTTAAAGCCCTTCAGCAGCTCTGCCAAGTGCAAAGCCCTCAGCCTGGCTGGCAAAGCCTTCCACGACTGAGTCTGAGGCAGAGGGGGTCACCAAACTCCCCAGGCTCCTACCCCTGAAGTACCACCTTTGGCCAGTGGGGGCCATGTCTTCCAGGTGCCTAGATGGTTCCCTCACCCCTGACTCCCTAGGGAGTAAGGGAGTGTGCACAGCTGACTGCCGCTGGGGACATCAGAGCCCAGCTACTTGGCCTCTGGACACGCCCATCTCAGCAGTGCAATTCACACTCCAGAGCTCCTCGGGGTATCAGCCTGAGCCCCTTCCTCACGTGGAGCCTTCCCCAGCCCCTCCTGTTTGTCTCACCCAGTTTCTCCTGAGAGCACGCCCTTGGAAAATCACTTATACTAGGCTCTGCTTCTCGGAATCCAACCCAAGACGATCCCGCCTGCAGCCGCCTCTCTTGCCTGACTCCAGTCTGCCGTGTGCTCTGCGCTCCAGCCAGGATGGAGGTACGTCATGCTCTCTTGACTCCTGCCGTCTGCTCATGCAGTGCCCGCTGCCAGGCACACTGGCCTCAGCTTCTCACCTGAGGAGTGCTAGTCATCCTTCAGGTCTCGCCTTAGCATCCCTCCCGCCAAGAAGGCTTCCTTGAAGTCTGCAGTCTGGCTAGGAGCCCTGGCCACCTACCCATCGCCCACCTAGGCTGTGGGGCCCCTGACCGAGAGGACTGGGGCTGTCTTGTGCTTCGCTGTGTCCCCAGCACTCAGCATTGCTCCAGGCACATAGTAGGTGCTCTATAAGTAGCACTGCTGAAAAAGGAGCTTCAAGGAGCCTGCGGGGAGGCCTTGGTGAGTGTAGGTCACTTTAGTCCCTTTGCTGCCTCAGTCTCCCTTTTGCTGTGTGGCAGGCCCTCTTCTCCTGGCCAATGCATCCTGGGAACACCCTGTGCTCTGCCCTCTCCCCATCACCCACCAATTCAGTCCCCTACCTGGCAGACACAGGTGGTACACTCGTCACCACCCCCACTGAACACAGCCCCGTCCGCATACCACCGGCCATGGAAAAAGCATCTCACTGCAGAGAGGAAAGGGAGAGGCAGCTCAAGGTCTTTGGGCAGCTGAAGAAAAAGGGGAAGAAATGGGTAGGGGGGCCCTGGGGAAGCTCACACACCCCCACGATACTCCACAGCACAACCCGCGCCCAAGAACCCACACATTCCTCCCTTCTGAACTCCCATCAAGAAAATATGCTGTTACTGAAAAGCTGACAGAAAACGAATCGTGTGTAACATAAGATCCTTAACCAAAAAGGCAGGGGAAGCCCAGAATAACCAAAGACGAAGAGCAAGGAAGAGATGGAAAAAGACTGCCCCAGACACCTCAGGCAGCTCTGGGAACCGTGCCACCCAGAGGGGGCTGGGAGGACTCAGCAAGAGCCTCTCATCTGAAGATGCCCCACAGGTAAAAACAGCCTAAAAACCTGTGCAGGCTCACCTGGCGTCAGTCAGGCTGCCCTGCGTTCATCCCCACCTACGCAACTCTAGGGAGTGACTTTGGGAACCATACTTAAGCTTGTTAAGCCTTGGTTTTCTCATCTCTACNATAACAAAAGATGAATACAAGTCACGTTTGACTTCTGCAATTACAAGAGGTGCTCAAAGTGGTGACCATCAGCGTCCAGACACTTCTGATTATGGTGGACTGCCGCTTGAGCAACGCTGACCAAACCATCCACTAGTACATTTTTTTGGCACCCCCGGTATATGGGTACAGATGTTACTCATGAAAAGAGACTAGAAAGACAAAACCATGAGGTTAAACATGGTAATGGGCTCTTTTTCATTTTTTTTCTTAATTTTTGCTTCCTGTATGTTCTAAATGTTCTACAATAAAATGTTACTTTTGAAACAATGGAAAAGGCAAGAATTACTATAAGAAAAATAAAGTACAGTAATACCTTGGTTTGCGAGCATAATTCATTCCAGAAACAAACTACTTATATTGCAAGACACTGCTCGTTTACCACGTTAAAATGTATTACAGGGGCCGGCCGAGTGGCTCAGCTGGGTAAGAGCACAAGCTCTGAGCAACAGGGTCGCCAGTTCGATTCCCACATAGGCCAGTGAGCTGCGCCCGAGCTGAGCTGCTGCTGAGCTGCCAATAGGTGGCAGGATGGCTCAGCTGGTGAGAGCGTGCACTCTTAGCAACAAGGTTTCTGGTTTGACTCCTGCATGCCCACCCACAACTAAGATTGAACACGGCACCTTGAGCTGAGTGGCCGCGAGCTGCTGACGGGTGGCCAGATGGTGACTGGACTTGGAGCTGAGCTAGCTGCGTCCTCCACAACTAAGACTGAAGGATAACAACTTGGCTGTTCCCCTTCCCCACTTCCCCAACACTGTTCCCCTTCCCCAATTCCCCAATAAAATCTTTAAAATCTTTAAAAAAAATGTATTAGAAATGTTTGCCCGTCTTGCAGAACACTCGCAAACCACGTTACTTGCAATCTAAGGTTTTGCTGTATCGCTTTTATTTTCTCTCACTGTTCTCTAATTGTTTCACAGGTCTGGTTCCTTGGTCACCCCACCTAGGCTGTACCGTACCCTCTACACACCTTTCCGCTTCCAGCACCCAGACAGGGCTGGCCATGGGCAAACCGCTTTATGGCTCAGACCCTCAGTTTCCACTTCTGTAAAATGGGGTTGCCCCATGGGGTGGTTGTGAGGATGACCCCACGTGAAGCCTGTGTGGTGCTTCACATGGAGGAGCCTACCGCAGCGTGAGCCTGGACGTGATGGGGGCCAGGAGGGTGCTATGCAGCCCCCCCCCCCACCACCACCACCACAGGCAGGGAGTTACCTGCTGAGCAGTCCGGGCAGCACTGTCCAGGGATCCGAATCGGGTGCGGGCAGGAGTCCACACAGTCTGTCCTCTTGCAGCTCACTGAGCCGTCTGCCTGAAGGGACAAGGAACTTCACCAGGACCCCATCTGTGACACCAGTCCCTGCCTCCACACCCTACTCCACCCTCCCAGTCCCCCCTGAAAAAGGGCAATGCTGCAAACTGGCCAAGTCTTGCCATAAAAGGTGCCACGATGCAGTGA
>NW_017731603.1:812404-891320 GCF_001890085.2 Hipposideros armiger | reverse complement strand
AGGCCTCCTCCCTGACTCGAGACAGAGCAATGTCAAGAGTGGACTCAAACCATTTCCTGCCTGTGTTGAAGGTACCTCCCAGGGCAGAGGGCAGGCTGGGCTATAAGCCCAGTCAACATCCAAACTACTGTGCACATAGTAGGTGCTCAACTAATGCAGACACTTTGAAATGCTCCTGCCCCTCCCCCACCCAAAAAGTCACTTACCTGGAACACAAGTACAGCAGTCCGACTTCGGGGAGGCCTGACAGGGGCCAGGAGGACACTCGGGGGAGATGCAGGACACATTTCCAGCCTGCGGAGGGGAGAGATGGAGGTGGGTCAGGGAGGGGAGGGGAAGAGAGCCAGGCTCTCATGCCCTTCAGGCCCATCAAGAACCAGCTCATCTCCCACCCACTTCACACCACACCTCAGGTTTCCTGCCCAACGCAACAGCCTCAGAAAGAAAGACTTCTGAGACCTTTAAATGCCACCGTGGTCACAACAAGGACAGTTTGCAGGGACCCAGTTCCCGGCATTTATTATGGGGTGTTTTAGAATATCTCCTTTTCCAAGATGAGGGCCAGACCAGAGAGCTGAGTGTGCTGCCTTCCTGGTGAAAACGACGTGCCTTGCCTCCCACAGCCTAGGGCAGCTATGGAAGGGTGCTGAGGACGCAGGAGACAGAGGTTACGCCACCACGGGCACCTTCCTGTACATCTGAGCTTTAAACCAGATCTATTCAAATCTATTCAAAGAATCAGGTTTAAAACTAAATTTTAAAAATTTTAAAAATTTAGAAGTTAAGACAAAAAAAGACCCTGGCTTTCGAGCCAGCCAGACTTGAGTTCCAGTCTCTGCTCCTCCACTATTGAGCTGTGTGACTTTGGGCAAAGCACATCACCTCTCCGAGCCTTGGTCTCCCTGTCTGTCAGGGGATGCTGAGGACTGCATGAAATGAGATCTTCCACAAAAGCGCTGGGCCACTTGGCACATGTGTGGCACCCAGGAAGAGTTCAACAAAGGGTGGCGGGAGCTGTCTACACGTCCCATCTCCCATCTTACAGTGCAGCTGCCGCCATCACTGCCAGGCTAGGAGCTGTTTTTAAAGATGGTCACAGGTGGCAGTGAGGGTTCGTGGACAGAGCCCGGGCTATGGGCGCAGGCAGACCTCAGCTCAAACTCCAGCTCTGTTCCCTGCCAGCCTCAGTCTTTTCATCTGTAGAATAGGGATAGTACAACTGGCTTGGAAGAACTGCCAGGAGCTTCGGGTGAGGAAACAGGTGAAAAGCACAAAGGCCTATGCCTTGTGTAATTATGAGTATACACTGGGTACTCATAATCAAGTCCACGTGACCACATTTGGCAGTGCACATAGTAGGTGCTTAATAACTATTCATGGAGGCATGAATTTGCCTAATGCAAAATACTCTCAACAAGTTGAATCTGGTTATGAGCCTTCTCCCTCCCAAATGCGGATACCTTTATTGTGCTGGAAAATATTTTGCCTGGAGAGAAAAACAGCCTCCCTGGTAGGAAGTTTCCAAGGGACTTTCGTCCCCTCCCCTTCCTAGACAGATGGACCCTGTTTGCCTGTTGGCTCTTTTCTGCTCAGCAGAAGCCTCCCTGACTCCACAGACCTACAGGTTTCACATCTCCCCCAGGCTTTTAAATTCAACAGGTTCCAACCAAAATCCATGACCTGAGAACCCTCCCTCCACTCAATGAGTTCACCTCTAACATCGGTCTTTCCCCCTTCCTCTAAAACCCCCAAAGGTTAAGAAAACACCCACGAGGCTTTGGAGATCTTACGATGCTCACCAGGCAGACACAGACGGTGCAGTTCTCCGTGGGAGGTGAAAACACATCCCCTTCAGCTCGAATGACGCCACTGTGAAAACAGCCTTTGAAAGACAAACAGGAGTGTAGGAGGCATCAGACTTCTTCAAAGCAGGGGAAGCTTGTGGCCTCATTACTTTTCCAGGCATAATGTACCTGCAACCTTCTCTCACTGGCCAGGATGCACCAGGAGTGGCAGCTCCAGGTACCAGAACTGTGTGGTCCTAGGACCCCTGGAGAACTCTCAGGAGACACCCACACAGGAAGCCCCAGGAGGGTTCCATTCATGTCTGATAAACCCAGAACTGTGTTGAGAGCGTGTCATTTTATTCCCCTAAGGCAGGAAAGGCAGCCAGATGGCCCTGGGTTCAAAACCCTGGCCCACTTGTTCAGTTACCTGAGGGGCCTTGGACATGTCGCTCAACCTCTCTGAGACTCAGTTGTCTTTACCGTAAAATAGAAATGCCACCAAGTACCCTGAAGGGGACTTGGAAGGATCCACAACCTCAGGGTGAAGTACCCTGCACTTTACATTCAGGACTCAATACATAGTAGGAACACAGTAAAAGGTCACAATTATCATTCAGAAAACCAGTGGGTGCATTTTCATTCTCACCCATAGAAGACTTTTTCACTGCTGCTGAGAGTACAGCAGCCCAGGCATCTTATCAGCATAGAAGTGCCGACGCTCAGGCCCTGCCCCAGACCCGCTGAATGAGAATCAGCATTTTAACAAGATCCCCAGCGGTGCATGTGCACGGTGAGTTTTGAGAAGCTGTGTTGAAGGACTTGTTAAGATGTGGGGTCTTCCTCCCCACAGCAATGGGAAGCAAATGAAAAACTGTCAGCAGATTATAAGTGGGAGGGAATCGGACACAGCAGAATTGACAATTACTCTTCCGGATGTAGGAGGGGAATTGGGCAAGACGAAGGGGACTGCAGAGTAGGTTTGGAGAAACTCATTGAGTGAATGAGTAAATAAATGAATGAATGAAGCTCAAAAGGGATCCCCAGAAGATGAAGAGTTCCCCTAGAGGGATATCACAGCATGGACCAGTGGTTCTCAGACTGTGGTCCCCTGAGCATCAGCATAAGAGGGAACATGTCAGAATGCAAATTCCCAGGCCCTGCCCCACAGCTAAATCGGAAGCTCTGGGGACGGGCCCAGGGATCGCCCTGCAAGTGATTGAAATGTACATGAGAGTTGGAGATTAGCCTTTCAACTGCAGAAGGGCGGGGGAAGAGAAGAGGCGGGACCATATGGGGAACTCACAGCCTCCACTGGACCAGCTCCCACCTGTACACGATGGGCAGCACCCCCCATCTCCAGAGGGAATCGGGTGGGAACAAGCAGCTTCACACGTCACCTTTTCACAGGTCACCTCCCCATCCTGGAAGCAGAAGCGGGACTTCCAGTCACCACAAGGCCCCAGACACCAGGTCGGGGCAGCCCCAAGGACCCCCTCACACCCACCTCGCACCAGCACTGGGAGCACCCCGGCTCTGTCCAGCGGCTCCCCAACTCATACATGGCTCCCAGGTGCCAGCAGGCAGAGGGCCCTGGTGCAGGCCATGGGGCCGTGGGGCCCCTGGGCAAGGAAGGCGTCACCACTGCCTTTTCCAGGAATTGTGAGGGAGGTCTGAGAGTCCCCAGCAGGGGGGCACTAGGCACCGGGGTGGCCATGGCCATCGGGGTGGACAGCAGTCTCATCGGGGCAGATGGGGAAGGTGTGGGTAGTGCAGGGGTGGGCAAGGGCAGGTGGGTTGTCCTGACTCTGGCTGGGGGCCCTGGAGCCCCAGAAGGAGGGCTGTGTCCTGGGGAGAAGGCAGACCGGCCCGCCTCTGGAAGCAGCAGTAGCATCTTAGGGGGGTGCTGCAGGGGCTGCAGGATGGCGGAAGGGGCCAGCACGGCTTTCGGGAAAGCTGAAAGGGAAGCACAGGGGTGTCTTGAGGGAGGTGGCAAGGGAAGGAGGCAAGACCGGGGACCTGGGCTCAACTCCGACACTAGTCTCTAAATGTCTCGGGGCCAGTTTTCTCATCAACAGAATAGGTCTAATACCACCAGTTTGACCCTAAACCGCTGGGATGTGGAGACGATCACACAAGATTGATGGAAAAGTACCAAATGAGCAGGCCAAGGTTATAGGTTGGGAGTGTGTCCCCTGCCTCCCCCCCAGGTGTGCCTTCCCAGGAGGGGATGCTGACATGCACCCGTGAGAGAACTTGCCACGGCCTAAAAAGAGCACCTTCAGCATTTATAAGACATGTAATGACACATGTGCTTCCAGGCACGCTGGTCAAGTATGGCAGAGTGGTCCGACACCACTGTACGAAGCATCTGTACCTGGGAGCCCAGGTTACTGGGACCCCTTGCCATATACTCCTCAGTTTTTCTTTCTTTTTACCATTTAGGGAAAACACAGAAGGGCTAGGGGAACAAGGTGGAACGGGAGGAAGGATGGATAATGCAGCAGAAGGAGGAAGCAGGAAAGAAAGTGAAGCTTTGGAAAGATGAATAAAAAACAGAGCGAGTGAAGGAAGACGGTCAGGCTCCTGGAGGGCGGGGCCGGGACCCGGGGGGCGGGGCTAGACGCTCACCTTCACAGGACACTCTGTCAGCTTGCAGCCTGAAGCCAGGCCGGCAGGTGCACAGGAAGCTGCCCACAGTGTTATGACAGGAATGGTGACAGACTCGCCTCTCCAGCGGCCTCCGACATTCGTTTACATCTGCAGGAGAGCCTTGCTGCCGACAGCTGCCATGTCGGGGCCACCGAGCCTTTCTTCCATCATCCCTCAGCCCAAAAGGCTAGGGGAGTCTCCCTGTCATGTTCTTACAGGGTCCATCCCTGCCCCAGAGTGTGGGATGCAACTCAGACGTCTGGGAGTGGGGCTGAAATCTGTTAGTCCCCTTGGAAGGTTCACGCTTCCAGTAGGTATTTAATGGATGCACTAGTGACTGACCCTCCAGCCACTGCTGCAATGAGTTAGTGCTGGCTGGAGGGGATGAGCCCTGCTGAGATGCTCATCTCCAAACCTTCCACCATCCCACGTGCTGGGTGTCGGGTTGTGTGGCCCCTTCTAAAAAGAGAGTCTCAAAAGTCTGCACTGCTCAGGGTAGGCTTCAGGACAAATGCCAAACTCTGCTAGAACAAGGTCTTTTTTCAGGCCCATGGGACCCCACCTTCAACCCATGAGCCAAGCTCAAGCCAAACACGGCAATCCCTTTCTGGGAATTTCTGCTAATGGGCTGAGAAAACAGGGGTCTCCTTCTACACCAGAGGAACCAAGACATAACATGCTTTGTTACCAAGGGGAGCAAAGGCAGCCAAGAAAATGGGTGAGCAGAGAGGAATCCCTGGGGTGTATCTGGGAGAGGGGTGAAGGAGAAACATAACAGGATGACAATGGCATGTGGCCAGGAAACGTCCAAGACAGGGTCTTCCATGAGGAGCTGTGCCAACCCCAGCGAAAGGCAGGTTCTGAGCAAAGGCTCAAGCGTTTACAGGCTCCAGGGACCAGGAGGTCCAGGCTGTTGCCCTTTCCCTGTCCCTGGGCTCACCCTGTCCATCTTCCTGACTGGCAGCCCAAGTGTGAAGACAATAGGGTCCTCCTGACCTTACCTACACAGGAGTGTCGGTTGCCATGGAGATGGAAGCCAGTTCTACAGGAACACCTGTAGCTGCCAATGCTGTTTTTACATCTTTGCTGACAGGGGGTCCCGAGGCATTCGTCAGTGTCTAGAAGGGAACAGGACAAGGCTGGAGCTCTTTTCCATGGAGTTTTGGGGCTATATGGTCCCCTCTTATCTCTCATCACCAACTCTTGCCCCACTCGTGGCATGGGGGACCACCTTAACGCTCACTGCCCACATTCAGTGTATTGCTGCCCACTTCTCTCCACACACACCCCCCCCACTGCCATACCCAAGCCCGGGTCACCTCTGTCTCTAGTCTGGAGAAGAGCCACAGCCTCATGCGTCTCCATGCCTCTACCTGTGCTCCTCCCAAGCCATCCTCTACACAGCCTCCAGGGCGTCCTGACCAAAGGGCACCTCTGATCCGGCCACTGCCTTTCCCGCCTCCTTCCCTGCCCTTCATCTTCACCCTGGCTTAAATCCTTGCCATCTCCCAAGTGCACCATGCTCCTGTGGGCCTCCCCCTTTGCCCGTGTTCTCTTGTCTGCTTGGATTGCCTTTCCATCTTGTCTGGCTGTAAAACTCGTACTCAAACCTCAAAACTCAGCTTCTTATATAGCACCTCCTCTGTCAAAGCTTCCCCATGTGGGCATTTGGTATTGTGAAAAACTGGAAACAATCTACATGTTCATCAGTAAGAGAAGAATTAGTAGAAACTATGGAATGTTTGCACTGCAGAGTAGCAGGCAGCAGTTAAAAGGAACAACGCAGATCTGTTGACCCTGATGTGGAAAGATCTTCAAGACAGATTGCCGAGGGGGGAAAAAGCAAGTAGAGGAATGACTGGGGTCAAACTCCTGCTCTAACACGATCTTAGGCAAGTTATTTAATTTCTTTAAGCCTCAGTGTTCCTATTGGGAAAATGGAAATGAACAGTACCAACTTCATAGGATAATTTTGAGGATGAAATGAGGAAATGCTTCTATAGTGCTTAGCACAATGCCCAGACACAATAATTCAGGACTGTGAACTGCTCATCTCTTATCATCTCTGTGAGCGTGAGTGTGTGTGTGTGTGTGTGTGTGTGTGTGTGTGTGTGTGTGTGTGCATGTATTGGGGAGAGGCAGGCAGGGCTCTCAGCAGATTGATAACCAGGTGCTAGGAATGAATTTTCCCAGCCCCCAAGTCATATGTTGAAGCCCTAATTCCAATGTGATGGTGTTAGGCGGTGGGCCTTGGGAGGTAATGAGGTTTAAATGAGTTCTGAATAGTGGGGCCCTCCTGAGGGGATGAGTGCCCTTAGAAGAGGGCACCAGAGCTCGCTCTCTGTCACAGGAGGACACAGCTAGAAAGCAGCCATCTCTGCAAGCCAGGAAGAGGACCCTCACCAGGAACTGAATGGAAGGGCACCTTGATCTTGGACTTCCAGCCGCCAGGACTGAGGATGCATTTCTGTTGTTTAAGCCTCCAGTCTGTGGTATTTTGTTACAGTGGCCTGAGCTGACTATGACACCAGGGTTATTCTCTAGGGACAGCAGAGCACAGGCGTGGCAGAGGCGGCCTGGAGCTAGCGACTTTTACAACTTTTTTTTTTTTTACAATGTATGAAAATTTCAAACATGCAGAGGACGATCTTGCGTTATCAAGGAGGAGCTTTTGCCTTAGCCACCTTTGTTTAAGAGAGAGAGTTTCCTTACCTAACTTCTGTAAATAAAAGTCATCTTAAAAGATTGAGTAATTATTTTTAAAGATCTCTCTCATCCTGCTCACTTAGGAGGGAGGTTCCTCCTCTCATCTGGGCCCCCAACAGCACTCATCCGTAATCCCAACCCTGTTGTTCTGCTCCCCACCAGACTGGGGCATAGGAACAAATGAGCACTGTCACCCCCCAACACCTCCCCCCCACACACACACACACACACACACACACACACACACACACACAGCCGTGCTCATAGCCCCGTCCCTCTTGGCCTCCCTTATCAGCCCTCCCTCAAGGCAGTGGCCTGCCTCCTCCCTCTGTTTGTCTGCTCCACCCTGCCCCTGGCTCTCCCTGGGGTCTCTCCTTCACCTTCATCCCTCCACCCTGCAGTAATGGCAGCAGCTGTTTCTAGGGAGCCCTGGTTCAGAGCCAGGGCCCTAGAGTTAGACCTGCTGGGATTCAAGCCGACTTCATCTCTTACTAGCAGAACAACCTTGGGCGAGCCTCAGTTTCCCCCTTGGTAAAGTGGGGATGATAACAGTATCTCCCTCAGAAGACCATGGTGAGTGTGAAATAAACCATCGCAGGTGGAGCACATGTTGGGCCTGGCAGGGCCATGAGGTCAAAATCAGAGCCCAGCAGGGGCGGTGACGGCACTGGCATCACCATCACCCCTCCCTGAGCCGCTCACCTTGGCAGCTGTGGCGGTCAGCAGACAGCTGCATGCCCGGCCCACACTCGCACACAAACCCGCCTTCCGTGTTCACACAGTGGCCCTCGCAAGAGGAGCTTAAACATTCGTCAATGTCTGGGAAGAGAGAAAACACCATTGCACAGCCCGCAAAGAATGTCGTTGGGGTGGCCAGGAGAAAATCTACCTCACGTGGTGGACCCTGTGCCCACACCAGCCTGCCCTCAGCAGGGTGGAGCCCCCACCTCCACCCCCATGCCAGAAAGAAAGACCAGGCACCAGGAAAGTCATCCTGCTACAAGGGAAGCCCCAGGGAGAAGAGGCCATGGGATCAGGCCCCTCCTCTTGGACCTGCGCAGACCAGATGACAGAGAGGATGGCTGAGACAGAACTGTCTCCGATGGCCCCACCTGCGGGGCGTCCACAGTAGGGTAGAGAGTAGGCAGGAAGGCTGATTAGACCCCCTGAAATGTTTATTGAGCACCGCCTGTGTGCAGCAGGCCTGGAGGAGAGCCACTGAGGACACAAATGTGACTGAGACACAGCGCTGGCTCTCCAGATGGTTCCAGTCTGGTAATGTAGGAGCCACGACACACACCCACGAGAGACCACACGTGGCCGGGTAATATATGCCCCAGCAGGGAACACCCAGCCACAGCAGGAGTGTGCTGGAGGAGAGATGGGCTGAGAGGACCAGGAGGAGGGGGCCATAAGTGGAGAGAGTCTGGGGGCCTTGGGAAGTACAGGAAACACCTGGGGCCCAGTCTGGCTGAAGCTTGGGTTCCTGTCGGGAAGTGGGAGGCAGGGCTGGAGAGCTGGCTTAAGGCTCAACTGAGAGGAGCACCAAGGAATCTCCAAAGCTTCTTCCCAGGATGGGGTGACTGGATCCAAGTAGTGCTTTAGGGGCAGTTCAGGCCTGAGGAGTCAGGGGGGCTGGGAGAGAGACAACCCCACCCCTGGTCTGTGGCATTTTTTTCCTCATCTAAGAATCATGGTGGCTCTGAAAGACCTACAAGACCAGCTCTGCCTACTGCAGTCTGCACCTGAGTCTCCCACCTCCTGGCCCCCATGCCTCTGGACACCTCCGTTCTCCTTACTCCTGTTCCCATCAGCAGGCCCTTCCGGACCACGCCCACCACCTCTAAGACGGCCACCCTGACTAACCCCATTCCACTGGGATCGCTCGGGGCTGTGGCCAGTGCCCCCTGCCCTGCGCTTGCTTTGACATTGTCCTCTGGCTTTTCCTTGGTCCAGTTTTCCTCTGCAGCAAGAAGTGCAAGAAGTACTCTCCATGAAAGACACTCAAGGGAGGACGAACGGCTTCAGCGGGCCCCCAGCGCCAAAACCCCTTTCGTGAGACGCTTCGACCCAACAGTTCTCCTTCTGGGAATCATCAGAGATGCCGACAAGGAGCCCTTTATTGCAGCATTATTTATAGTGGTGAACACTGCAGACCCGCTAAATGAGGGGGAACAGAGAACTAGGTACTTGAATTACAGTAGCCACATATGCAGCTGTTAAAAATTATGTTGTAAGGACTAGTTCGTGCTCACAATATAAAGTTTAGTGAGAAAAGTAGTGAGTAAAAACTATAGATGAGATGTGATCCCAATTTCATTAAAACATTATAAAGATATGCATGCGTAACACACATTTACACACAGGTACACACTCAAACACAGACACACCCAAGGAAAACGGCAGAAAAAGTAACTTCGTTTTTGTAACAAATACTCTGGGTAGGACTTTCCAGGACATGTTTGGGTTTTCTTCACCCCTCTACCCTTCTTTTACTTTCCAAATCTTCTAAAATGAGTTATCTTTTGCTTTTGTATTCTGGGGAAGAAATATGTTTTACAACATCAAACCTCAAAAAGAGGCTTTACACCTCTCCGGAAAGATATCCAAGAAACCGGTCACAGTGGCTGCCTCTGGGCAAGGTAACAGAATGTTGCTGGCCGGAGCTTTTTAAAATCACGAACAAATAATACTTTTACAAAATAATTCTCGGGTTTCGCTTTCCTCATCTTTCACATGTCACTTTCCCAAGTGTCACTTTCTCCACGGCCAACCCCACCGCCAGTCCCAACCTTGTACTTCACCAGTTATGGTCCCATCAAACGGGACTGTTATGTCTAGCCCCCCTTCCCACTCCCAGCACAGTTCCTGGCCCATAAGAGGTGCTCTATAAATATTTGTGAAACAGCAGCAGAGTATTCCTTTGGTTTGCATACCTCCCTGCCCACTCTCAAACTGCAGAGCTCACCCTGACTCAGCTCTGCTATTGCATCATCTTTCTGAAGGCCATCTTGGCGGGACAGGAAAGGGTAGAATACCCACCCACCCTCCCCCAGTGCTCTCAGGTCTCTCACCTGTACACCTGATGCCGACAGCTGTCTCCGTCATTGAGAAGCCCACGGGGCACACTCGGGCCACCTCCTGACAGCCACCATGGTTACAGGTAAGGTCACAGCCGTACTCCCCGCAGGGTCCGTGGGCTTCTGAAACAGGCAGCGCCTACGTAAGCATGCACCATGCTGAGGTCTTGGCCACCCCCACCTCACCAGGGCTCCTCCTGAGTTCTGTGAGGAAAGTGCCTCTGGAGGCAGACAGGCCTGAGTTTAAATCCAGCTCCGCCACTTCCTAGCCATGTCACCCTGGGTGAGCCACTAACTTCTGTGCCTCAGTTTCCTCATCTATAAAATGGGGATGAGAATGTCTGCTTAACAGGGTTGTTTGAAGGTGATATGCTAGGACACAAGTGCCTGGTGTCTGACACATAATCTCGGTGTTAACAGGGTTCTTCTCATCAGCCATGGCCCACCCGTTACCTGGGCAGGTGGCCCCTTGTTCTCCATCCTGGCAGGAACAGACGTTGGGAGCGATGCAGATGCCACTCCCACAGCCAAAGGAGCAGAGGGCTAAGGGAAGAAATGCAGGTGAGGGAGTGGGGGCTGGAGCCCCCCAATCTGCCCCTCAGGCCAGCCCAGGGAATGAGTGCCCTGCCAGGGAGGATGTTTGGGGCACAGGGACAGGCACTTACGAAGGGTGCAGTGCCCACTGCCCATGGAGGGTGCCCAGCCAGGGCAGCAGCCACTCCCGAACCCTGAGAGGCAGACGTGGGGGCCCAGCCGGCGTCTGCAAGAGAGGAGAGAGCACCTTCCACGTTCTGATTGGTCTACAGAGCAGTGAAAGCCTCCCAGCCAGTCAGGAAGTCAGTCAACAAACAGTTCTCAAGACCCTCTGGAGGAGCCATGGGAAGTTTCCAAAGAAAAATGACCCTGACAGCCTCTCCTGAAGACAGGACAAAGACAGAGGCACCGGTGTCCTACAGATACCTGCCACAGGAACACAGAGCAAACTGGCCAGGAAAACAGGGCCTCAGAGGGGCCCTCAGCATGGAGGAGGAAAGACCGCAATGGATGAGGGGCCCCCAGGATGGCTGCCTCTGGGCCTTTCCACTTGCAGTTCCCTCTCTCAAGAAGGTTCTTCCTCAGACACTCATCCAGCTCATTCCATTCCCTCCTTTACCCAGGTCTCTCTGCACATGTCAGCATCTCAAAGAGAGGCCCTTCTTGTCCCCCCTTCCCTTGCTTTATTCTTCTTAACACCATTCACTTCCTAGGACATTAAATTACTTATTAATCTGTTGGTTTGTTCACTATCTGTCTCCCCTACTATTCCCTGAACGCAAGGGCTTCATCTTTTTTGTTCACCTCTGCACCAAGAGCAGTGCCTAACACATAGTAGGTGCTCGGTATGGCTGTTGAGGGGAAGGTGGAGAAGGGAAGCCAGCAGAAAAGAGGAAGGAGGGGACATCTCTGGGGTAGGGGGTGGGGACGCCAGTGAGCTGCCTAAAGCAGTGAAGGAGAACCCAGTGTGCCGGATGCTGGCTGAGGCACCCCAGTACAACCATGAGCAAGCCACTTCCACACCTTCAGGGAGGCTGGGCAGACAAGGAGCCAGGCAATAACAATGCACTGTGACGAGTGCCACAACGGGACTGGCTATGGAGCTCTGAGGAGGGTCAGGGGAGGTCTCCTGATAGGACAGCATCTAGGCTGAGGCAGGGGCGAGGAGTAGGGGCAGGCGGCGAGAGTGCAGGAGGGGAGAGGGTGTTCCAGGCAGAGGGAAGCACAGGGCACAGGCCTGCAGGGGGCCGGAGACAATGACTGGAAGTCGTCCTGTGATGGGCTGCGCAGAGGGTGATGCGGTCCAGCCTGGTTTCAACTGGGAATTCTCGTGCAACAGAACAGGGCAAGAAACCCCTCCCCAGCGGTGCTGCTCCGCGGGGAGGGGTGATGGGAATGTTCTCCCCGTCAGGCAGTCCTGGCACCCACCATGTGCCAGGCTCAGCAGCAGGGCTGGGGACATGGATGGGCAAGACAGACCCACCCCGCTCTTGGGGGTAATACTCCTGCCAAATGTGACAAGTAGTGTGAAAAGGGGAGCTGGGGCACATGGCAGTACAGAAACATCTGCAAAGCATGGCCCTGGAGCCCCCAGAGGGCCTATTTGCTCTCTGAAGTCATGAAAGAAAAAGAGGGGGCCCTGGGTGGGGGGGACTGTCGGTGAAGTCTCACCCAGGGCCCTTGCTGGGGCCAATGTGGCAGCAGCCTAGGAAGCAGCCGGCAGCTCCAGCTCCTCAGACGGGGGTCTGGAAGGGACAGGAGTGCCACCAACGCGGCTGATGTGAAGATGCCCTGCAGGCTGGCGGGCAGGGACCGAGCGCCCCAGGGGGTCTCCTAGGTCCGGTCAAGACGGGGAGGCAGGTGGCAGGAAAACTCTGAAACTCCGCGGAGCCTGCGGATCTGAGCAGGAACTGGCGGAGGTGGCGGAACACACGTGCGCGCTGCGAGCCTGGCGGGGCCGCCCCCTGAGCGCCCCTCGAGGCAGTGGCCGCGGGCCAGGCCGCCCACTGACACCGTGTTCCATCGCTTGGAGCATCACGCACACACGCGCTCAGCGGCTGCTGCCGGCCTCCACCAGGAGACCCGAAAGGAGGGTGGCATCCATTGGGAAAGAGCAAAGGGACAAACACCCACCCCCGCGCGCGGGCACACACAGGCGGAAACCGAAACATAACCTGGAGAGACCCCGGCAATTCCAAGGTCCACGACGTGCGCGCAGCCTAAACACATGGAAAGCCTACCCCCAGCCCAGCCCCGAAGTGGCCGGCGCCACGGGGGGAGGCAGGCCCTGCCAAGGCAGAGCCACTGGCACGTTCTCAAACGAAGCCAGCCAGTCTGGAGACCAGGTGGCACTTCCCTCGCTCCCTTCGCCCCGAGTCCGCGCTCCAGGGCAGACTCAGATGGGCTTACCCAGAGCCTGGATCTCCGTGCCCCCAGGTCTCAGCCAGAACAGCCCCGGACAGAGGCGCAGAACAGGCACCCGCCCAGAGGCACAAGCTGCTGTCTCTTTGTCCAACCCCCATGGGCTGCGCCCGCGCATGGACAGAGCCCCAGAGTGGAGCCCCAATCCACCGCTGCCGACGGCTCCGGGCGCTGCTCCGCGCCTCCCCGCTCCACGCGGGGAGCGCCCCGGCGGTGGGGCAGGGGAGTGGCGCGTGGCGCTTACCTCTCGGTCGTGAAGTGCCCTGGCGGCTTCCTCCCGGTGTAGGTGCGGGCGGGGACCCCCAGCAGCAGGAGCGCAACGCAAGCGGCCCTGAGGAGCAGTCCGGCCCACATGACCGGCGGTGGTGCGTCCCCCCCGGCTCCGCTGGGCTCCCACTCGGCGCACGGAGGAGGGGGCTGCCGGCCCTCGCCCCTCCTCCTGGCGCCACGGGGAACAAACCAGCGAGCCCCGAGCTGGCACGCGGAGCAGAGCAGGGGGGCTGGAGACGCCGAGAGGAGGGGCAGGGGGCCGCAGGGGGCCGCGGGGCACAGCTGGGGGGTGGTCTCTGGCACCTCTGAGCGAAACACAAAAGGCAGCGCCGCCCGCCGCTGGTAGCCTCTTGGGGAAGCACTGAGCCCCGGGCGGGGTCAAAGATCGGGGACCCCTGGGGGCGGGGCTTCGCTCTCGGCCCACACCCCTTGCCGGGGTTTGGGAGTCGGCTCCCGGAGAAGTGCTGTGGGCGTCAGACTGAGGCCCCGGGACGAAAGAGACTTCGGGAACAAGGCTGGCGCTGGAGGCGGCGCGTCCCAGGCATCGCGGGTCTCAGTGGAGCCTGAGACGCCTGTGTCATCAGAAGGTGGGAAAAATGGAAATCAAGTCGTGCCGCGGACTCGGGGTCCTCATTGCTGGGCAGTTCTAGGCCGGCCCCCAACCTGCCAGCAGGTCTGCACCCTAATCCTGGGTGTGGGGGTCAGTGACCCGCCTGCCCCCTGGTCAGGAGTTACTAGGTGGCCTTGAACCCACAGGCTCCTCTTTGCCCCCTCCTGCAGCTGCCCCAGGCCAGTCATGGAGTGGTAGGCAGGGAAGTGGTGAGCAGGTGGTGGTCAGGCTCACCCAGCAGGGAGGAAGCTGCATAGGTGACCGGAAAGCTGAAATCCTCCCATCAACTTTGTGCAGGAGTCTCACAGCCACCCGCACCCTAAAGTCTGCTCAAACACTTCCAGGGATAAGGAACTCACTGCCTGTCAAAAAGGAGACCAATCCAGTTTTGAATCACTCCATTTGTTAGAAGTGTTTTTACTTCCCACCTAAATAACCCTGGTCCTTTGGTCCTGCCTCACAGTTGCCTTCCCACTGGCTAGCTCAGCCTGTCACTGGGGTCCTTACCATTGGTGGCCACAAATGAACAGTGTGCCAACAGTGGCCTGGACTCGGGCCTCCTTCCTTCCAGATATGATACTTTTATGAACACAGCCTAATATTACTTGGCTTTTGGGGCAACCCCATGATGCTGTTAGTTCATAACAGTTTACAGTAAAGGAAAATCTCAGGTGTTTTTTGTTGTCGTGTTTTTGTTGCTGCCTGTTAAACACAAGCTGCCAAGCCCATCTCCCTACCTGAACCTGTGTGGTTGAGTTTCTGCCGATGATCAGTTTTAGGCCTGTTACCTCACCTGGTTAGTTTTGATCCATTTGCTAAGCGCATCAACAAATTCTCAGCAAGTAGGCTGCCCAAGTATTCTTGTATCCTAAGATGAATGCAGCTTCCATATTTATGTCCGAGTCCCAAGGACCCTCAGACTCCTCCACCTTTCCCTTCTGCCTCAACCCAAGGTGCTTTCCCCCCTCCCCCCGCCCCACTCACAGTGCATGCCTCCGTTACTCCATTGTCCACATGCTCACACATCTAGCCCAAAATTATTCAAGAACAGGGATTAAATGTAAATAAAGCCCTTCCTTCACTTGGGCCCCCAAAATCTATCGCACCACTGCCCTTAGCATTTCTACCTAGAGTACCACTCAATGTCAAATAGGTGTCCCACAAACTCATGTGCACAGGACAAGCTTCCTTTTACACACCTGTCTCACCTTGTGCCAGCCCCTCCCACACTCCAGCACACTTCTGAGCTCTACCGCTTCATGGAGCCCCGCCCCCCAACACAGCCGTGAACCTGGCAGGGTCTGCCTGCTCCATATTGGTCAGGGAACAGCTGAGAGGCAACTTGGTGCTTAAAGAAAATCCTCATCCGCCCTCAGGAGGAGCTCAGGGTATTTAAGAGTCATAAATTCCTACTGGCGGATTTCGAAAGAAAGAACTTTGTAAACAGCCCCTGACGTTTCCCATTTCTTTGACCTTACGGCATTCATCTTGATCAACAGTTTACTTCCTTAGTTTGCTTTTTGCTATTTTCTTTATCTTGTCCTTTGGTTTGTTTGACCTCAGGCTCACAGTTTGGACCGAGAATCTCTGGCTATCGGTCATCTTCAAGGACTAGTTTGGGCATATCCCTTAGTGACAGTTCCTCAGTTTCCTCCCCGCTTCTGTGGCGTGTGGCTTGAGTAACAAAAGGGACCCTCTACAGAGGGCGGAGGATCCAAGTTGTTGGCTGCAGAGAGAAGGCCTCTGGCTTGTGACCCTTCCAAACGGTCATGTGATGAGTCAGAGTTTCGATTCTTCTCCCAAAGGTCTCTTCCTGCAGAGGCCTGGAGTGAGGCTAGCTCATCAGCGCCCACATGGAAAAGGAGTCATTCCAGCTGGCTGTAGCAAAGCCCCACAGGCAACCCTTCACCCCTGGAGTGGCGATTAATAGTTTTTGAGGGGGGATGTGGGAGTGTGGCAGCCGAATGTCAGTTTCCAAAAGATTGCTGGAATTCGGTAGTGAATGAATATATCCAAGATCACAGGACACAAAAACTGAAAGGAGTCCACGGCTTCCAAAGTCAAGACTGAAGCCATTGGTCCAGAACCTTCTACTCAATGTAGCAGGCCTCCAGGGCTGCAGGGCAGATGGCTGAAAAGCACCAGAATACATCCCACTACAGTCCATCTTTCTGACCATGGCACCTTGTAGTCCATCCTCCCTTCTAAGATTAAATTTTTCAAATAATCACAGTCCGGGGACTGTTGCTCGCCTGCCTCGTTCCAGCTGGTATCTGGCATGGGGGCAGGCCTTTTCAATTCAAACCATGACCTGAAGAATTCAAATCACAGTGTTGAGTTTCAAGTTAAATTGTGGTTTTTGAGAGATGCTGATTATTTTTTCCCTTAAGACCCTTAACCTCCACCCTCAGAAATCCCTGGAGAGTAAGGGGAAAAAGAGCCGTAATGAAACACAATGCCTCCAGGGAAGGAAACAATCCAGAGGACCCCCAAAGCAGAGATGCTTCATTGCCCTTTTCCTTTCAAGCTAGAATCTCTCAAAACCACTGTTTGAACTTGAAACCACAACTTTCCTGACACTGTATCAAAGGCTGGTCTTAAAGGAGCCAGCCAATATGCCCGGGATCTACCCGACTCCACCGTTGGGACAGAGCAGCCTTTATTCCCACTGGGTCACTGGTGGAAATGTGGGCCCAGACACTCTGACCCACTGAGCTGAAAGAAGACAGGCTCTGTTTGCTGCACAGAAAGGTGAACCCAAATGTGCTCTACTCTTGTATTTTCAAACCAAAGGCATCAAAAGTTTACTGGAATAAAACCAGAGGAAACAAAACCAGAATCTGAAGGGCACATGACAACAGGAAGCAGGGCGGTGCACCAGGAGCTACCTGCGAGGCCAAGGAGCAGTGCCTGGGGGCTGGTTGGCGGGAGGGTGCATTTGACGTCAGGAAAGGCAGCCCGAGCAACCCCCAGGCCTGGCAGCTTACTACCAGAGGTCACGGGAATCAAACGGTGACTACAGTCAAGGGCGACCAAAGGCCACGGCATTTCAAAAACCCGACACCCATCACCCTTGGGATCCTACCAAAAAACGATCACGCAGCTAAGGAGAGGTACAGACGTCATCTCACTACTTGACAGGACTTGTTGCAGCAGCAAGGACAAGTGACTGCCATACAAGAGGGAGATGAGTTTGCAGGAAATTGGGCAAAGTATGACCAGGATGCTGGAGCGCCGGGCAGCGGGAAGAAAAGCAGAAACAAATGCATCTTTCTTCTTAGATTCTACTTTATTTGGTAAAACTCGGAAACTAACCACCAATTCACGCCCATCCACCTCCTTCTCTCTGAAGCAGACAGTTCCCCAGAGACAAAAAGGCTGTGGCTTGGCAATCATCCGCCATCTCCAGGTTTTACACTCAGGCAGCCTGTGGCCTGGTGGTCAGGCCTCCAGACCCAAAGCTCTCAGAGGCAACAGAAGGAAAAGGAAGCCCTCACTTCAAAGACAATGAACCCTTCCCGCCCCTCTTCCCTTCTACCCACAACCTCCCCACACCCCCAACCTAAATAAAAAGATAGTAGAGGACAGCGCATGAGTGTGAGACACACACACAGAGCTTCCTTTCAGCCAAAGAGCTGCAAAATCCCTCCCTGGAAGGAGGACCATGGGCAGCACCAATCAAGGCTTGGCGGCCCAAGGTGATGGCTGGAATCATGTGAGACTGGTAAAAATCCAGGGAGAGAATATTTCACCTTCAGCCCATTCCCAGGTCGCTAGTGAACTGGTTTTAGCTCTAAGAAATCCCCATTGCACAGGTGGCTGTGACTTCCGGGGCAGCTGGCTTGGGGAAAGGCTTCCCACGGCCCAAGAAGACAGTGGCGGGGGAGGGGAGGCGGGCGGCAACGCCTTCGGGGAGGGCCTGGGAGGGGGGACCCCTGCCCTTGGCTAGTGGATCCGCGTCAGCTCCTCGAAGACACTGGCGGGGGGAGGGGAGGGGCGGCCCCGCCTTCGGGAGGGCCTGGGAGGGGGCCCCGCCCTCGGCTAGTGGATCCGCGTCAGCTCCTCCACCACCTTGATCAGGTCGTCCGCGGTGGCCTCTCGCTTCATTCCGCTGCCGTCGTCATACTGCAAGAAAGGGAGGGGCTGAGGGCCAAGAGGGTGCTCGCCCTCCCTTGGGGAAAGGGGTGCCCACAGCGAGGGGGGCCCCCAGCTCCACCACTGCCCTGGCGGGGAGGACGTCTCCGTCAGAAACCCGCGCCGCCCCGTGGGGGTACAGGTCAGCAAGGTCTACTGAAGGCAAAGCTGGCTCAGAGGCTGCCACCTGGCGTGCATGTCCCTCTCCTCCAGGATGTTATTCAGAGGTACCATCTCCAGTGAGCAGCACCCCAAACTCCAGCACTGTGGAAATTTCTCTTCCCTGTGGGCTCCTGACCCTGCCTCCCTCCTGTGGGACTGCCAGGGATCCCAGACATGCCCCAATGTGCCCTCGTTGCTAAAGTACAGGGGTCACATGGGTAAAGCTGCTAGTCCAGTGCCAGGCGCCTGGTGGGTACCCACGAGCCTCGGCTACATCTCCTCGCCCTCATACGCCATCTTCCCAGGCGGCAGGAGAAACTGAAAGGGGCCGCTGGCCTCTGGGAAGAGAGGAGGGCAGGCGCCAGAGCTCTGACAGGCTCCTGGCGTGTAACTGGCCCAGGGCTGAACACCACACAGCTCACCTGTAGGTTTGCCACAACCTCCTGCATCTTGGGCCGGCTAATATCCAGGAAACTCTCAATCAAGTCTCCATCGATGAAGCCCGTGGCCGGTTCTGTCTTTCGCTCAGTATGAAAGGATCTCCAGGTGGACAGGTGAGTGAAGGAATGTGATTGTTTGCAAACACCCTTACTCTCATTCATCCCCACCTCTGCACAAGACCACAATCTGAAGCAATCATCAGGATGAGAATAGGAAACAACAGATTCAAATAAAAATCACATTGTTTTTTGGACAGTTTTGGAATTGAAAGGCACGAAAAACGACTACCCCTTCCAACGGTTCTCAACAGGGGTGATCTTCAAAATGACATTTTTTAAAAGTACAGATCAGACTTTGAGTGTAGAGCCTGGTGGTGTGTGAGTCTTTTTTACCAATGCTCCCGGTAAAGTAGACGAGCACGCCTGGGAAGAACCACTCTTCTAAGTCTAGCCCGAATCCTCACAGGAGAATCGACAGGCTCAGTGAGACAGGAGATGTGCCCACTGTCCCGCTGGTCAGCAAACAACCACATCAGCCCCTGTCCTCCTTCCCGGCTAGAGCTGGGCCACACTGCCTTGTGACAGCTGACCAACCTCACACTCACAGCAGGAGCCCCCTCACCTCCTAACTGGGAAGGGCCCTGCATGTCTCACAATAAGCAAACTTCCAACAGTACTTGAATCCTGGGTGTCCCAGGGGGACTGACCCTTGGGCTTCTGGAGTTTTCAGCTTTGTCGCTTTTCTCCTCCTGCCAGCCTCTATAGCAAGGGTCCTCAAGACACTGCTGCCCCAACAAGATCTCTGAAAGGATGTTCCTGTGTTGTCATCTAAACTGACTGACATGCAACCCCAGGAAGGCCAGAGGCAGCCACATTTCGGGAACATTAATATATATTTCCAAGATGAGGCAGTTGAAGCTGGGTGATAAGTACATGGGGATTCACTATACTATGGTCTCTACTACTAGGTTTGAATTTTTCCATAAGGTAAAAAAACAGAGAAAGGCCTGTTCACCCCAGGAGCCCAGTTAAGACGCTGCTTCGACAGCAGTTTCCAGCGGCAGCTCGGGGTCACGCAGCCCTCTGCCTGCGCCAGGGCGCGCTGCCCAGCGAGGGGCCCAGCGAGGGAGGATATAAGGAGTGCTCAATCTTGCCCACACTTTTGATGACTTTGTTGAGTCGATTCTGCATGTCCAACAGGAGGTTGTACCAGCTCTCTGACAGCGAGGTCACCAGCCCTGAAGCAGCAGAGGGGACAGTCGCTGCAGAGCTCCAGGGCCCACAGCGAGCACTTCCCACCACGGGCGGCCCAGGCGGCAAGCAGCGGGACAAGGGCCCAGCGTGCTCTCTCCCCCCTCAGCGTGGCGGCCTCAGGAAGCGGGCTGTGCGGGAGTGCGCGCAGCAAGGCTGACCCTCACCGATCATGCCGTTGACGGTGCCGAAGAGCACTGAGCCCTGCGTGGGGGTGGACGTCTCGCCCAGATTCTGCATCACCAGAGAGCCATGGCAGAAGACATTGACGAATTCACCCAGGTGGAAGAGACCGACCTCCTGGAGGTGCTGCCGCTCCTCGTCAGTGGTGGCAGCGCTGAAAGGCGGAGTGACAGACTCACTACCCGAACCTCCTGCCCCCCCCCAGCGACTACGTGCTGAGGACACCAGGTGCCAAGCTTCCCTGACGAGCCCACATACCACACACCCCAAAGCCTCTGAAGAGGCTCCTTTTTGTGGCCTTGATTCTCTCATAAAAGAACTCAACCTTTGTGAAGAGGAGCACCTGGAGCCTGAGAGGGGATGCAATGTCCTCATCCACCATGGACCCGGGCTCAATCCCCCTCCCCCCCATTCCCACAGCTGGTCACTCACCTATCCTTCTGACACACAAACAAGTTAAAGGCATTTTCAGCCCCCAAGAAATTGTCATCATCCAAGATTTCCACAGCACTCATCCAGTTGGGGTTAAAGTCTCGGGCGATCTTAAAACAAACAAGGTGCAAACAAGAAAATACACTCAGCAGTTTGCATGGGACAGCAGTTCTGGGGCCTGTCTTCTGTTAGCCAGAAGCCCAGAGCCTGCCCTAAGGAGATCCGGCCCTCGGTTTAACAAATGCCATCAGAGAGCTTCTCCCCCAGTCTCTGGCCAACACAGCCCATTGGGTTGCAATTATCCAGAAATGGAGGCTGTTCAGTTCAAGTTGGGGGTCTGTGAAAATACTTCATCGATGCAGAATGTATGCTCCCAGGAAAACATTTCTGCCCCCACTGGCCCAAGTGTCCCTCACCACCAAAGAAACACTGGCAGGGGGCAAGGCTTGAGCGAGCAGCTTGCGCCACCCCCACTACCTCTTCGAAGTTTCCCTCCATGGGCTTGTAGGCGAGCAGCAGCACAGAGCGCATGAGGTCGCCCACCAGGATAAAGTCACCCTTGGTCTTCAGGTAGAGCGCCATGATGTTGTTGTAGTGATTGCACTCGGTGCGAAGCTCCTTCTCTGTCGTCCACTCATAAAGCCGCACCTGGAGAGGGAGGGTGGGGCATGGCATTGTTCTCGACCCGAGGGGCCCGAGTCCTCTCAGAGAGTCCTCTCAGAACGACCGCGTCCCCGTGGCTCCATCCTCCATCTGCAGCACCGGTCACCAGGTGCAACGTGGGCTCTGAAATGGTCTGATGTGGTGCTTGCATGAACATCTTTACTTCCGTACTATATATTTATGAGCCATTAAAATAGAGCGAGCACAACAAACTAATAATACAAAGTTTTCTTTTACATAAGAAAACGGGTCAGTGTGAAGACAAATACTAAATCAACAGTAATGCAAGCAATACTATGGATACAACAAAAGATGGTTTCTTATGACCCAAGTTTGGTGACGGACCTACAGAAATCTCTCTGGAAAGAGAAGATCCATCTCCAATTTCCTAATCAGAAAGGAACAAGGTTGCCTCCCAAAAACTACCTTTTCCAAACCCTTCTCAAACTTGTTCATTCCTGGAATCTTTGATGTGAGCAATGAGTAGAGAAATGAATGGGAAAGTCCAACAGAAATGCTGTCACATAATAAAGGACTCTAAAGCACTACAGTCTGTGGCCATTCCTCCACCGCCCCCCCAAAACTTTTTTCCTTCTCCACTGCAATGTTTCTTCAGTTACAACCACATCTCCAAAAGAATGAAGATGCTTTATACTCGGGAGACAGATGAACAGATATTTGGTACAGCACAGTCCAAGGAAGACAGGCTCAACTCCTAGTCAAGGTCAACACCGACTTCCACGTTGCCAAAATCAATGGCCAATTCTTAAGCCTTATGTTATCTGACCTAACTGGCAGCACTGGTCCCTCCTAATCTCGGGTGATCTTATCCAGACTTTTAGCTTTAAATGCCTCCTAATAACTGCCACACTGATATCTCCAGCCTCTCTCAACCAGCTACCTACCTGAAACCTTCACTAAGATGACCACTGAAACTTAGCACGTCCAAAACCAAACCTCTAGTATCCTCACTGTAACATATTAAGACAAACATATTTGGCCTCTACCCCCAGTTCCTGACATGGAGCTCCTAAAACTTTGCAACTTCCTTAGTGATATGGGTGATAGAAGCGTCTTACACAGAGCTCCTAAATCCCTTGGAATTTCCTGGGTGATAGAGAGGAGTGTCTTTTGTTCTAATGAGGCCACTCTTGGTGACTCCTGGATAGCTTCAGGATGGGGGCTGGTCACCAGAAAGACCAAGCCAGGATTAGAGGAGGAGGAGGGGTTGTAGACTGAGTTAATATTCCATCATGCCTCTGTGATGAAGTCTCCATAAACATTCCTAAACTTTGGTGTTCAAAGTGCTCTCAGGTTGGTGAACACACCCATACACTGGCAGGGTGGCACACCCCAACCACAAGGACAGGCGCTCCTGCACTCAAGACCCTTCTGGGGCAGAAGCCATAGCTCTTCCCCGTCTCACGATCCCCACGAGCACTTAGATTCTAATACGCGTGGGGGTTTAGATAACCAAGTCCAATATCTGGTCCAACCTGAGCCTCCTAGCTTCCCAGCACCACCCTCCATCCCCTCTACTTGGTTATCCTTAAAACTGGACACACACGCTGCCCCAGGAAACATAGGGGAGACATGCTCTGTGGACAATGTCTCTGTGTGAACCTAAGGTATGAAAGATACCAAGCAGTATGGGCCTCACCGTGCTATTGATGCTGGCTAACAGCTTCCCGTTAAATTCCACCATAGAATACACGGCGCCTTTCACTTCCTTTTCCGCCACAGTCTGTAGTTTTCCTGGGGGGAAAAAAAAGATACTCTTGAGTCTCTTTTATGAGCCTACATTTTAATTAATCAAAAGAATCTTCTGATTTCCCCTCTGGCTCTAACTCCTGCCCCAAAAGCCACTCATCTAAAAGCAGGAAATAAAGAGTCAGTGTAGACTGGGATTAACCACCACTGGAAGCTTGGCCCCACGGTAAGTGCAGCGATTCCAGAGTGTCCAAGCCCTGCCTCCACCCTGAAGCTCCAGATCTGTCTTCAAGATGGAGGCCAATTCCATCCCAACCATCTGATCTGAGATTTCTGGGCTGACAGCAAGGCTTTAGAACCATACTGGGGGGCCGGCCGAGTGGCGCGTTGGTTAAGCGCTGGCTTGGGACGCCAGAGGGCCCCGGTTCGGATCCCACATATGAGGGCCAGTGACACTGCCCTCTACAGCTAAGATGCTGAGCAACAGCTCAACCTGGAGCTGGGCTGCCGTGAGTCGCCAGCGACGGCATAGGCTGCAGCCCCTGCTGCAGTGGGTTGCCATGGGCTACCGTGTGTAGCCAGCAGCCAGCGTGAGCGGCCAGCAGCCGCCGTGAGTGGCCGTCCAGAAGCCGACGACTGATCTGCCTCGCCCGGGAATAGTGCAATGATGGTGCCAACTTGGGTCAGTAAAGCAACGTCCTCCACAACTAGACTGAAGAACAAAATGACAACAACTTGTCTGTTCCCCTTCTCCCAATTCCACAATTAAAAAAAAAAAAAAAGAACCATACTGGGCAGGGGAGATGAGAAAAGACAGAGAAATGAAAAAAAAAGTGCTGAAGCTGGAAAGAGGACCAGATGGCTGAACAACCAGTGAAAAACCAATCCAGGATTCCTGACACTTACTCTGGCCACTAGATCCTCTTACCCATCATTCATCTCTCCCCTTTTTTCTGCCTTTTAAAGAGTAGAAAAGAAAGAAACATATGCTCTTTTATATGTGCCTCTGCTCACCTACACCAAAACGCATTCAGACCATCAACAGCTTGCGAGAAAAGAACGGACTACCTCATGTCACAACAATTAACACAAGTAGTTCTGCCGCTTAGCTGAGGCTCTGAAACCTCAAACCTATGCTTAGTTTCCCAGAATTCCAACCATCTCAAAAGCTGGAAACTGCCCACTCACCATCCGAATACTGAAAGACCACGATCCGACCCTGCTTGGGCTCCGCCTCTTCGGGGTACACCATGGCTGTGCCCACAATGAAGTACGTGTTGGGGTCTTTGCCCAGCTTGCAGGAGACCAGGCTGAGGGCATACTCATTCTGCAGAAACTGGTGGGCATGAAGCACTAGAGGGAGAGTAGAGAGGGTGACAGGCTGATGACCCCATGCACGTGTCATCCTGCTCTTAGAAGCCACCGCTCAGCTCCAAGCAGAATACAGGAGAGGACAGGAACTCATCTCCTGCTACTCCCATCTCCTCAGACCGTCCCTCACCAGCCTAGACTGACCTGAGGCAGCCCAGCACAGCCAAGTCAAGAGGTCCCACCTCTCCTAGAATATGTCACAGTGTCTATCAAATTTTGGAATACATTAGAACCCAGAACAGCCTAGTTTAGGGAGCACGTAGGTACAAAATGACAGAGAGCTCATGTGCACCTTCGAAGGTGTGCTGGTCAATGATGAGGAGGCTGTGCACCTCCACCTCTTCTCCGAAGGAGGTCTCGTGAGGGGCTGTGCTGCTGGAGAACAGCTTGCTGGAGCTGACGCTGCTGGACAGGGCCTGGGAACAGAAAGAACACTCAGCACCCCTCTCGAAAGCAGAACAGGTGCTGGGAACATCAGTGAGGGAATCTGACAGGGTCAGGGAACACAGACTGAGTGTGAACGAGGAAAACTGCAGGTTGACAGCTCGAGCGGAGCCTGAAGAGCACAGAGCACAGGGCGTCAGAGAGGACATGGGGACCAAGGGTAAGGAGCCAAACTCCGTACAGGACTGACACAGCAGTCCAAACACCATAAGAACGGGAGGGTCATTAAAGATCTTTGTAACAGGGATGCCACGTCAATCAAGCCAAGTTAACGAGGAACTCAGGATACCTAATAAAGTGGCAGACTCCCTCTCGATGGAAAGAGCAGGGAGCACTTCGAACAAAAAGAAAAAAGACCTTCCACTCCAGATTAGGGAAGAAGTCCTATCACAGATGTCTGGAAGCAAGAAAGGCAGAGAATACATGGAATAAAATGATCTGCTAATATCTCCACTGAGCCTATTATGTGCGGCTCTAGACTGTCCTATCATCATTTGCAGATGAGAAAATTGTACTTTAGACTTGCCCAAGGTCACACCGCTAGCAATAAACCTTGAAGCTAGTTCTGTCAGGCTACAAATCCCATGCTCTTACCTATTATGCTACACTGTCCCCAATTACACACACCCTACAAAGTGCCCAAACTGGTAAGAGAAAAGGAATCATTCATTCTGCAAGGCTACCGGGTAGCAAAACCTTGCATTGATTGCCGCACCTGTCCCAAATTCTTCTCAACCCTCTAGTGAGGGGGCTGAATCCAGCTCCTGCCTGTTTTCATAAGTAAAGCTGTTCTCACCTGCTGTCCACGGCTGCTTTTGTAATGGCAGAACTGAGTAGTGACTGAGGCTATATGGCCGCAAAGCGGAAAATATTTACTATCTGTCCCTTTACAGAGAAGTTTGCCCCTGCTCTACTGCTACCTTTCTTTGTCCACTGCCCTCACCTGTGTGCTGGCACTGGGCCTCAAAGCAGTTGTGCCCCCACTCGTGTCCTGAACTTCAATACGGCTGGAGAGGACCCCAAAGCACTGGGACACTTCCTGGTAGCAGATCTTCCTGTAGACCAAGTATAGAACAACACTGCCTCTCAGCACAAGTCCACCAACTCCCAGACCACCCTCTGCAGCTCCCCTACCCCTGCCTCACCTGGGAGACTCGTAGAGGGGAACGGTGCGAATGTGCAGCTTCTGGATCTCGTCGATGGTGCCAATGGTGAGGGTGCTGTTATTGGCCAGTGCCAGGCTGGAAAGAAGAGTCTGGGTTTAGACTGAGTAGGCCCCAGGACGGAAAGGGCTCTAGGAGGCAACTCCACAGGGGAAGAAAAACAAGGCAGAATTACACCAGCTTATTCCAGGGCAGTTCTCAATGTTGACTCTATGCTAAAAACCAACTGGGGAGAGTGCAAAATTCTGATGCTCAGCCCCACCCCACACTTTTCTCATTTAATTCGTCTGAGTGGGCTGAGGCTGAGCTTTAACAGCTTTCAATTTAATGCTAATATGCAGCATCAGAATCTAGAACAGAGATTGTCAATCACAACTACCCAACTATCAGAAGCAGATGGAGGCCTTGTTAAATCAGGTGGCTCCCTCCCGCAAGAATTTACCATATCTAAGGAGTCCCCAGGCAGTGCTGTGGCTGCTGGCCAGGGGATATTTGGAGAGAACTCCTGCTCCAGAGGAATACAAAATGATCTCTCAATCAGGAGTTTAAGCATCTGAACCACCTAAGAGGTTTTCTGAAAATACAGATTCTAGGGCCTCTAGTGCCCAGCTTCAGATCTACTGAGTCAACCAGAGGAGGATTCAAAAAACCTGTCCTTTTAAAGAAGTTCCCCAGCTATTTCAATGGGTGGCCAGATTTGAGAACCTCTGCTTACACTTCCCATCTCAGCTTTTTACTGACTGTGACACTGAGGAGAGAGGTTTGAGGAAAACGTCATGATGCCTTCAATCCATGGCTCTTCCGAAGAAAGAAAAAGAGACTAACCTGTCAGGATAGCCATCTGAGTTGAGGGGACACATATAGTTCACTTCCTTGAGGTTGACATTGGAGAAGACCAGTTTGTGGTTGCTGCTATAGATGACAGTGGGGCGATCAGAGCAAGCAAAGACGTTGGTGGTAGAAAGAGAACGGAAAGTCCTCAATACTGTAGGCTGGGTGCCCAGAGTCACCTTCTTCCGATCGCTCAACAGGCCTGCAGAAAGAATGGCATCAGAAGAAAGACGGAAACAAGACAAACAGCTGGACTGTGAAGGTTCAAAGCACCCTGGGACTAAGAGCTCTGCATCTCAAATCCTCCTTAGTTTTCAAAGAGCCCCTCACTCAAAAAGTGCTAGTCTCACCTGTCTCAATGTTGAGCCCAAAGTAGAAAAGTGCTCCATCTCCCAAGGCACAGAGGAGGTAGTGGCTGCTCTCAAAGGTGGTCATCAGGATGGAACGAGGAATGATCTCTGTGTGAAAGGGGCACAGTGAGAGCTTGTTCCACACTCCAACTCCGATCCCAGCCCAGGTCCTTAAAAGATCCATACCTCCACCCAGCATCTCTTTGTGCAGCAGCTCAAAAGAGGGCAGCTTCAGAATACGGGCCGAGATGTCTGTCCAGAGGCCAATGGCACAAAGCGGGGACAGCCCACTGCTGTCCCCTAAGGGGGTGATGTCCAAGCAGGCCACCTCGTGTTCCATCTCTGTGTGGCTGAACAAAGAGGAATACGGCAGAGGAAGTAAGCCAAGGATGAAAGAAGTCCCAGACAACAGAGGAGGGGTCCAGTGCAGACGAGGAAACACACACCTGACCTGGCGCAGCTCCTGCGGATGGATCTGCAGGTAGTAGAGGGCCCTTCCCACGGCGACGACGACCTGATTGCTGTTGCAGGAGGCCACGCTGATGTTCTTGCCCTGGGGTTCCTTCCACTCACTGACTAGAGCTTTGGGCTCTTGAGAGACCAACCTCACGGAAGCAGACGTGATCTAGAAAGAGGAGCGACGGATCTGGGAAGGGGCGCGAAGGTGCTAACCGCTGCCCTAGTGCAGCCCCAAGACTAAGCTACGTAAGTCCTCTTCTACCATGTATATATTTTTCCCAAATCCTGCCACGATGAATCACGATGTCAGGTTTAGTTGACGCCCTGAAGACTAAGGCTTAAAGCAGCTTACAGCTTGCATACCTACAGCCAACACACAAAACCAAAAATGGCCTGCTTCATTCTGATTAAGGCTTGGGTAACTCACACCACATCCCGTGGAAAGGAATCAGTGGAGTGAGACCCTGTGACCACTCGTCTAGCAGTTTTTCTCAACCCAAAAATGAGACTGCTAAAACACCCAAGTTCTTTACTATGCAAGTCATTAAAATGATTTCAAATTCTTTAGTAAAGGCAACAAAACTGTATTGAAATGTCTTATAAATTTCATCACTGAAATAAAACGAAAAGCAGGTTGATGACATTGTGATGTATCGATTCATCTTACAATCTAAATTGAGTTTATATTAAAGGAGGAAAGCCCTTTAACAACAGATATGTGAGCGGTGCCAGTTTTCAGCCCACTTAGTTAGAAAATACTGACAAAGCCATGTGTCGGTATCAGCCCCTTCCACACTCCGTCCACAAACTGACAGAACCTTCTTCTCTCTCGTTTTTACCAAATCCACCACTGCCTGTTGGCTAAAAGAAAGACCAAGTGGATAAAAAGATGGAGATAGTTCAGTAATTCTCAGGCCCTCAAGTGCTGTACCCACCACTGGCAAACACTGACTCTGGCCAGAGTGGAGAACTGCTCACAGGTGAGGACGGTGTGCAAAAACCAAAGAGCATCAGGGTCAGGCCAACCGTAAAAAGATGCTGGGGGGTGGGAGGCGCTCAGGAATCAGGTTCTCGTGGCTAACAAGTGCCCAAAGGCTATCTGACCACGGTATCGCAGAGAGATTTAAAAAGTAGTGGGTTATCGGGTCATTTAAATTTTCTTTCTAGCCCTTTAACATTACTTTTAGAGCCATAAAAATGGACTGTTTTAAAACCCAGTGGTGTGCTATACTGCACTCTAGGTCAAATTCACATACATGGGGACTGTCCCCTTCTCAGCTGTTACCTGGATAAGTTGCTGATGAGCCACATTGCCACAGAAAAAAGTCTGCTGATCGTCCACGAAACCCATCAGTTCGGTTTCTTCCACCTCTTCTCCATTTAACATGAGAACTCTGCAGCAGAAGAGAAGGCCTGGGTCAGCCCGACGAGCTTCCCCACCTTGGGACCGTCACATGAGCACCTGGAGCTGGCACCAGACTCATCTTACCTCGTCTGGCCCACAAAAGAGAGCACCAAAGTGTCATCAGTCTCCCGGTTAGGATCAGACCGCAGTGGCCACAGGCCTGGAACAAAGATCAAGAATTAAGATGCACAGCACAGACCAACACATCTAAGGAAAGGCCAGCCTACCCCACAGGAAGAGCAGGAAATGTGGAGTCAGTCCTCGGCTGAATAACATACTCTGTTCCTTCCTAGATTTAAGACTCTGAAGAAGTTAGATAGTCTAAAAACTGTTTGAGCCTGATATTTTAAAGTTTTTCATTAGATTTCAGATGGGATAATACATTTCCATGACTCAAAGTCAAACAGAAGTCTCGCTTCTACATCTCTCCCTCCAACCTATCCCCCAAATTAGTCATCAAGAATAGTTTCTAGAGGGCCGGCCGAGTGGCACGATGGTTAAGAACTGGCTTGGGGACGCCTGAGGGCCCCGGTTCGGATCCCACATGAGGGCCAGTGACATTGCCCCCTACAGCTAAGATGCTGAACAACAGCTCGACCTAGAGCTGGGCTGCCGTGAGTCGCCAGCGACGGCGTAGGCTGCAGCCCCTGCTGCAGTGGGCTGCCATGGGCTACCGTGTGTAGCCAGCAGCCTCCGTGAGCGGCTGCCCAGAAGCTGGCAGCAATTCTGCCTCGCCTGGGAAGAGCACAATGATGGTGCCAACTTGGGCCAGTGAAGCAACATCCTCCACAACTAGACTGAAGAACAAAAGGACAGCAACTTGTCTGTTCCCCATCCACCAATTCCCCAATAAAAATCTTAAAAAAAAAAAAAAAGAACCCTCGCAATCCTGTCCCTTTAAAAAAAAAAAAAAGAAGTTTCTAGTTTGTCCTTCCATTTTTTTAATTTAATCCAGTTTCTTTTAATTGAAGGCAACAGGTAAACACTGTATTACTAGCAATACAAATATAAAATAGCCTATCACACGATGTTCTGCACCTTGCTTTTTCACTTAATATACGCCGGAGCCCTTATCAGAACAGAGCAGTTCCTTGTTTTGGACATCAGCACAGTATTCACTTTTATGGACATACCAGTTCATTAGTAACATACATTGCCACAACAAATAATCATATATTTATGTCATGAAGGTCTATGGGGAAGAAGCCCAGAAGTGGGGTTGCCAGGTAAATCACTAAATGCAGCTGCAGCTTTGATGGGTATTGTCAATGAGCATGCAGATTTCCTCAGAGACTCACCAACATAATGTGCTGCCAAACTTTTGGATTTTGGTCATCTGGTAAAAAAATGATATCACTATTTTGTTTTATTTTGCATTTCTCTTAATGCAAGTGAGGCCTGTTACCTGTCCATTCATGTCCTTTGCCAATTTGGGGCAAGATATTTAGTGATCTTTCTAGAAATTGTTTTATAAATCGGGGAGATTAGGCCTTTGTCTAGAAGATGAACATGTTTTTATCCAGTTTGCCATTTCTTCTAACTTAGCTTAGTGTTGTTTTTACCACGCAGAAGTGTTTTATTTATCAGTCTTTCATTCTGGTTTCTGTACTGTGAGTCATGTTTAACTGACCTTCCCCACTCCAAAATTCTTTTAGCTTTTGTATGACTTCATTTTTTACATTAAGTCTTTGATCCAATAACGTTCTAGCAAGGTATACATTGTAGAGTATGGGCCCAAACTTATCTTTTCCCAAATGACTGTTTTTGTAACATCATTTGTTAAAAACAATCACCTTGATCTCACTGAATTGAGACACCACCATCATATACTGAACTCCCACATATAATTGTGTTTACTTCTGGACTTTTGAACCTACTTATTCGTGCACCAAAACCATACTTTTAATTACTGAAGTTTAATAGTAGTTTTAATATCTGGCTAGTCCGTCTCACTGCTCTTTTTTAAGTTTTCCTGGCTTTTCTTGTTTCTTCCTTTTTCCATTTGGACTTTGACTTTTTTAGGTCAAGAAAAAAAGCCCTATTGGTATTTTTTTTTTTTAATTGGGAAATTGGGGGAGGGGAACAGTGTTGGGGAATTGGGGAGAGGGGCCAGCCAAGTTGTTGTTCTTCAATCTTAGTTGTAGAGGGCGCCAGACGCCATCGGGCTGCCTATCGGCAGTAAGCTCAAGGTGCTCTGTTACAATCTTAGTTGTGGGTGGGCGTAGCCACCATCCCGTGCAGGAGTCGAACCAGCAGCCTTGTTAAGAGCGCACGCCCTATCCACTGAGCCATCTGGGCAGCAGCTCAGCTCAAGGTGCCGAGTTCAGTCTTAGTTGTAGGCGAGCGTAGCCCACCATTGAACAGGTAGTCTTGTTGTTAGCAGTATGTGCTCTCACCAGCTGAGCAATCCTGCCACCTGTTGGCAGCTTAGTGGCAGCTCAGCTCGGGTACAGCATCACTGGCCCATGTGGGAATCGAACTGGCGGCAATGTTGCTCAGAGCTCCCACTCTTAAGCTAACTCTTAACCAACTGAGCCACTTGGCGGGCCCCCCCACTGATATTTTTATTGATACATTAAATATAAAAAGGCAAAGACAGAATAGCATTATAACGTTGAGTTGTAAGACCTTAGTCTTTTTCATTTGATCAATCTATCCTTTTAATCCTACAAGAATATTTTAAAGATTTCCTTGTATAGATTTTGCAATTGTTAAATTTATTCCTTGGTATTTTATCTTTTCATTGCTATTATAAATTGCCTCTTTTCCCCTACTACACCTTCTAATAGTTTTTACATTCAAGTTATTGATTACAGCACATTAATTTTATATCCTGCTACCTTAATGAATTATTGTCTATAGTTCTTCAGTTGACTCTCTTGGATTTTGTAGGTACATGATGATCTCTTCCTAAATCATAAATCTCTATTTCTTTTCTGTTCCTATCCCCTTATTTTTTTGTATTCTGAATTACTTTACTTTAAATGTGCCTCCTATATACATTTTTGAACAGGTTTTGCTTTCTGGTTCAATATGATCATCTTTTTCTTATAATAGGTGAGCTTAGCCCATTTGCATTTACTGATATGGTACCAGGCATCTGATGTGTCAGGTAGAGATACTCATACAGATGTTTGGTATCAGTTCTGTCATAGTTTACGTTATGTTTACTGTAAAAGTCTTTCGCTATGTAGTCTTTCTTTGATCTTTTTGATTATGATAGTTCTCCTGGAATTTAGGAAGATTTTCATTTTTGTTCTAGGAGTTACCTTCATACTTAGATCTTTATATGATATCCTCAGTACTCAGTTTCTTTAAGGATTCTATCAGTTCCTTATAAACAACATTAAATGCAACTTGTAATCTTTCTGCCTCCATTCCTCCACTCCAATATCCAATTTTAGTAAACAGTATTCTTTTTTTAAGTTAACTTTTGTACTTTTAAGTATGTTTAAGCTTCAATCACTTATTTGTCATCATGACTTTCTTTACTCTTCATTTGATCTGCTTTCCTCTAAGCTCCCACCCAAGTGCCTTCATGACATGTAACAAAGCCAAAGGCCAAGGTCACTCAAATAAGATCTGCATCCTATGTCCACCACAAGGCTACCTTTGATGCCTGGTAAGTCAATGCTGGCATGCTCGTGGATTCCAATTCCATTCCGGATGATCCGCAAGGAACCTTCCTTGAAAGCCCCAGAGCAAGTGACCAGCTGCAAGGAGAGAAAAGGTTTCTAAATAACCTCCTCCAGAGCCTAGGGTCATCATATTGATGCCCAGAAAGCCAACTAACTATACCTAAGTCCAAGGGCCCTTATTGTGGAGCTAGGTTTGAGGATGCAGACTTAGCAGAAGATGATTTCCAAAGTCTCTCAAATTTACCAAGCAGACAGGACATCCTACTCCAAGACGCAAAAAGCTCCTAGCAAGCCTGCTCCCATCCTTGGAACCTACCTTACTAGAAAGATCACAGGATCTGGAATCAGACACACCTGCCATTTAGTAATTACATGATCTCGGACAAGTTACTTAATCTTTGTCAGCCCTAAGTTTCCTCACTTCTGAAATGGCCAAGAATCCCTATCTAACAGGGTGCTCGTGTGATTATAGATAATGTATATAACGTGCCTCGCAGACCAAGATAGGCAGTCAATAAATGGTAGCAATCCTTCTATCATTGGGATTAGTGAGCAAAGCTCTTAAAAGTTATCATCAGAGGGAATCAAATATTGGGTCTTTGGAAAAGTCATGACGTATTTTGTCTCTGTTTTTCAAAGGGCATTTATTTATATAAAGAACAGAGATCAATCAATGATATATTGCCCGTTTTGTTCGATAACCTTTTGCCATCTTTCAGTGAGCTTCATAATTCCTCGTTCATAGAAGGACTTGTTTTTTATTTGCGAAAAACTGAACAAGGTGCTGATTTACAGCCTCATCTGAATTGAATATTATACCACGCAAGGAGTTTTGAAGAGACTGAAACAAGTGTAAGTCTAACGGCGCAAGGTCAGATGAGTATGGTGGGTGTGGCAACACATCCCATCCAAGCTCCAATCATTTTTGACGGGTGATCAAACTTGTGTATGGTCTCACGTTGTTGCGATGGAACACAACTCCTTTATTAAATTAACAAGCTCTGGACGTTCCTGGATGATGGATTCGTTCCAACTGTCCAATTGCCGACAGTACACATTCGAATTGATTGCTTGGTTCCTTGGTAGGAGCCCGAAAAACACGACACTTTTAAAATCCCACCACACTGAGAGCATAACCTTCCTCTGATGAATGTCTGCTTTCGATGTCGTTTGAGGCGAATCATCACTTTGGGACCAAGACCGTTTGCACATCACATTGTTGTAAACAATCCACTTCTCATCACCAATTATCAGTAGCTTCAAAAAAGGATAGTTTTCGGGCCAGCCAAGTGGCGCGTTGGTTAAGAATTGGCTTGGGATGCCAGAGGGCCCCGGTTCGGATCCCACATATGAGGGCCAGTGACACTGCCCTCTGCAGCTAAGATGGTCAACAGCAGCTGGACCTGGGGCTGGGCTGCCGTGGGTCACCGGCAACGGCGTAGGCTGCAGTCCCCTGCTGCAGTGGGCTGCCATAAGCTACCATGTGTAGCCGACAGCCAGCATGAGCAGCCGGCAGCCACCGTGAGCGGCCGCCCAGAGGCCGGCGACTGATCTGCCTCGCCCAGGAAGAGCACAATGATGGTGCCAACTTGGGCCAGTGAAGCAACATCCTCCACAGCTAGACTGAAGAACAAAAGGACAGCAACTTGTCTGTTCCCCTTCCCCTGATTCCCCAACGCTGTTCCCCTCCCCCAATTCCCCAATAAAATCTTAAAAAGAAAAAGGATCGTTTTCCTCACGTTTAATGAGCATACTGCAGATGTTTACACACGCCGTCAAATGAACTTCTTTGAGTTCATGCGGAACCCAAATATCGAGCTTGCTTACATATCCCAACTTCTTCAGGTGGTTGTGAACGCTTGAATGATGGATGTTCAATGTTTCTGCAATCTCTCGTGTCGTGTAACGTGGGTTTGATTTGATCAGTTCCTTTATTTTGTCGTCATCAACCTCGGTGGGTCTCCCTGACTGAGCATCGTTGAGATCAAAATCACCAGCATGGAATTTCATGAACCATCATTGGCACTGACGTTCTTGTAGAGCATTGTCACCATAAGCTTTATGCAACTTTTCACAAGCTTGATGTGCATTCTTCCCTTTATGGAAGTAAAACAGTAAAATATGGCAAAAATGTAGTTTGGTCTTCCATCTTCAACTTGTCGTAAAATCTCCAAAATTCAACAAAATCACTCAATTTTTTTTTAGAATGAAGCTAGAACTGTCAGCTGCCAAATGACATAGCAATAACATAGATGTGAATGACTCTAGTACTTCCAAAAATGAACGAGTGCCATCTGTCGCAAACATGCGTCATGACTTTTCTGAAGACCCAATACATGGTGATGGAAGGAGAACTGACTCTGGGTGGTGAACACACAATGTGATATACAGATGATGCAGTACAGAACTGTACACCAAAAACTTATATAACTTTACTAACAACTGTCACCCCAATACACTTAAATTTTAAAAAAAGTTATCGTCAGTGCATACGCCCCATTCTAGAATGGAAAACCCAGGAGAACACAGTTTGAGTGGGCACACCAACAACTATCCATTTCCAGGATAAGCCCCTTACCTGTCCCTGCCCCTGCCTCTCCAGGTCCACCACGCACATGTCCACAATGGGCCCTAAATTTGTAAAGGTTTCCATGGCCACTACATAGGAGCCTTGTTCATTGCTGTCGACATTGAGCTAAAAAGAAAAACAATGTTAGTCCTGCAATGCTCCTAACACACCCACCCCTAAAGAGATGGTCTTCATCCAAAAGAAACTCGCCGTCCTACTAGATCTGCCCTTCTTGTGCTCCACTGGAGGCTTCCAGAAGGGGACTGTTGCCTGAGGAACATGGTGTCTTACAGGTGACCCACTAACCAGTCAGAGATTTCTAATGAAGCAGTTTGGAAATTAATGTAAAATGTTTACATGCATTTTTTCTGCAGAGAAGGTCCAAAATTTTCAATTCTAGAGGGGATCCAGTACATTAGACTATGATCTTTTGAAGGCAGGAGTTGCGTCTCGTTCATCATTGTCCACCGCACCCAACACCTAGCCTGGCACATTTGCTGGATGATAAAGAGCTAGTTGGGGTAGGATGTTAAATCAACCAAGTAGAAAGCTGGACAGTAGGAATATGGATGAACTGAAGAAATTCTGAGAGGCGCTAAACACAGGAGAAACCTGATGAAGCAACAGTGAAGACCATGAAATGAAGCTAGAAAGAAGAAAATGTCTTCTCACCTTCACAAGCTGGGAGTCACCAAGGCGAGACCCAACAAACACAACACCATTATCGAGGTACGTCAAGCATTCAGCAATAGAGGTCTAGGAGAAAGTCAACAGCATGAAAGGCATCAAAATGGTCTCCAGTGGGATTCAGACACCGTCCTACCCACCTCTCAGACCTCTGCTGAGAAAATGCACAGCTGCAGCCATGATTCCCAAAACAATTCCCCATTTCAAATCCCAGGTCACGCCAAGCAAATGTTCCTAAGTCTCTGAAGTGTGTGACTCGCCACTTATCACATCTCTACAGTCAGAAAACTCTATAATTTATCTTGCAGGTGCCTGCTCCAAAGGATCATTTTAATCCCAACAACTTCAGTCTCCTCGAAATAATCAGAAATCTCCAAAATTCACTGCATAATTCTGAACCCTTTTTGGGGATCTCCTCCCAGAATTGAATCTCAGCATTAGATTGATTAGTCTTTAATTCTAGCTTGTATGCTTTGCTTCTCTTTCTTTTTGTACTTGAGGTAGTGTCTGGTTCCCTGTGAGGTTCTCCAACACCTAACTCATTCAGAAACCAGCTTCCATAGCAGGAGTGACCATTTGTTGCTGGGTAATATAACTGGCAGTGGCAGTGTGGGACCGCACATCTCGGGTCACTAGGTCCGTCCCTAGGAGAATGCGGCAGAGTAGAAACAAGCCCTACCTCTCCGAGGAGTTCTACACGGAGATCCTTGAGGGTGACAGTGCCGTCCATCTGCTCCTCCTTCTCCAAAAGCAGCATGAAGAGCCGTCCTTCCATGTCTCCCAGCAGATAACGGGAACCATTGGGGTCCACACGATTATGACACACAATCGTGCTTTGCTGCCAAGAGGGAAGACACAGTCATTAGAGATGAGAGCAAACCACTCCCTTTACCAAACCCAACCATTTCACAAGCAAGGAATCCACTCAGCTAACACTACTGATTAAAAATGACACTTTTATTTCAAAGATAATTTTGAGGTACTCAATATACCTTGAATGTTTATTCACATATTATTCTGCTGGAAAATAGGAATACATAAAACAGGAAGAAGCTGTAACCATTCACCAGACGATAAATGCTACCACAAATTTTGTTATTTATCCTCAATAGCACTAATTACCCCCTTCCACTAATGCTATCACGGATTTCGTTATTTATCTTTAAGGCTTAATTTTTTTTTTTTAAGATTTTATTGAGGAATTGGGGGAGGGAAACAGCATTGGGGTATCAGGGAAGGGGAACAGACGAGTTACTGTCCTTTTGTTCTTCAGTCTAGTTGTGGAAGGCGTCGCTTCACCGAACCATGCTGGCATTATCACTGCACTCCCCCAGGGTGAGGGGTTGCTCCCGGCCATTGGACAACAACTCACAGCAGCTCCGAAAGCTCACATCCACTGCCGGCCAGCCTCACTGCAGCCTACGCAGTCGCCGGCAACTCACGGCAGCCCAGCTCCAGGTCTAGCTGTTGTTCACCATCTTAGCTATAGTGGGCGCAGCATCACTGGCCCTCATGTGGGATAGAAACCAGGGCCCTGCTGCTCAGAGCTGGCGTCCCAAGCCAACTCCTAACCAATGCACCACTTGGCCAGCCCAAAGGCTTAATTTTTATGACTTGAAATTTTAAGGTTTGAAATCTTTGACTATTTTTTTAAGTCTATATAATTTACCACTATATTACTTTATATGACTTGAGCCTTGAAAACATTCAACAGAATACACAAAATGTTTCCCTTCTTAAAGTTGCCAGTCAATGAAAAGGTTAAAGTTTTTTTTTTTTTTGGTGTGTGCCATTTTTATTACGACTAGAATCACTCATTGGACAGATTTGCCCATTTTTTCTTTTTACGCATCCCCTGCACCCTCCCTCTCCTTTGGCAACCATCAACTTGCTCTATGTATCTACAGGCCTGTTTCTGCTTTGTTATTCATTTTTTTTTAGATTCCACATGTAAGTAGAACCATATAGTCTTTGTCTTTCTCTGTCTGGCTTATTTCACTTAGCATAATCCTCTCCAGGATTATGTCGTCATAAGCGGCAAGATTTCACTTTTTATTGCTGAATAATAGTCACTGTATATGCGTGTGTATAATGTGTACACATACGTGCACATATCCTCTTTATGCATTCATCTATCAACGGACATCTAGGTTGCTTCCGTATCTTGGCTATTGTAAATAATGCTGCAATGAACACAGGGGTGCATATATCTTTTCCAATTAGTATTTTTGTTTTCTTCAGATAAATAGCCAGAAGTGGTATGGCTGGGTCGTATGGCAGCTCTATTAATTTTTTGAGGAATCTCCACACCGTTTTCCATAGTGGCTGCACCAAAGGGTAAACCTATTTTGATTATTATTTTTCTCTTAGTGAGCAAGCAAGCTCTTTGTAAGCAAAACCAGGCCAATCTCTATGTATTTCCAATGACCAACACAGTATCTTAAATACTTAGTGAATAGTCCAACAGAAATCTGTGCATCTTTTGACAAATGGGGAGAAAGGAACAGAGTGAGAACAAGGGAAAAAAGGAAGGAAGAAAAAAGTTTTAAAAAGTCGCTCACCTTGATGATCGGAGGCGCAATGGCCAGGTATTTGTCACCATTGTGATAGGTGATTGATTCCTGCCCAATGATGATGGCCCCTCCAAAAGGCTCCGGGACTGCAGGAGAAAGGACATTAGAATGGTCTGCACTTTGGACCCCCCACACCCTGACAGCAAGGGCACTGATCCAGTTACAAGGCAAGCTTGAACACAATCGCTATTTTTAAAAAGACACTAAAGCCCAAGGAACATGACAGCCTTTTTCTGAGAGTCCTGTCTCAGAAATTTCAGGCTGGCAGTATCTTATCCTGGTAATATTTCACTGCCACCCTTGGTGTTGCTGAGCTCCGAGGGCAGAGTGTTCTCGGTGTTCCTCCATACGCATTCCTCCCATTTTCTCTCCTAAACTCCACATCTTTCCTAAGTAAAAGCTTTTACTTTTTCCCTTGTTCCTTAGCTTAATTGCCCCCATTATCAGGGTCACCATTTAGAAGAGCTAATTTGTACTTAAGAGTTTCAAAATTTCTCTACAAAGTGAGACACACAACATAGTGCTTGGGCCAGAGTGTAGATAAGGTACAAACAGGCCTGGAATGTAGCCCAGGCTTTGTCAAGGAGGTACAGGCATGGGCAAGTCCCTTGGGCCCTGTTTCTTCATCTATGAAATAGAGGAGTCAGATTAGATAAGTTCTACTGGTTCTTTCCAGTTTTCAAATGTTATGCCCAACAATAAAACAATGAAGCTAATTTCCATATGCCACTGCACAAATCAATCTCAGTGCTTTACAATTAACCCCTCTACCCCAAGTAAGGAAAGCTATACTTTTGGAGGGGAGTAAAAAACAAGACAATCCCAAAGACAGAAATGGAAAAAGCTAAGGAAAGCACATGTAGGGAGAGGAGAGAGAGAGAGTGGTGAGCAACGCATACGCTTAATTGCACTTGAGCACTGAGATGCAGGGACAGAGAAGGTGATGAAGGATAAAAACAGGAAACTGGTCCAGACCTGGATCGGAGGCAAGATTCCTAAAACCCCCCAACCAACCTGCGATCACCATGGAAGCTTCAGCTTCTACATTTTCCTGTTTCCAAGGGCCCTTATTGAACTCCTTCTCTCGGAGAGACACCTCGTAGGTTTTTACATGCCGCCCCTGAGGGTCCTAGGTGGGAAAAGGTAAAATGATTAGCCCTTAGGAAAGGTGAACCTCGGACTGGAGAGGGGCCCTGACAGGGACAGGCCGCCACTGCCCAGCATCTGACGATCCTGTCATGTCACCCTTCCCATCCTTATCCACCAGCATGCTGACAGCCACCAGCTGAGTCTGCCACTGGGTAGACTGCCACCGAGGCCTAGTGTTTCCAACAATTCAACCAACCAAGAAAGGCTTAAGAATCAGAAAAATGAATGTGTTACTATACTAATCACTATAAGATACAATGTATATGTCTACACACATAAAGAATATAATCTACATTCCTTGGCGTCAAGGAATGTACAAAATAGCAAAAGAGAAAAAAACAAACACATTGAAGTTAAATACATCTACATTTTAAAAAATTTGTTTGATACAATTCTTAAGAGCATCCTGATGGGGTGACTGTGCAGACAGAACACATATTGTTCCTCTAAAGTTAGTCAAAACCTCTAGTCCTGCCATTGTCAACAACATCTTCCCAGCCTTTTTCTGAATCATGACTCACTTCACCCTGGAGCTGTCAGTTACCTTTAGGAGCGAAAGGGTCAGGGAAAAGGCTACATTCAGCCAGTGGAGGATGAAGGCCTCAACAAAAGCCAGACCAGCGTCTAAGTTATGAAAGGAATTCGACATGTATTTCAGAGCAGGCACCACACCTTAATCACGGTTAGAGTTCCAGAAACACTTAGCATAACCACCTTTTACATGGTAAATATCTGTCAAATTGAATTTTTGGAAAAAAACCCCCAAAAAACAGGAATAAAGTAATTTTTAGTTGATGAAAAAGTTTTTCCCATCAATGACTGGGGGTAAGACTCAACTGCACGAAGTTATACCTGGGGTTTGGATTTGAGCCTCTTGAGACACATAGACAGAAATGCAAGATCGTGCACACTGGCAGCCCTGAGGCTAGAAACAAGAGTCAGAACAATCAACATCAATGTTTTAATGATCTGATATTTACAAAACTGAAGGGAGAGAAATTCTAAGTTTTTGTTTCAGCTCTGATAGTGCACTGTAAAAAAGATCAAACAGAATCTCCAAAATAGTTTCAACCTTATTCATCTGAAATCCAATTGGCCTCAGAACTGTAACACTCATGGTGACACTACAAAGAAATCTCCAAATATACATCAATATTTCCAGTACTTAACACAGCTATCAAAGTATTTTCATGCCTACACACAGGACATGGACTTGGGCTGTTTTCTTCTGCCATTTACTCAACCACAAGCTCGTGAAATGACCTCGTGCTGTGAGGCCCTTTGTTCAAAGACTGAGATTTTACCAAGATACAGGCACGTTAGTCTAGTGCTCTGCATTCTGCGCCCCCCTCCCCCCCAACAGATCTGGCCCAGAGAACAGCTGCCTACAGTCAGCTCTGCTAAAGTTTTAGGCACAGACGAAAATAGAAGTCAAGAGCCAGCAAGTCACCAGAAATTGAGTGCTGAATAAAATGCCAACCTCTTCTTAGAAGGCATATATAAAGCATCACCAAGACATTTTTCTCCTTGCTTGTAAAGGCCATTTCCAAATCATTTCTCTACAACTAAGTTTTAATAATCTCCTAGCATGCCAGTAAGAGACTAAGGCAAAGTATAAACTGGGTCACCCTATAAACTCTCCACGGCCCACAACCACACTGTAATCTCAGGATTAAAACCTGCTACAAGCCCCACAGCTTCCTGCCTCACAGTAAGTACTACTGCACTCAAGACACAACCAAAATCTGACCCATATTAATTATATCATTCAAAACCTCTCGGGACAAGCACATTAAACGCTTCTGCCTACCCTACTATAAAAATCCAGGCATTTCAATAGCAAAAATGAATTCCTACTACACCAAACCACACAGCTTCTCCCTCTCTTTTCCCACTGCAGTACCTGGTAGACAAAACAGATAGTAGGTGCTTGGCAACCATATAGGAACTTGACATCGATGACATGCAACTCCTCCAGGCGGATGTTAAAGGCCTTGAGCTCTTTATTGTCCCGATCTAGTGGAATAACCTTGAAAAGGCCATCATAGAGTCGCAGGCCAATCATGCGGCACTCGGGGTCAATGATGCCAATAATGCCGGTTTCCGAAGGGCGGCCAATACGGTCCTGAGAAGTAAAACTGGGGTTAGGGAAGAACCTCAACACCCAGAGTAACAGAGGACACCAGGCACCGCTTTCCCAGGATGATTTTAGAAATGGTAGTACAACTCGTGGCATCTATCTGACATGCCAGGAGCCCAAATGTCAGTGTATTCCTTTTTGCAAAATATTGAACGTCAATAAATTATTTACCCTGTCCCTTGGACTCTGAGTAAACTACAGAAGTCCTTTCTTCATAAAAGCTGAAACCCTCAGTGTTTTTTCCTTGTTTCTCTCATCATACAGAGAGCTGCCCCCAGCACTTCCAATTTCTTCATCAAATCGTGACAGCCCTACCTGGAAAACTCTCATCAGCCTGAAGCAGCCACCTCACCTGGACATTGCCATGGGCTCGCGTTATGATGTCAATGCTTTCGCCACTCTGCTTGTACTCCAGGATGCAGGCATTGTACTTAGCTGTCAGGATAAACAGTAGGTCCTTGCTCTCCCCCTGAAACCAACATTATGCTATCAAAAGAGGTTCTTTTTAAAACAGGAACACCTGTCTAGCCCTTAAGCATTATTCTTTAAGTATACCGAGCTCTTTAAGAACTTTTTTTCCTCCCTGTAGAGAAAATCCAGGGTGAGCATATAACACACGTAAGTGCAAACACACACCCTAAGGGTCTGTACCAAAGGCCAAAACTGAAGCTGGTAAACATCTAGTCCTCACTTGCATGATTCTCCATCTCTCTGCTCTACATACAATGTCTTCATCTATTTCCAAATCAAGCTAAACTCAATCATTCCATTCAAATTCCAAAAGACAAATGTAATGAATCCTCCAATCCTCTCCAAGTCTTTGAAAAGGGGGGAAATGTGAATAACAATGGAAGCTAAAATGGATCCACAAAGTCTTACTTACTATTAACACAAAACCCCAAAATGTATTTTGTGTAATAGGTTATAATTAAAACTTTGAATCCATTGTTTTCTGGTCAGATTCAGTTAAGATATAACGAAGCAATGTGGTGGCTAGTTGAATGAAAACATTTGAATTATAATAATGATGATAATACTGTGAGGATAATTGTTAACACAACAGTGAATGCTTGTGTTAGGCCCTGTGTTATTAAATCATTCAACCTTCACACTAACCCAAGGGATTGGATACTGTTATCCCCTTTTGCAGATAGGGAAATAAGGCTCTGAAAGGTCAAGTGACACCCAAAGTTAGAATTAATAAGGAATGAAGCCAGGACTGCCCTGCGGCAGAGCCAACGCTCTGAATCACCATGACGACCCACAGTATGGTGACCCACATTTCAAACTGCTTTCATTTCCCCGTCTAAAGAAGTCAACTTGACCAATTTTTCCCTAGCCAAATCTCTCCCACTTCTAAGGTGAATATCAAGTCCACCATTCAAACACTGTAGTTTCTCTCCTAAGCCTTATTCCTCCCATCCTAATCAATGGTATAAAACAACACAAAACCGTCTTCATAGCTGGGCCCAGCCTAGACCACTTACCTTGGGCCTGAAAAGCTCCATGACCGCGATCTTCCCATACATGCCCACCTCTTTAACGGGCCGAAGCCCCTCGGCGGTGACCACATAGATCTCTAATCTCGTGTTTTTGGCAATCAGCAGGTTCAAGTCTTCAGCTGAAGTAAAGTGTCCTGAAAGAACAGATCCTCTAACTTTTGAAGCCAGAGAAGTATGTAAATAACCCTATCACTTCCACCTAATACCTCCAGAATTCTCATTTAAGTCACATATTTCTGTGGCTCCCTCCGTTCACTCCCTTCTCACCACGCCAGCACCTCAGCGTCTCACTTCACTCGTTTACAAAAACGCTACTTCTCCAATCAGACTAAGAAAACTGCACTGGGCCTAAGACCAGCATAAGTCCTTCAACTGACAATGACTGTGAAAACCCTTCCGATTGGCTCTGTGCCCTCAAATTTTTTCCTATTGCAGTGGCAGACTTAACTTCTAATTAAGGGATGCTAAAGAAAGTGTTCATCTCTATTCAGGCCTAATCTAAAGTTTCACAAAGTCTTTACCAAACAGACCAGGTCAAATGAAGAAAATTCTCAGCGCTTTATATTAAAACATTGTTTTGTCCACATCTCCTGCCCTCCCAGTAGTCTACCAACACCCCTCGTCCATAGTCTTCCACCGCCTCCAACTTTCCAAATGACAGTTTTGCTGTGGGATCACAATTAGTATTTACATAAACACACAAGTTTGAGGTCTTCGTATTTTGCTGAAAACCTGGTTCAAGATGACTATCTCTGGAGTCTGGACATCTATGTTCTTAACCACCCTTGCACAAGTCAGCAAGGCAAACTCATCACTGGGTTGGGGCGTCCATATCCTGTTTTCCAGCAGTTCCCAAGTGTAAACAACAGCGCCAGGCAAAGAGGAGGGCTCCTCTCCTGCTTTGGGTGAGTGCGGGCATTCCTCGCGTCCCTCCACCTCCTGCGCCCGCCAGCCTCTCCCACAAGAAAATTCTAACCCCAAAGTCGCCATCACCACCGCCCCATCCCCTGACCACACAAGGCCAATCTAGGAGCCCAAGCAACCCCGCGCCATCAACTCACACTTTGCTCTGTCCCATTGGGCCGGTCCCTGTACTCGAGGAAAAGTGACCTCCGGAAGAACGAAAAGGGGCCCTCGAACGCAGCTTTTAGAGCCCCCCACCCCAAAAGGCGCGTGTGGAAACATCTCCTTTGAAGTCGTGGACTACGGGACGTTCCTCGGCCGCCAGCGCCTTCCATTCCCCGGGCCCGGGCCCGCCCGGCCGCCCCAGGGGCCGCGGGCCTCCCTAGGCCTCGGTTCCCCCCAGCTCCCTCCCTCTCCGGGGTCTCCGGCCCTGGCAGCCTCACCGGTCACGCAGCCGTTCACGGCGGTGGGCTTCTGTGCCGTTACCACGTAGTTGTACGACATGTCGAGGGCCTAAGGCGGCCCGTCGGGACTCGAGCGCAACGACAGAGAGATGGACACCAGCGAGGAGACTGGGGACCCTACCCGCGCGGCGAACTCCACTGCCGCTGCCTCCACCCCGCAGACACGTTGCAGCCCAGAGCGTCCGAGACGCGGGGCATCACGGGACGGCCTCACCTGGCCTCTTGGAGGACTCACGACTCCCGAAGCGGCCAACCAAAGGAGGCCCCGCCCCGGAGGCCCCGCCCAGTCTCTTACCGCCAGAGCCCGGAGGACCCGGATGAGGGCGCCTGTTGAGGATCCTTGTAAAACGGCTGCTGTAACGGAGGTGCCTGATGCGGGCGTGAGCGGGTGGGGAAGTTGCACTGATGCCTCCCCCCGCCCCAGGAGCTGACCCGCTGACCTCAATCCCTGTCCGCGCCCCTCGTCCTGCCCTTTGCCCGGTCCTCTCCCACTTCCATTGCTCCAGAGCCCTCGGGCCTTTGCATTCTTTTGGAACCGGAGGAACTGCAGAGGCGAAGAGAGGAGAGGGACGTGACAGTAATTTGTGCACGTCCCAGACTAGGAACGAAGGTTCCTGCTTTCCTCCCCTTAACCCTCCCAGTTCCTCCAAACCCAGCGGGTACCCTCACCTGACCCTGGAATGGCCCATCACCCCTCCTCACCTGCGGGGGAACATCAGGAAGCTCACTGTTCCCCTATGAACTGTGTTTTATTCATCAGACTTTGAAGCGCCCACCAGGCCACTTGTCCAGCATTAGTAGTGCCTCTATTGCTGTACAAATTCCAATCGCAAACAAAACCAGCATTTCCCTGGTGAGAAAACCTTAATGACCCAGGAAAGCAGTCTCTTAGCCCCACAGCTTCAAGGCCACGCCATGTCAGACAGGCTCTGCAAGGAGTAGGAGCACATGTGGAATGGCACAAAGGATGCAACCCCCGTTTTACAGATGAGGAAACTGAGGCTCAGGGGAGTTGGTTTACCTAAGATCCTGCAGTAAGTCAGAAGCAGAGCTAGGTGCAGAGCCAGCTGTGGATGCTTTCCATTGCAGACACATACAGTGAGCCCAAGATCCTAGATGACCCCAAGACACCTTTGAACCAGGATGAATTGAGGAGAGCTAAAACGTCCTTGTGGTTTACGTGTGTGGTTTCCCACACCAGGGACTCTGCCTTATTTTAGAGGCACTGAATTATCAGTAGAAAGAACACAGGCTTTATAAAAAGACTAGACATTGTGGACAGAAAAGGGGCCACATGTTATACCTGACAAGCTCAGGAGACTGAAAAATAACCACAGAGGATGGTGTGAACATAAAAATTCTTAACTAAGGTGGGCCATGGCAGGAAGTCACATCTTGAGCTTCCTCATTAAATTAATCTGTGCCTTTTCAGTGGGCCCGGTCTTTGTCTTTCTGTACCTAAAATAACATCTTTAATCCTTTTTTCCAGACCAGAGCTGAAAACTGCAAAATTCCTCATTATTATACTTATCTCCTGATTACCATTTCTATGTGCTATAAAAAGCTAACTGTTAGCTATCCTGCACCCACCTGTGTGGGAGGAGTACCTGTCTCTCCAATGGACTTTTATCCAATCCCAAAGATTTCTCTGCTTTGCTTTCTCCCACCCTCTTCATCTATCACCAGTGGATTTCATGTAACCTTCCTCCTTTGATTTTATGTATAAAAGAAACTGCAAACTGCCATTTTGCGGAGTATTTTCTCAGTCCGTTGAGATTTTGCTTCCCGGCAATTGTCGACAGTTTGGCGCAAATAAACTCATAAGTTTTCTCTTAGGCTGGATATTTTTTGTCAACAACATGGATTTAAGTCCTGGCTCTTACTAGTATGACCTTGGACAAGTCGCTAGAGCGCCCTGAGTCAGTTTCTTAGAAGTAAAATTTGGTCACTAACTCAGTTGCCTCCCTCCTGGCTTAGTACCAACACCAACAAGAGCAAGTGTATGAAGATGTTTGTAAACTCACTCATTGCATATGATGCCCGTGTAAGAGATGAAGTTACTCTGGGGGTCTCTTCACCCCTTGGTGATGAGGTGGTTGCTACTCAAAAGGCATAAAGGCAGCTCTGTCCCCAGCATGGATAGATCTGTCTTCTGGCAGGCAAGTGCAGGCGTAAACCTTGCTCAGCCCCACTCTCCTCTCCATCTGGAGTTTAGACTTGGATCAAAGTCTGGGGAAGCTGCCTAATTACTGGGGCCTGGAAGCGTGGTTGTACCAGTAAGCTTTGGGTGCCTTCTGTAGCCCATATTCTTTCCCTCTCCTGCAGGTGCTGCTGCCTTCACTGTGCTCAGACCCAGGTAGCACCCACAAGATTGCCCCCCCTCCAACAGCTCAGTGCAAAGGAGTGAACTCAGCTTGCTTCAGAGCCTCTGCACCATGGTGAGTCTCACGAGGGCCAGGGCAGGGGAAGGACACTGTTAGCTTGGAGCAGGGGGGAGGGGGGAAGGCAGCCCTGGGCACCCTGAGGTTCCTTACGCTGCGACCAAGAAATGCTGCTGCCTCCTGAGATTCAAAGAGGTTAAGAGAGAAGGTGCCTCTCGGGACCTGATCCCTGCCTCCCTCCATTTCCCAGCTGGTCCCAGCCAGGCCTGGGGCTGCAGCCTGTGAGTCTCTCCAGGGCCCTTCTGCCCCCAGCCTGGGTCATATCTTTAGATCAGAACATTAACAGTTACCTACTCTGTAGTAGACACTGTACCAGTCACAGGAGGAGCCATGAAGGACCTGGTGCCTGTTCCTGAGCCTGGGGCACATGTAGGCTGGTCCCAGGGGTGGGATCTACACTACGGGAGGCTCGGCATTGCTGAGTGTTGCTCCACTCCCACTCTAGAAACTGATGTGAACCAAAGCAGGCCTTGGACAGACCTAGGTTCACATTTCAGCCTGCCAGCTGTGTGACCTTTACAGAAGACTTGACCTCTCTGAGCCTCTTTCTCCTCATCTGCAGTGTGAGGCAGGTTAAGGCCTGCCTTTGAGTGGCTGTGAGGTGTTTATCAGACCAGACAGAGTCCTGGGGCCTTGCACAGCACCTAATCAACTTCCTTTCCTGTTCAGTCCTGTTAGGCCACTGGGAACGAGGCATGGCACTGTTCCCAAGCCCTCCTGTGGCTCTGGTATGGGAATGGTTGCACATCCCAGGCAGGACAGGCTATCAGGGATGGCGAGGGGCACCTTCTTGGGGGTGGTAGCCCTGGAGGCTGCTGGGCTTGGACTTGAGACCAACTCACAGCTTCATTGTATAGTCCAGTCCCTGGCAGGCCCTGAGAGCTATTAGCCTGGTTCCTTCCTAGGGCAAGACCTCTGCCACTCAGCCTTCCTTCAGCCCCTGGGGAAAGCAGCATGATAAGGCCAAAATGGAACCAGCTTTGGAGCCAGGCAGACCTGGACACTTGCTGGATGTGTGACCTTGGGCAAAGTCATTTAACTGTGCCTCAGTTTCCTCACCAAGCTCATCTTTCCTCCATAGGGTTTGTGGGAAGATTAAATGAGACCTGCTATAAAGCACTCAGAACCCACGTGGCTCCCAGTCATTGCCCGGGAATGGAGCCACTCTTACTGTTCTCTGTCCCTACTGATCTGGGCTGCTGTCCTTGTCCTGAAGCAGGTGGCCCCTGCCAGACCTAGGAAAGGCCAAAGTTTCACAAAGCCACCAGCTGCCCACAGGCTTGAGGGAGGAGCCTCTGGGAAGTGCACCTTGGCGGGACCTGCCTCAGCTGCAGGCTGCCCCCCGCTGGCCACCAGGTGGCACTGCAAGCCCAGGCCTCTGGTTCCCTCTGGGGCCCCAGTCTCTTTCCCTTTGGGACAAAAGCAGGAGCTGCCCCTGGTCTGCAAACCTCCTTCAGCTAGCTGCAGCTTTTTAGAGCCTGTGTGGAAAAGGGAGTAGCTCCTTTTTATTCAATTTTTACTGTATAACAGGCATATACTGTATTAACGCCCATTTTGCAGAGGGACTTGAAGCTCAAAACAGTGAGGTGTCTTCGCTGAGTTCTCACAGCGGATGGAGGCAGATGAGGGGTTTGAGTCCAGGTGCCCGTGCCTGCAGAACCCAAACCCTTAACAGCTCTAGCCCCCATGCCACCCACTTCGGCCTGCCCATGACCCTCCCAGCTGAAGTTCTGAGTGGCCAAGCTCCTCCGTCTGCTTCTGAGGCCCTGCCCACCTCTCCCTGGTGGTCACTGGTAGCTCAGGTCATTCCAACTTGCCTGCTGGCCTGGCCACCGTACTATTTCACACCTCCAGATCTTGGCATCTATTCTCCCTCTGCCTGGAACATCCTCCCTTTTCCTTCTCGGTGTGCCCCTCACTCCCGTCTACCTACCTAAATCCTGACCCCTCAGAAGACTTCCGGGTCTGCTAAGGAGGCTGAGGTCCCTCCTCTCTGCCCCTGTGGTGCGTGTACCTTCCTCTTATGTAGCACTTCCCGCAGTATGTGGAAACGATCGCTTTGTGTTTCCCTCGAGGGCAGGACCAGTGTTCTGTTCGCATTACACACAGTGCCTGGCACTGGGCCTGGCACACCAAAAGGCTCAGGAGGTGTTGTTTGCCCTCATCAAAGGCCCTATTGGGACAGCAAATGGGTGAGGGGCCTGTCTGGCCTCTTCTCCTGGCATAGGAGCCTGGGGCTTCTCCTCCTTTGACAGAAAAAGGCTGTTGGGCCACAATTTTATCACTTTTTTTTTTTAATTGGGGAATTGGGGAAGGGAAACAGACAAGTTGTTGTCCTTCAGTCTTAGTTGCGGAGGGCGCAGCTAGCTCAGCTCCAAGTCCAGTCACCATCTGACCGCCCGTCTCAAGGTGCCGTGTTCAATCTTAGTTGCAAGTGGGCATAGCCCACCATCCCATGTGGGAGTCGAACCAGAAACCTTGTTGCTAAGAGAGCATGCTCTAGCCACTGAGCCATCCGGCTGCCCGTCGGCAGCTCAGGGCAGCTCAGCTCAAGGTGCGGTGTTCAATCTTAGTTGCCGGTGGGCATAGCCCACCATCCCATGTGGGAGTCGAACCAGCATCCCTGTTGTTAGGAGCATGTGCTCTCACCAGCTGAACAATTCTGCCACCTGTTGGCAGCTCCGCAGCAGCTCAGGTCGGGCGCAGCTCACTGGCCCATGTGGGAATTGAACCGGCGACCCTGTTGCTCAGAGCTCGTGCTCTTAACAAAGTGAGCCACTTGGCTCGCCCTTATTACATTTTTTTATACTCAGGACTCCAGTTCCCCCATTTTCTTTGTATTGAAACCATTCTTCAGGATAATTTAAGCCATATTCCAAAATACTTAATAAATTAGGCAAAGGATAAAAAGTGACAAATTAAGAACTCGCAGAAACATCCACCTGATAAAATGACACCCAATTCTGTGTATCCCTGGAGTTCCTAAGTGGGCGTGAAGGAGGGATCTTGGCCATGGCAGTGTGGCTGGGTGGGGTGAGGGGCCAGACAGCACCCAGAGCCGCCTCCTCGCTTCTCTCCCACAGACCTCCAAGAAGCTCGTCAACTCGGTGACAGGCTGTGCCGATGATGCCCTTGCTGGCCTGGTGGCCTGCAACGCCAACCTGCAGCTCCTGCAGGGCCACCGCGTGGCCCTCCGTTCCGACCTGGACAGCCTCAAGGGCCGAGTGGCACTGCTGTCGGGTGGGGGATCTGGCCATGAGCCTGCCCACGCCGGTGAGGACCCTGGGCCAGAGGTCGGGGGCAGGTGCTGGGCAGAGTGGATAGGGGCCCCGGGGAGATGTCAGTGCTGCTAGGAGGGTCAGGACAGAGCCAAGCCCAGAGTCAGGAACCGGGTCCTGGTTCCCTCTCCTGCTCCCTCAGACTGTGATTTGGGGCCAGTCGTGGTCTCCCTCTGAGCCTCAGTCTCCATGTCTTATAAAAGGAGGAGGTTGGGCCAGATGATCTCTCGGCCCTTCCAGCTCTGAGAGTCAGTGATTCTGTGAATCTTCCTGGCCTTCCCAGCCCAGCTGACCCATCCCCTCCTCCATGAAGCCTTCCTGACTCTTCCAGCCCAGAACAAGATCCCTTTTCTGAATTCCCACCCTGCATTTTACATCCAACATGGACAGTCCTGCATTGTTTCCTGTTCAGTGCCAGGCATGTGAGCTCTCTTTGAGAGCTCCTGGGGGCAGGGACCAGGCTTTGTGTCCTCTGTACCTTTCCTGTCTCCCTTTGGCAAGTCCATCCATCCATTCAGCAAACATTGAGCACTCACTGTGTACCTAAACTGTTCTGGGCACTAAGGATGCAACAGTGAACCAGACAGATAAGGTGCCTGCCCCCGTGGAGCTTCTGTTCTCCTCTGGGGAGACAGTAACTGGGTAAACACCTAAGTGAGAAAGATCATTCCAGAGTGTGTAAGTGAGGCTGTGAAGACAAGAGAGCAGGGAAAGGAACAGTTAGTCATGGGGCTGGGGTGAGTGAGAACTTCAGTTGAGGGGTCAAGGAAGACCTCTCCAAGGAGATAACTCCTGAGTGAAGACCTTTGGAGAGCAACCCAGGTGCTCTTCTACCATCAAGCGCACAGTAGGGCCCACCAAACCATGCAGCCCAGGAGTATGGGAAGTAGGCCCAGGGACAGCAGGCACAGGTCCCCACCTGGCATCCTCTCCCCACCCCTCCCGTCTCCAGGTTTCGTAGGGAAGGGGATGCTGACGGGGGTCATCGCAGGAGCTGTGTTCACCTCGCCGGCAGTGGGCAGCATCCTGGCGGCCATCAGGGCAGTGGCCCAGGCAGGCACAGGTAAGCCTGGCATGCAGGAGGGGCTGCTGCCGGGAGGGCAAGCTGGGGAATGGTGAGGGCAAGCACTGCTGGCTGCTCCTTACAGTGGGGACCCTCCTCATCGTCAAGAACTACACTGGGGATCGGCTCAACTTCGGCCTGGCCCGCGAGCAGGCCCGGGCTGAGGGCATCCCTGTGGAGATGGTGGTCATTGGGGATGACAGCGCCTTCACCGTCCTGAAGAAGGCAGGCAGGCGAGGGCTCTGTGGCACAGTGCTCATACACAAGGTGAGGTGCCCCGCCAGGGACATGGCCTGGCCAGCCCCTCCCAGCCCGCTGCCTCCTGGCGGCACCTGGTACCTGGACATTTCCAGCTTCTCCACCCCATAGGCAGCCACTCCTTCCCCAGCACCCCTTAGGTAGCTGGGCTCCGCTGCCTAAGCCCAGCATGGAGGCATTCTCCCAGGCCCTTCCCTTTCCAGTCCCCACACCCAGCCGCTTCCTCAGTGGGCTGCCCTGCCTGCTTCCGACTTACCTGTCCGATCTGTTTCCACACGACCCCAGAGGTGCCTTTTGAACATGTGTGCCTGACCAGGCTGCTCACCTGCTGCAAGCCCTTGAGTGTTCCTAGAGTCAGCCCACGTTCCTTGGTCAGGCGCCCACCACACCCTCCCCAGCTCCCTGACGTTGCAGTGTCATCTTCCATCATCCCTACCATCCTCTTATGCTCCATTAACACCAATTCCCTGTACCACCAGCTGCAGTCCCCCTCTGGGGCTTTCCTGATGCCGTATCTACAGCCTTGAAAGTCCTTTCCCCATGCAACCCACTTTGGCCTGGCTAACTCCTACTGTTTCCGTCTAGTTCCAGCCCTGATGTCTCCCCATCTGGGAGGTTTCCCCTCCCACTGCACCGAGTTGGTTAGGAGCCCCTCCTCAGTGCTCCCGTCACATCATCCTGTCATGAACTCTACCATGGCATTTACCACCTTGCATTAAATGTTCCATTTGTGTGTGTCTCCTTCCCCAGTCCCTCTTAGACTGAGTTCCTTCAGGAAAGGACTGTGACTTAGTCACTTTTTTTTTTTAATTTCAGCACATACTAGATGCTTGGCTGGGTGGATTGGTGGGTGGGTAGGTGGGTGGGTAGATGGATGGATATATGTATCAGTAAGTAGATGGGTGAGTGGGTGAGTGAGTGGGTGAGCCACAGAGTATGCCCTGGAGAAAGAACTCTAGACTAAGAATCAGGAAACACCGCCAACTGGCTGTGTGACACTGGATAAGACATCTCCCCTCTTTGGGCCCATTTCTCCATTTGTAAAGTCCCTTCTGGCTCCAACAGACTGGGATTCTTGAACATTCCTGATAGGTGCATTGTGAATGTGGGGGTACAACCTTCTGCCGCAAACACGATGGGCCAGGTTGACGTGGCAGTACCCAGTCCCTGTGCCCAACTAGAAACTCAGCCCCAGCCTGTCCCCTGCCCCCAAGTGCTACAGTGACTCCTTCCCCCTTGGGGGGCTTATCTCTGTGTGTGTACAGGTGGCAGGTGCCCTGGCTGAGGCAGGTGTGGGGCTGGAGGAGATCACAGAGCGGGTGAGCGTGGTTGCCAAGGCCATGGGTGAGTGCCAGCCCAGGGATTGGGAAGGGCGGGGAGGAGGTTGAAGCTTACCTTGGGACTAGGAGCAGGCTCCCAGCAGCTGCACAGGAGGGCTTCCAGGTTAGTCCCCAGGGGCTCAGGGAATGTCTCCCTGGGGAGCTTCTGGGGCCTAGTAGCCTTGTGTCCTAGTGCTGGGTTTCTCTTTCATCTGAGATGAAGAGCCTGGCAACCTGTCTCAGTGAAGAGGCTGCCTGTGGGCAGGGCTGCCAGATGCTGCCACCCTGCCCAATGCCCCTGGTGCCCTGACTGATGCCAAGAGCAGCGCAGTCATCCCCTTTATACTTCGCTTTTCATAGGAACCCTGGGGGTGAGCTTGTCCTCCTGCAGCGTCCCTGGTTCCAGACCCACCTTTGAACTTGCAGCTGATGAGGTGGAGCTCGGCCTGGGTAAGCTTGTCCCAGCCATGCCTGCTCACTGGGTTCTGCCCATGTCGTGTGCCCTGGGAGCCATCTACCTGGTCCTCTCAGCTTACCTGGAGCTGTCACCTTAGATGGTCTCGGTATTTTTTTTTTTTTTGGTTTTGTTTTTAGCTGAGCCATCCTGCCACCTTTTGGCAGCTCAGCAGCAGCTCAGCTCGGGCCGGGCATTGAACCGCTGTTGCTCAGAGCTCAAACTCTTGAGCGAGCTCTTAACCAACTGAGCCACTCGGCCGGCCCCTGGTCTTGGTATTTTTAAATGGCTACTTCTGGCCCAAGCTGCCTGATTTCTCCTTGCTTTGCCATCCACACCCCAGGCCCCAGCCACATGGGGCTCCATACACTGCCCACCTCCCTGCCTTTTGCTCCCACCATTCCCAGGTCCTCTGCCAAAATGCAGCCCTTCTTTCAAGGGCCATTCCGAGGCCACCCTAGCTGCAAAGCTTGCCCTCTTCGTCCCCTGTGCTTCCGAAATGATGGGCGGAGGCATCCTGTGGCCTCACTGTGACTGCCTCTAGTTAAACCTACTTAACTAGTTAAAAGTTAAGTTCTTGGCTATCTCTACCACCACGCCATAGCTCCTGGAGAGCAGAGACTGTATTTTTTAGTCTGCCCATTTGCACCCCCCACTCCCCATGTACACAGCACCTAGCTTAGCTCTGAGCACTTAGTAAATCCTTAATTTAAAAAACGATGAGCGAATCTCCAGGCCTGAGTGAGTCAGCAGTGCTGCGTCTATCCACAGGGATCCACGGGGAAGCTGGTGTGCGCCGGATAAAGGTAGGTGGACTCCCTGGCCCATGGTGGATGGATGGCTGGCGGGCTGGCGGGCTGGCTGGCTGGCTGGATGGATGGATGGCTGGCTGGATGGATGGATGGCTGGCGGGCTGGCTGGCTGGATGGATGGATGGATGGATGGATGGATGGATGGATGGCTGGCTGGCTGGATGGATGAGTGAATGGATGAGTGAATGGATGGGTGGGTAGGTGAATAGGTGGATGGATATGGAAGAGTGGGTGCGTGGCCAAGGCCTGGGATACAGCTCACTTCTGGCTCCCTCTGGCAGATGGCAACCGCCAGCGAGATTGTGACACTCATGCTTGACCACATGACCAACCCCTCCAACGTGTCCCATGTGCCTGTGCAGGCTGGTAAGGGGCTGTCATGCCTTCTGTCTCCCAGCCCTTCCTCCCCCCTGGGTAGGGGAGCCCAGAGAGTCTCACCGGGGTGTCATGTCTGCCCACAGGCTCCTCGGTGGTGCTGATGGTCAACAACCTGGGTGGCCTGTCCTTCCTGGAACTGGGCATCATCGCCGACGCTGCTGTCCGCTCTCTGGGTGAGCCCCGCCCTGGAAGGGGATCTCCCAACCCCCCGAGCTGCTTCCCTCCAGCCCTTTGAAACTGGACATAAGGAAAGCAGCTGACGTAGGGTCTTGTGATGGCCTAGAGCATGGGCTGTGCAGTCAGACAGCCCGAGTTAGAGGGTCACTCTGCCAGCTAATTGCTGTGAGCCTTGAACCTGTTCTTTGTCTGTAGACGGGGGTAAAAATAACAGTACCTGCCTCATAAGGTGGTTGTGAGGATTAAATGAGATTAAACATATGTAATGCACTCATCGTGGTGTCTGGCACCTGTAAGAGTTCGGTAAATGAGACTGATAATTACCCATCTGCCCCTACAGGAAGCACATCTCTGGGGAACATGATAATTTAGAGCATTATGGAGGAATGACCTGAGCAGATGTGGCCATTTCCATACTGACCTCAGGGCCCCAGCCTCCACAGTCCTTGTTTTCCTCTTATGCTGTTGCTTTCTCTGCTGCTCCGGGGGGGTGGGTGGGGGTGGAGTATCGCCCTTCCCACCTTCCATCGCGGTTGTCCATGCTTTGGTGTTGCAGAGGGCCGCGGGGTGAAGATTGCCCGTGCCCTCGTGGGCACCTTCATGTCAGCCCTGGAGATGCCTGGCCTTTCTCTCACCCTTCTGCTGGTGGATCAGCCCCTTCTGAAACTAATAGGTGAGACCTGGAACCTGGAGTCCTTCAAGCCTTGTAGCTAAAGGACCCAGGGGGACTGGGAGAGACCTCATCAGGGCTGACCATGACATTCAGGCCCCCGTGGAGAGGCCCCTTCTGACTTTACCAGCTCTCACATGACTGTGGGGGAGTTGGTATGAGGACCCTCCCTAGGGACACCCCCACCTTCCCTTGTATACAGTAGGTACTCAGCACTTGCTTTTTGAGATGCAGGTGGCTAGCCACCATGTGGGGAATCCAGGCCCCACTTAATCCCTGACTGGCCAGCCCGTGTCTAAGAGAGTCCTCCTGCTGTCACTAGATGCTGAAACCACTGCATCGGCCTGGCCTAACGTGCCCAAGGTCTCCGTGACCGGGCGGAAGCGGAGCCGGGCAGCCCCCGCCGAGCCCCTGGAAGCCCCTGATTCCACTGCTGCGGGAGGTATCAAGCCCTGCTGTTGGGGGAGGTGGCCCAGGGCACTGGCCCGAGCCCTGAAGGGTGCAGGGTGTGCAGGGGCCCATACCTCCCACACCTTGAAGTTCGGTGTGAGAAGGGCCAGGCAGGCCTCTTCCCTGCTGTCTTCTCTCTTCAGGCGTAGCCTCGAAGCGGATGGTGCTTGTGCTGGAACAGGTGTGTACCAGCCTCTTGGGCCTGGAGGAACATCTGAACGCCCTGGACCGTGCCGCCGGTGATGGGGACTGTGGTACCACCCACAGCCGCGCTGCCAGAGGTTGGTGCCAGGGCCCCTCTGGGGTTAGGAAAGGGGCAGGTGGCTCTTTGGTTCTGAGAGTTTGGCATTTCATGAACCAGGACAATTTGAAAAATATTTGGAGGGCTGACATGGGTTGCCAACTTTTATTTTGCCAAGCACGGATATTCACAAAGCCTAGCATCCCTTCCACCTGTTTTCATAGAGAAAAGGCCCTTCTAACACTACAAGTGTGGGAAGGTAATTATCCACAGAACCAAATGTAATATTTTGCAGTGAATAATAACTTCAGATTCAAGGGGAATTCATTCTATTGTCCTGATTTTTCTTGGCTTACCTGGGCTAGTAAACAGTTCTTAATTGTCCAGCATCATTCGGTCAAGAAAAATGTATCTAGTGCCTACCACAGGCCAGGCACTGCCCCCGACTCTATGGATACAGTAGTGAGCAAAGCAGAGGAGAATCACTGCCCTCGTGGCTTGTGTTCTTTCTGGTGGGAAGACAAACCACCACCATCAGTAGAAGATAGAGGATGGTAGTGCAAAGGGCTGAGGAGAAAAATGAAGAAATGAAGTAGGGAAGTGAGCTGTGGAATGTCAGGTGAGGGTGTCCAGGCAGGCCTCACCTGCTGGGTGACTGCCGAGGTCCTTGTCAGTCACCGTTTCCCACCCCTCCAGACTGCACACTAGATATAGAAAGGGAGTCTTAGAATCTTTTCATGTGGGTTCCCTCAGCCTCTTCCAGGCCTCGTTCCTGCTACCTGGCAGTGGGACCTTGGTACTTGTTGGGGTTCGGTACTTGTTGGGTACTTGTTGGGGTTCAGGCGGATGGGAGGGAGGGTCTCTGAATTCCTTGCCACCTCTCTGCCTGCAGCGATCCAGGAGTGGCTGAAGGAGGGCCCACCCCCTGCCAGCCCTGCCCAGCTACTCTCCAAATTGTCCCTCCTGCTACTGGAGAAGATGGGAGGCTCATCTGGGGCGGTGAGTGTCAGCAGCTCCCCGGGGCGGGTGCACGACACGAGGGGTCCCGGGCTGGCTGAGGCCCGTGCCCGCGCCCAGTGCTCAGCATTCTGGTCCTCCCCAGCTGTACGGCCTGTTCCTGACTGCAGCGGCCCAGCCGCTCAAGGCGAAGACTGACCTTCCAGCCTGGTCTGCTGCCATGGATGCCGGCCTGGAGGCCATGCAGAAGTGAGCCAGAGCCCTGTGCCTTAGACCAGAGCTGGGCTCGGGGAGGTGGTTGATGTCCCCTGCTCCACCCCCACAGGGATTCCCTAGTGAGCCTCATTTGTTCTCTTTCCCACCAGGTATGGAAAGGCGGCCCCAGGGGACAGGACTATGGTGTGTACCCAGCCCAGCCCTTCCCTCTTTCCTTACAGAAGCCCTGAAGGCCACCCCCAGTGGCAGGGCTTGTCCTCAGCCCCCTCTCCCTCACCTTGTGCAGCTGGATTCTCTGTGGGCAGCAGGACAAGAGCTCCGAGCCTGGAAGAGCCCGGGGGCTGATCTATTCCAAATCCTGACCAAAGCAGTCCAGGTGAGTAAGGCTGGGCCCCGCCAACCAGCGAGACAGACTTGGAGCAAGTTAATGACCTTCCTATGCCTCAGTTTCCTCCTTAAAAATGGAGATGACTACCTGTCTCAGAGGGTGTTGTGAGGCTGACGAGATATGTAGAGCCCCAGCATGGTGCCTGGGACACAAGAGTCCTCAGTAAATGGCGGCCCCTTGCCCTGCTAAGAGGCAGGGGGGAGGTGACCTCTCTATGTGGTGGCAGCACAGAGGGTGCTGGCGGAACTGGGACAGGAGGGTGCAGGCTCCATGGCAGGAAGGAGGCCTGGTGGCTCATCCTTCAACCTCGTCCCCCACCCCCTCAGAGCGCAGAAGACGCAGCCCAGGCCACCAAGAACATGGAAGCTGGAGCAGGAAGAGCCAGTTATATCAGTTCTGCGCGGCTGGATCAGCCAGACCCCGGGGCAGTGGCCGCCGCGGCCATTCTCCGTGCCATCCTGGAGGTCTTGCAGAGCCAGGGTGTGTGAATGCCTCCCTGGGCTTCAGTGCCTCTCACTGCTACACAGAGGTGGCCATTGTCACTTCTGCCCTCCACTGTCACCCTCCCTCGCCCCTCACGCCTCAGGCCTATCCTCTGAGTTTGGCAGGGAGTCCCCTACCAGCCTGCAGGCCAAGTGGGTCCCGTGCCTCTTCAGCACTTTTTCCCTCCTCAGGGAGGGCGAGGTCCCGGGGTCACCCCCCTCTGCCCCCAGCCAACCCTGGGCTTCAGCAATGAGGCAGTACCGCCTGGGTGGCAGTATAGCCTTTCACTGTCCATGCTAATTTGGTTTTAAGACTCCGTGTGCAAGGCTTTCTGTACCTGAACCTGAGCCGGTGTGGAAAAGCAAGCTAATAAACCACGCTGAAGCAACAGAGCTGCTATTTCTTCTGAGGGACCTTTTTCCAAGCGTGTCAACAAGTGGCTCCACTGCTGCCCCGGGACAGAGACCTCGGCCCCTGGTTGTGATGACCATGCCCCATCTCCTACCACCTGAGCTGCAAAGGCCCGGTCTGCGCGGCTGGGCTGGCTCCCCTGGGATCCCCATTTTGTCTTCCTGTACACACACACCACACCTGACGGGTGTGCTTTTCTCAGCACTAAACTAACAGAACCCACTGATTCTTCAGGAATCAAATGGGCAAATGGGACACCAGGAGGAAAAGAAATCACCATGTTGTAAGGCTCAGTGGTAGAACAGAAACTGCACCCCAGCCAGCCCCCGGGTTGCTCTAGAGCAGCGGTTCTCAACCTTCCTAATGCCGCGACCCCTTAACACAGTTCCTCATGTTGTGGTGACCCCCAACCATAACATTTTCATTGCTACTCTATAACTGTAATGTTGCCACTGTTATGAGTCGTAATGTAAATATTTTTGTTTTCCAATGGTCTTAGGCAACCCCTGTGAAAGGGTCGTTCAGTCCCCCCAAGTGGTCGCGACCCACAGGTTGAGAACCGCTGCTCTAGAGCGATGACCGATGGCACTGCCAAGTGGGATGCAGCGGATGGGGCGGCGCCCATCTGGCCCGCACTCGGTGTGGGGGAGCTGTTGGAGGCGTGGGCGTGGGCGTGGACTCACACAGTCACACCTTTGAATCCTGGTTCTGCTTCAAAGCAGCTCCATAAACTCGGGCCTATTGTTTAGCCTCTTGGAATCAGTAAAATCAGAATGGTAGCTGCCTTTTAGGGATGTAGGAGATGGTGAAGCGCCCAGCACAGTCCAGGGGGTCCCTCACTGGGAGTTCTATTATCACTGGTGTCTGCATCCAGCTCCTTCCAGGTCATCCTTTCCACTGCCCGGCGGCATCTGCAGCTGGTCACACTGGGAGGGGAGCCCCCGTCACTCACTTTACCCCAACCTGGCTACAGGCTCCCTCAGTCCCTGGGCTTCTCTGTCCAGGGTCCCTGACCACAAGGCACAGTTATCTGTGTGCACGGACGCAGACACCCATCAGCTGGGAGGAGAGTCTGGCATCAGACATCTGGCCTGTGGATGCCAACTCTGCCATTTCCTGGCTGGGTAGCCTCGGGCAAGTCACTCATCCTCTTGCGTTCCAGATTGTAAAATGGGAAACATTTCCTTCCTCATGAGTTAACCAAGGGCTCAAAAGCCATTCACTGTTAAGGACATGCACACATTATCAGGAGTCACATGCGACTCCAGGAAGACAATCGTGGATTTTGGGTGCCTTCTAGTTTCCAGTTTCTCTCTCCCCGGGTCCGAGTTGGAACTGTCCTGAGGCTTTTACAAGTTGCCCAGAACTCATTTAACCACAATGACATTTCAGCAAAGAAGACTTTGATTCTTAAACACGTGTTTAATGAAAATCAGGCTTCATAAACAGGTGAAATGCCTACCCATATGGAAGCGGGGAGCTGGTCATGTGACCAAGGTGCCTGGCAGTCATCCCAGTGGCTTTGAAGGCTTCAGCCACTAGGGAGGTTCAGTCAAAGCTGGCATCTGGCCATGTGGGGTTGGGGTGGCCAGTCGGCCTCACTGCCACAGGCCAGGGAGTAAGTGCACGCTGAATCCCAAGCATCACGCTGCCTGTCATCTAAGCATAGCAGTGTGGCATCCGGGACCCGCAGGGTTCGTTTGGAGGGGGCAGGAAAAGCCACAGTGCCAACACGAAGGCGAGGAGCCAGACCCCTCCCTTCCCACTGGTTTCTCCCCCGAGAAGAGCTACAGCTCACACTCCAGCATGACGCACAAGACTGAGGGAAGGTGAGGCACTCTGATGCTCAGCCAGGAATGCCCTTGAAGGTGGCCGTGGCTCCTAGGCACTGCTGGGCACATGCACCCCAACTTTGGCATGTGTTGTGGTGGGCGGGAGTGTGAAAATTAGCGGGGCAAGGGCCGTGCCAAGACAGCAAGTTTGAATGAACCTGCCTGGAGACAGGAAGGGAAGCCCTGAGCTGGCGAGCTAAAGGAATTCTGAGGCACCCCTGCTCCTCATCCCTGTTGGGACAGCTGGGGACAGTTGTCTGTACTTGGGAGAGTGGGTTTCCAGAGGTCATAGGGCTGCCTAACAGTGACAGGAAAGTAAGTCACAGGGACGGGCTGGGATCCAGGCACCAGCTGTAGCAGTCACTAGAAGAGGTAGAGCCACACTGTCACAGTGGATGCAGACAGTGGATGCAATGACATGAAACAACAGCAGACAGTAGTCAGTGCCCCAGCGCCTCTGCAGAAGCTGCCCTGCAACCATTCTCCCCGTCTCCTTCCATCACCGCACAATGCTCATGCCCAGCCTCAAGTCCAGGTGGGCCAGATGGAGGTCACAGTGGAAGAAGCCTGCCCACGGCGGGCCCCTAAATGAAATGCACACCTTCATGGGGAAAGCTGACGGATGCCGCCTCCCTCGCTTTCCACACTGCAGACTGCACTTGAGTCCCGGCTCATCTGAACTCTCGGGATTTCCTACCACATCCTGAGGGGTCGAAAGGGGAAATCAGCTGGACTTCAGACAGACAACAGGAGCGGGGTGAGCAGCCAGGGCAAGGAGGGCCTGTATACATGGGGGATCTCAGAAGTCGACGCCAAGAAGGGGTGCAGAAGTCAAAGCCACCAAGAAAAGCGGTGGGCAACAAGTTGGTGAAGAGAGCAGGTCCAACACGGAGGGAAGGAGAGGTTTGGGCCCAGAGCCCAAAGCAAGTCTGTTGCCGAAACCAGAGGGGAGCCCCAGGTAGATCAGAGCTTCTGAGGGGCGTCCAGACCGCACCACCGACTACTCCTGGGAGTCCATTCCTGCTTCACTCCCTTTCGTGCATCAGGGGCTGGAACGATAGGCAGATGCACAGGGGTTAATGACATAATATCAAAACGGCCCCTGACCTACAGGAGTCACACCAGGTAGGAGTTGTTCACACAGACACCCCCAACCTGCAGAGCAGTCCCCGCTCAAGCCACCACATCTTTCAGGGAAGCCCCAACGTTCCTCAGCCTGATGCACACCCCATCTCACCCCATCTTTTAGGTGCCTGGCAGGCCAAGAACAGAAAAAACCAGGCACTCAACTTGTCACCAAGCACCTGCTACGTAAGCTCCCATCACATCAGACCAGCCCCAAAGCTGGAAAAGTAGCAGTGATGACACCACTCCTCATGCTCAAGTCCTTCGTTGGGGAAAATAAGGCCACACTTCCCCCCTGTGAAACCACAGGAACTTGGGGAAGGGAGTAACCCCAGTCCTCTCCCAGTGGACAGGATCCTGGGAGCGCCTGAGCCTGAGCAGTTGCATCTGCTGTGATAGTTGGGATGTGCTGGCCAGATATGATGCTCCCCATCAGCTAGCCTAACCCCACTTTCCAGCTACTTGGTTTCCTGCCATGGTGCTGGGTTGGTCTTCCCAGTAAGGCCCAAGCCTCTCCTGGGTGACCCTTCTCTAGACCCGGCCCTACCCCTGCCTGGCATGGGAGACCAGGAGAGACCCATACCTGTCTTTCAGTCATGGCCCCTGCCTCTGGGCGTTTCCAAGACGAAGCCTGAAGGATATAGAGCACCAGCAGCCCGAAGACCACCACCAGCATCCCAGTGCTGTTGGCAAAGACTGCCTCACCGGGCAGGCTGGAGTACGGCTTGGTGGCATTTTTCCTGAAGATGATGAAAAATGGGCCCCTGAGAGACTTTTCTACCTGTTTTTGCCCAGTGGGAGAATCAGTGCCACTAACGGGGTGAGAAAGCTCCCCAGGACCAGCTGTGACCTGGACTGTTGACGTACTTTCTAAGTCCCTGCCACAACAAACATCTGCAGAATGCTTTTCATCTATGCCTGTGAGCTCTGTGCCTCGGAACCCATTTGTAAGTGGCAATGACAACAGTATCGATGTTGTGGGGCAATCAGAGGAATAATTCAGGTACTTAGAATAGCTTCTGACACACAGTAGGTGCTAAGTCAATTTGATGCTGGATAGACACCTGCTGACCGATTTACCAATCTCAACCTAAAGAAAGACCATTACCGCCCAGGTCAGGAACGGGCCCAACCCCAAGAGCCCCCTCCCCTGGGTGGGTTCTATGATCACTGGGTTCATCTTTTGAAGACCCTATTCTATGCCCTCCACCTTAGTGTTGGGACCCCATTCCACTCACAAACTGAAGAAAAGCTTCTCATTAATGCCGGAAATGACAGACGCAATGGCCAGAGAGAGGATGGAGGCTCCAAAGAAGACGTGAACGGGTTTAAGGAGGCCGCGCAGCCACATGGACGCCCAGGGCAGCAGGAAGACGGCAAAGCCCAGGAACCACTGTGAACACAGGGAGGAAGTGCCTGACCATAATGTGTGCGACCGAAGGCGCCCACGGTCACGCCACCGCGCCAGCGCCTCCTGTCAGTGAACCTTCGCCCTCCTTCCCAACTCAAACCTCCCACCAGGCATGGCCCCGGCACCACACCGAGCTTCCTCAATGTGGTCTGTCTGTCTCTCTTACACGAGCAACAACGTTTCACGACATGCTTCACTACAACCCCGCTGTCCTGCAAATCCACCCATTCCTTGTTTGTTTCCTTCCAGTCCTGGCTCACCAAACCCCTCCCTCATGCAGCACTGACGTCAGAATATGGACACCACTTCTAGAATTACTTCTGGTTCACAGAAAGGTGGGAGTGGGGAAGGCGGAAAAGATGATTTCGAGTCAGCATGGTACATGCTATGACAAAGTAGGCTCAGAGCACTCTGGGATGACAGTGGGCAGTGTGACGGGGAAGAGCCACCTCCTACAGCCCTTTAAACTGCCCACTACAGCGTGTGCCCTGCAACGCCATCACCAGGCAACGAGCAGAGGGAATCTTTATGCTGATGCAAATGAAGCCCCAAGCAGAGCCCATGGCTGCCGCCCAGCAGTGGGGACCCAAAGGAGGGTGGAGAGCACCCACCTGGCAGGCGAAGAGGAAGACGGTGGTGATGCCCAGCCAGCTGTGCAGCGAGTAGAGGTTGGCGATATTTGCACGGTTGTGATATCTAAAGACGGCCACCAGCCCCAGCACGGTCAGGATGAAGGCCAGCAGGTGCAGGGCTGCGTGGGCAATTTTCCAGGGCAGCTTGGACCCCAACCATGACTGGGGCAGGCGGTACACCAGCGACGCTACAGGAGAGAGCAGTCCCAGGGCTCAGCCTCTTCTGCTCATGCTCACCACACATTAAGGCAATCGCCCTGACACAGTCCCACAGAGCCTCCCAACGAGGGAAGAAGGAAATGCTAGGACATTGGTGTCAACTCCTCAGCATCGTCTATCCTCGCATCGTTTCTGAGACAACCGTTAGCCATGAAGGGGGAAGAGAAGGGACAGTGACAAAAAGGGAGGAGCAAGTACCTTGGGTCTGCCCTTCCATCATTGCAATAATAAAGATAGTTGGTATGAAGTTTTGCAAGTTAAAAAGCAATGTCACATTCCTTATTTCATCTAACTAAATTCTCACTTGATAACTGAGATTAGTCATCAAGAACACAGGCTGTGAGGTTAGATAACCTAGGTCCAAATCCTGGCTCTGCCTCTTTGCTATTTGACATCTTCTTTCTAAAATCTGTTTCCTCATCTGTAGAATGGGGATAACAATAGAGCCCACCTCACAAGCTTCCTGTAAGAACAAAATGGGATCATGTATCTGAAGTACACAGGGTAAGCTGCTATTATCAATGTCTCCATCATTCCCATTTTGCAAGTAGGGAAAATGAGGCTCTCCCAGGCCCCAAGACCCAGGTCTGAATGCAAGGGGCAAAGACGGGTCTGGCAGGAGTAAGCACATCCCTTAAGTAAGGGCCCACGATGCCATGAGCGGCTTCAATCTCCTGCCCTCTACAGGGGGGTTGCAAATGACAGCTCACTGGTCAAATCCAGCCCACTGCCTATTTCTATGAATAAAGGTTTTTTTTTGTTTGTTTGTTTGTTTTAATTGGGGAACTGGAGGAGGGAACAGCGCTGGGGAATTGGGGGGAGGGGAACAGACAAGTTGCTGTCGTTTTGTTCTTCAGTCTAGTTGTGGAGGACGTTGCTTCACTGGCCCAAGTTGGCACCATCATTGTGCTCTTCCCAGGCGAGGCAGATCAGTCGCCAGCTTCTGGACGGCCGCTCACTGCGGCTGCTGGCCGCTCACGCTGGCTGCTGGCTACACACGGTAGCCCATGGCAACCCACTGCCACAGGGACTGCAGCCTATGCCATCGCCAGGCGACTCACGGCAGCCCAGCTCCAGGTTGAGCTGCTGTTCAGCATCCTAGCTGTAGAGGGCAGTGTCACTGGCCCTCATATGTGGGATCCGAACCGGGGCCCTCTGGCGTCCCAAGCCAGTTCTTAACCAACGCGCCACTCGGCTGGCCCATCTGTGGATAAAGTTTTGCTGGAACACAGCCATGCATGTATTTTCCGGTTGTCTGCGGCTACTCTCACAATACAACAGCAGACCTGAGTAATTGCAACACAGATTGTATAGCCTGCAAAGCCTCAAATACTTACTACCTGGCCTTTTACAGAAAGTTTGCCAACCCCTGCCCTAGCGTATCCGTGAAGCTGCTCTTCTTAGATGCCCCCATTCTCACTACTTCTTCCAAATGACACCTGGGCCCAGAGACAGGCCAACCTACCCAACCTGCATAGCCCTGAACCCCACAGTGACAAAGGCCAGCCCTGGAGGGGCAGAGATCTGGCCCATCCAGGCCTGGGCTATAGCATGTCTCCCCTGCTGACCCCATACTCACCAGCACTGTAGAGCACCACCATCCCAGCAACCATGAGGACTGGGTGACAGTTGAACATGAATATGGTGCCATCCCAGGCAAAGCCACCGTGCCAGCTCTGCATCCAATAGACGGTGAAGAGGATGCACATCAAGCCCAGGGATGACAGTGCCAGGACAGACAGGTAAAACCACCTCATAGCCATCCTGACCAGGCACCCCTAGAAGCAGCAGAAATCACATGTTCTTGCTGGTTCGGGTGCACCCCACATACCAGCTAGAGACCTTGCTCTTGGTCTGAAGGGTGGACACTTTTTGTTGAGTTCCCCTGCCATCCGCCTGGACACCATCCTAGGAGGCCTTGGTGGCTGGGGCGGGGGGGGGAGGGCTGAACTCTGCTTAGGGACAGTGACTGAGGCCCCACTCCAGCCCCTGGCAGTGCGGAGTGCAGCCAGCCAGGCCTGTGGCTGGCAGCCGTGGAGAGCTGGCTCCTCTGCTGTGGCTGGATGCCACAGCTCTGGGCCCAGAACCCTGGGATTCATCTCCCCCACAGGACGGGAATTACCTCCCCACAGAAATGAAGGGACAGGAATCAAAATCCAGGCTAGATCACACACATGCCCAGGCCCTCGGCTCTAACTTCAGGAGGCAAAATCACAATCAGCAAGGGGCAAACACACTACTATTAGGCCAGCCGGGAGGAAGGCCTATGGGCTCTCACTTCTACAGAGAAGTTCTTCCCCAGAGAGTGAACTCTGTGAGGCTAATCCTCTCACTGCAGAGGTGAGATCAGGCCTTCACTGCAGAGGCCCCACACTTCCCTTGTGCATTGGGCGCCGGCCCTCAGCGTCCCCAGGCCTGAGGCTTCTGCTTTCTCTTCCTCTGGGGAAAGTCCAGAGGACAAAAAAGGAAGCAAGAATTCATGGTCTAGAAAGCAAGAGTTTACAGCCCTTCATCTCATCAATAGGTTCTTGGAACTGTAGTCAAATGATGTCTAATGAAGCCAATTTTATCACAGGCTACTTGATATAAGCAAGAGTTAAGCTCCTACGGCCTCTCATCCACGTTGAAAGAAACATTATTGAGGACCCGCTGTACTTCGAGATTTCCACATGTACTTGATAAACGCAGGAACCAACTTTGGTTTCAGGCACGGAGAATGCCCACGTCCCTGAGCAGCTGCTCTTAAAAGCCAGGCAAGTGGGCATGAGGGTTAGCAGCAAGTGCAGTCGCAGGACTGCCCCTGCTTTCAGCTAACGTGTAGGCAGCATGGGTCCAGCTCTCGAGGCAGTCACAGCATCCCACGGATTCACACTAAGAAGGTGATACTGTGGCTTCTTGCAGGTGAGGTCCCTTGATCTGAACCAGCTAACAGAGAGAAGAGGCCCCCAAAATAGCCAAGAACTCCTGGAGATAAAACACTTGATTCCTTACCTTTAGACCTAGTGGCAGGCTGATAGAGTGGTGGCCTGGGCTCTAACTCTTACGAAGTGAGGCACCTTGAGCAAATCACTTAACATTTATTTGTAGGACTCAGTCTTCTCATCTGGAAGAAAGGCATGGCAATAAGAATATAATTTACCAAAACGCAGCTGAGAACAGACACCATACTGGAACCTTACATACATGATCCCATTTTCTCCTCTTGCCAACTCTGTGAGGAGTTATTGTCCCCATTTCCGATAAGGAAACTAAGGCTCAGAAAGATTAAATATAATAGCTAGCATTAGAACCCAGTGAGCGGGCAGGAAGCTTCAAACCCTTATCTGTTTGGCTTCAAGGCCCGTGTTTTTTCCTTGACCACAGGTTGTCATATGGTCAAGTGAGAAAATGTATGTAAGGACATCGTGAGAGTAAAGTATTATACTCTTCTTAGTATTGTCACAACACTCCTAACTATTAACAAAAGCCTGCAGCTCAGGGACCCCCGTGCCTGCCCAGGCCTCTAAACGGCCCTGATTCCATGTCAGGCCAGTTCTCTCCATGCCAGGCGTCCACCTAATCAGAAACAGACACTGAGCTCTCCCAAGGTGATCCAAGTTGGCAATCCTCTCTGAGAAAGGACCATCGGGGGCGTGTGTGTGTGTGTGGGGGGCATGTGGGGGGGACGACTTCCATGAGGCTGGATTGAGAAAATCATGCCATCAGCTTCCAAGAAGCTTCGTGAATTAACTACTGAGCTCAGAGATTTGCTACCCAGCCTCAGAGCTGTCCCCTTAGTTCCTGTAAGAGCAGAGGAAGTTTCAGGTCACCAGATGTTCAGTCACCCCCTAGTGAAGTTTTATGTCAGCATGAGGGACCTCGTGGTCAGTAGGCTCTATCCACCAAACAATATCTACTTTGTTTTTCCTTTGTTAAAGGGAAAAAGTAAATATAATCGAAAAGGGACTGTACTCACCCCCCAGGAAGAGGTCCTGGATTACTGCTCTGGGACAGACTTGGAATAGACAATGGGGGCTTTCCAGACAGAGGGCCGCAATGTTATACTGCTCACAGTACACAAAGGAGCCCTCCCTCTGCCTGAAATAGAGAGCAAAAGCAGAGAAAAAGGAAGAATGCAGTGAAAATTGCAACCCAGATGCTAAGAATATCTTCTCATTTACTCTAAGAGGGCAGGCTGTGCTATGATTTCAGAGTATGCTCATCACGGTCTCCTATTCTGCCCTCGCTCCATGGAGCCCCATTCTAAGACAGAAGTCAGCACTCGTCTGTGAAGGGCCAGGATGGTAAATACTTGAGGCTTTGCAGGCCACATGGTCTCTATCACAACTACTTCAACTCTGCTGATGTCGTGCAAGAGCAGTCATAGACAACACCTTCACAAATGAACACAGCTGTGTTCTGAAACAACTTTATTTATGGACACTGAAATTTTACTTTCATAGAATTTGCATGTCACAAAATGTTACCCTTTTCATTTTCAATTGTTTAAAAATATAAAAACCATGCAAGCGAGCCAGATTTGGCTTGTGGGTTATAGTCTGTTGACCCTGATCTAAGGGGTCTACTCTCCAGTGTAATACTCTCCTCAATCCCTCTGCAGAAAGGATTCTCCCAAGCTGCACAGAAACAGATCAGGCCTTGGGGTAGGAAATGGGGACAGGCAAACCTCAGAGATAGTGTGGGTTCGGTTCCAGGCCACCACAGTAAAGCGAGTGTCATAACAAAGGCAGTTGTAATCTTTTTGCTGGTGGAGGGTCCTGCCTTCATTTGTAAAAAACTCAACAGCTGTGAAGCGCAAAAGAGCAATTTGCAATAAAGGGAGGTATGCCTGTATGTCCCATTCAGCCCTCAGACGTAGGAAAAGGCTCTATTTCAAACTCTTACAACTTTTATATTTTAGAGCTACAGATAGATGACAGCAAGTCATTTTGTTGCTCCCTGGTCCCAAATGAATGATGCGTGCTTTAGGAATCCTGAGACTTAGGACTCAAGTCCTAAACTCCTATTCTACAAATTAAAAATACCGGGGCTCAAAGAAAGGCTGTGACTTGGCCAAGGCGAATAGCAAAGCTGGTACAGGAATCTAAGTTCACTTCCCCTCAGTTCCAAGGGCTCCTCACTTGCAAGCATAACTTCTGTAAAGTCAGTTCTTAGAGGAGTGAGGGGCCCTAAATTCCAGTAAGGAGGTGGATAAGCAAGGACTTCCTTAGCACCAGCGTGATGACAGACCCGTCCTTCCGACTCTGCTCTGGTCTGGCTCAGGTGTCCGGGCAGAACCGTTCTAGGAGCCCCAGGGCACAGCCCTGACTCCTCTGCCTGGGACCAAGGAGGTCCCTGCTAACCTTGGATGAAAATTAAGGCGGGGGGCTCTGCCCGCTGACTGCGACTTCTGAAGAACTTTCGTGCCTTCACAACCGCGACGGGTGGAAAGAACGGCACGGACAACGGTGTTCATTTCCTAAAAGAGAAAAACTGAGGCCGGGCGAGGGGTAGCGAAAGTGCGAAGCGAGGTAGCAGCGGAGCGAGCACTCGAACCCAGTCCTTGAACTCCGAGCCCAGGCTCTTTCTCACCCCCGAACCACAGTGGGATGCAGTAGGGTTTGGGGTCTCCAGGACCCTCCTCTCGCCACCCGGCGCCCGCCGCCGTTCCCGAGGCTCCTAGGGGTTGAAGTCCAGGGACTGCACCGAACATCGGGACGCACCTGCCGCCGTGTCCCTAAGATGGACAGGGTCGAGGAGGGAACCACCTCGCTCTTTTATAAGCTCGCAACACTTCCGGTCGCGCGCGCGGCTGCCTGGGAAATGAAGTCCGGAGCCGCTGGGTCTCTGGCTCCCAATGCGTCAAGCCGCCGACCCCCAACTCCACTTCCACCGTGAGCGTTTTCTCCCCCAAGCCCCGGGTTCTAGGGGCCAGCCACGCCGTCATGGGCCGGCCCTGTCCCTCACCCTCCGTCCCCTGGAAGCGGAAATGTTCGGGCCGACACGAAGCCTCGCCAGGGGCTGGCCCTCAGCAAGGCCACGCGCCACCCAGGCAGGACTCGGTCAGCAGGTGGGGCGGCCAGAAGACGGGTGCGGCGACGCTGGAAGGGCCCCGGGAGGGGCGGGCCCAAGAAAGCGGGGGGCCCAAACATGGCGGCCAGGCTGGCCTTAGAGCGGGGCGAGAATGCTGAGCGCGAGCGGGCAGCACCTCGCGGACGGAGCCCGTCTCCGCTACTTCCGGAACGTAAAACCGGTTTCCGGAAAGCCAGGACGGGTGTCCCCATGACAACCGACGTTGAGGCTTTGAGGTGAGAGTGCTTGATGAGGAGTAGGTATTGTGTGCAGAAGTCGGAATTTTTGTTGTTATTGTTTTGGTTTTGGTTTCTTGCCAAGGCAGCCCCGTTTTAAAGTAGATTGGGAAGGGTGAGGAAAACTGCCCTGGAGACAAAGGGAAACCCGACAGGTAGCGGCGGGTAAACTGAAAACTGCTTCATCACCTTGCGAAAAGACCTAACCTCCAGGAGATGCTGGCCCTTCCCGTAGAGCGCGGTGGGTCGTTCTGTGTAAGGGCTTCTCACAACAGCCCTCTGGTGGCCTGTGAAGTAGTGGTTAAGACCACGGCTTGGGTGTCTTCCTTAGTTGTGCGTCCTGGCTCTGCTCACCTGCACCTGGAGGGATGACTTGAACTCTGACCCTGTGCCCTTGCCTGTAAAACGGGGATAATGCTTTCCCACTTTGCAGAGTAGTTGCGAGGATTACAGGAAATTATCTTGGTTACAGTTTTATCACGGTGCTGGTATGTAGGTGATAGCTATCAGCATTATTTGATGAATGAGGAAACCAGGCTGAGGAACCACGTTCGTACATCCACCCAAGTGTGACTTCTCCACCAGGAGAAGGGGGCAAGGTTTCTTAACCTCTAGGGCCTCTATGTAAAGTGGGAATTATATACATAATAACAGCTACTTCTTAAGATGGTTGTAGGATTAAATAAAGTAATAAATATGAAAAGAGCTTGTAAATTGTAAAACATTTTACAGATGTTAATTTAATCTCAATGTCTAAGCATTTTGAAATTTGTTTATAAATTTAATGCAGCTGGAGGGGGTCACAGGACACCCCCAGAGCAACTTCTGGGTCGTGCAGTATATGAAAATAAGGGCCCATCTCCCCTTGTCTGGTGCCACTCTATTGCTACCATTACCTTGCTCATAATCGAATCTTAACTAAATTCAGCTTTATTTCCCTCCAGATGGGGGTAAATTGTATGCATTTGCACGAATGGGCATGTCAGTAGGGAGTTGTTTTATGGGAAGGGTACCCCCTCCAGTTCCTGCATGCATGTAATTGGGTACTAGTATGGCACCCACAATCTTTTACAATTGAGGTTAGCTTGGTTGGTTTTGTGTCTTTTTTACAGGTGTACAAAACAATGCAATAGTTATACATTTGATGGGTTTTCTTTTTAATTAAATGGAGAGTTATTTCAGGGGAAAAAAATCTTTCAGGAGAGCACTATTTCCTCTCAGTTTTTTCTGCCTACATCACTTCCCACTTCTCCTATGCCAACATTTTCCCCTCCTAGTAACATACCAGCTATCAGTTATGGTAAGAGGCAGCTTTGTGCAGTGGTTAAAAGCACAGACTCTAGACCCAGACTGCCTGATATGAATCCCAGTTCACCACTTACTAGCGATATGACCTTGGACAAATTATTTCACCTCGCTGGACCTCAACTGTCCCATCTGTAAAATGGGGAAAGTAATAGTGTATCTTCTACCTCATGGAGTTATTGTGAGATTTAAATTATGTCAGTGCTTAGAATAGTCCCTGGCACATTGTAAATAATATATAAAGGTTTGCTGCTTCAATTAGTATTAGAGTTAGAATTATTACATGATCAGTCACTCTTTGTAGTACCCCTAGATTCCTTTGGACTCAAAAGTAGTTAGAAAGAGCTCTGTGTTTAGAAGTTTCCAAACATGGAGAAAGGTTTGCGGGTAAGGGTCCTTAGGAGTGACGAGTTGGGTTTTTTTGGTGTTGTTGGTTTGGTTCATTGATGTATCCCAAGCACCTAGAATGGTGCCTGGCACATAGTAGGTCCTCAGCAAATATTTACTCTATTAATGAATTTCTAACCACCTCTTTTTTTTTTTTTTTGTCTCAACAGGCCTTTGTCTTAGAGCAAGAGAAGCAGCTCTGACTCTGAGGAACTAGACTCTCCTCCCTCGGTGCTGGGGAGAAAGCCCGGAGCTGTTTTCTGGGGAACTGTGGGATGTGCCGCTGGGGGCCCGAGAGAGCGAAAGGAAGATGCTGCAGACCAGTAACTACAGCCTGGTGCTCGCCCTGCAGTTCCTGCTGCTGTCCTGTGACCTCTTTGTCAATTCCTTCTCGGAGCTTCTCCGAATGGCTCCCGTCATCCAGCTGGTGCTCTTCATGTGAGTTCAGTGGGTGGGGCTGGACAGCTGAACCCACGCAGCTTGAAGGCCCTAACAATCGTGACTTGACATTTTACACTTATTCATAGAGAAATATCAGGGAGAAAACATTTCACCTTGTCCTAGGCACTCCATGGTAGATAGACATGTTCCTGGTCCAGTTTTTAAATACACCTGGCGAGGGTTTGGGACATGGGGAGCAGTTCACGTAGAAAATGAGGGTCAGACTGCTGACCCAGTCGTTGTACATCTGCAAGTAGAACTATTGTCATACATTGCCATGAAAGAGGATTATACAACAGCAGATGCAAAGGGTAATCATACATACATATATATATATATATGAATCCCATCAGATGGAAGCTGTTGGTGTTTTTCCTTCACAATGATTTATAGATTTCATGAGGCACGTTCCAAACAGAAAACCACCGTCTTGGAGATGGTTTTCCTTCATTCAACAAGTATTCATTGGCCCGCCACACAGTGTTCTAGTTGCAGTGGTAAATATGATGAGGTCCTGCTCTCATGGGGTTTCCATTCTCGTGGAGATAATGATAAAGTAGCAGGGGTGGGGAAGGGCCACTTTAGGTAGTGGAGCTAAAGTCTTTCTGGAAAGGGGACAATTGAACTGAGACTTGAATGACACTAAGGCACCAGCCATGCAAAGATCAGGGAATGTGCATTGTTGTCTTGCTTGATGAAAATGTCTGATAGGACCAGGGTATGTGACAGATGGGGCTGGCATTTTCTGGACATAGGGAGGAAATTAACTTCTCCTCGCAAGTTCCCAGGAGGTTTGTTGAGTTAAGAGTGTCGGAGCAGGAAAGCCTTGTCTGTGGACTGCAACTCAACGGATGGGGCCAGTGGGTAGTTTTAGCTTCATGTCATTTGGGGCCCAAAGCCCATGCTACCTCTGGGGGGGTTTCAGAGGACTATATCCCAGGAAAGGACAGACCGTATGGTGTCCCTTAGGCCTTTAGGACTTAGGGCCAGCTCGTGGGTCCTCACTCAGGCCTCCATTTGGCTGTACTTCTTTTATGTCTGCAGCATCCAGGATATTGCAGTCCTCTTCAACGTCATCATCATTTTCCTCATGTTCTTCAACACCTTCGTCTTCCAGGCTGGCCTGGTCAACCTCCTGTTCCATAAGTTCAAAGGGACCATCATCCTGACAGCTATGTACTTCGCCCTCAGCATCTCCCTTCATGTCTGGGTCATGGTAAGAGTGGAGCTCTGAATTTCTGAATCCTTGAAGGACTAGGAATATCTTTTCTCTGGGAACCCAGCATCATTGTTTTACATCTCACAGAATCCTTGATGAGAAAAGGTGAAATGAATGTGGTCTGGCCTGGAGCCAGGTAGGTATGTGAGAGTTTCATAGGGCACTTTGCCCAGCCTTATGTGTTGAAGGACAGCCTTATCCAAGAGTCAAGGGACACTTCTGGAACATTCAGATCACCTTTGCCCCAAACAGGTCTGCCAGGGCTAAAACAGGAAGTCAAATCTGCTCATTAGCTGTTTGGGCAGGTGGGTGTTGGTACAGGGTATTCCCAGGCATCAGTGTCCCAGGGGAGATGGCCAAGAAAGAGTGCTGCTTACCTTTTAGTGCTTCATGGCCTCTGCTGCGGCCCATCACTTCCACGAGGAGAAGCAACCTCCCAGATGCCTCCCTTTGGTTCTGAGATAGGCCTCCCAGCAGATCCAGTTTTCATGTTTCAGAATTCTTTTGCTCCCCAAATTCTTCCATCTCTTTGGATGTCTCACGTGTTTCTTCAGTACTCATTTTGAGGGAATACATTGGCACCTCAGGGTTCTCTAGTCATTCCTGTGCTAAAGGCACCTTCTCAGACTGAACATTCTATTGAGTTGCCCTTGTGATTCCATGGAGGAAGCAGAGCTCTCAGGACGAAACAAGCAGAGCAGTGAAGACTAAGTCAGTGGTTCTCAACCTTCCTAATGCCGCGACCCCTTAATCCAGTTCCTCATGTTGTGGTGACCCCCAACCATAAACTTATTTTCGTTGCTACTCTATAACTGTAATTTTGCTACTGTTATGAATCGTAATGTAAATATCTTTTTGTTTTCCGATGGTCTTAGGCGACCCCTGTGAAAGAGTCGTTCGACTCCCAAAGGGGTCGCGACCCACAGGTTGAGAACCGCTGGTCTAAGTGCTTCCTGAAGAGAACTGTCTCTTGCTCTGGTTCCTGGAGCCAGAGTAGGTCTTGGCTTTGTGCTATAAAGCCGTTAATCTAATTACACCCTGAGTCTTTGTCTGATAGGAGCTGAGCCTAAGGTTTTCAAGGCAAGACAGTGACCAGGCCGAACTCCTGAGAGAAGGTATATCATTTCTCCTTGGCCAAGGCTATGGAGTGACAGGGAATCAATAGCTTAGTTTGAACTTCCTCCCTCAGGGTTAAAAGGATATTCCCTTTGCAGCAAAAGGATCGTTAGGCACCTTTTAGAAACACAACTTGGGGCTGGGGAAAGAAAGAAAAATGGTGAGATTAGCCTGCATCTGTGCAGCTAACCAAGTGGGAGACGTCAGGGCCTTATGTGGCCGTTAACACCTCCCTGTCTACTCATGTCTCCTTCAGAACTTACGCTGGAAAGACTCTAACCGCTTTGTCTGGACAGATGGACTTCAAGCACTATTTGTATTCCAGAGGCTAGGTAAGGACCAGAGAACCTCACGCCTCACTTAGGTCCCCCCATGGCTCTGGCAGTGAGGGCCTTGATTCCAGCTTGCCAGCATGGGCTGGGTGGAACAGTCACACCAAGAGCAGGAGAGGTTACTGCCCCCTGCTCTTGCCGGGCGTCACTGGGAAGTCATGAGGCAGGGCCCCCCAACCCCCTTAGGGCACGTTCGTACCGGGACCGAGTCCCTGGAGCATCCCTGAGGCTTCTTTTCCACTCGTTGCCCACAGCGGCAGTGTTATACTATTACCTGTACAAACGAACAGCCATGAGACTGGGCGACCCTCGCTTCTACCAGGACTCTCTATGGCTGCGCAAGGAGTTCGTGCAAGTCCGAAGGTGACCGCTTCGTGCCATACTGATGGATGCCTTTCCTTCCTGACAGAAGCCACACCTGCGGCTCTGCAGAGTGGGGGGTGGGCCCCATGCACAGGAAGCAGCTTGACTTTCCTAGGACAGGCGCAAGCCAGTTGTGTTCAGCAGCCAAGAAGCAGAATCCTCCCTCTTGCAAATTCAAGTGTTCCCTACTACAGACCAGTACATACATAATCCCTTCCTGGCTTCCTACCTCTCCTTTCTGTGCCCCCTTCCTCATGGGCTCTGTGGCATTATCCCTGGGGAGCTCCCAGCACCTGCTTTCTTTGCAATACACATGGATGAACGAACGATACAAAGAGGGATAGATATTTCTGTGCTCCTGACTGATCACACCGTGGACATTTAGATTTTGTACCCAGAGCACTTTTTTTTTTAAACATTTTTATAAACATGAAATAAACTGAATTCTTTTCCATAAATGGTGGAGTCTGTCTGTCCAGCTGTCTCTCTTCATGGTTAAGAGGCATGCCAGGTCCTAGCCTTAGCATCCCCTTGATCTAGTGAGCAGATGGAGCCGCAGAGCAAGTACAGATATTTATTGAATCCCATTATGAGTACTAAGATACTTCTGCAGAAATTTAAAATGTAATCTGATGCCCCACCCCCACCCCTGGAGTTTCCAGACTTCTGTGTTTTATTCAGACTCCGCCCCCATATGTCAGAGTCCTAAACTGTCCCCAGAAGAGTAAAAATAAAAATGTTCCTTAGCCTGTTTTGGCAAAAGAAATGTTTTAAAGTCATGCGCCCATAACATCATTTTTCTATTGCCAGAATAATGTGTAACGAAGCCCCACCTGACTTCAGTGGCATATAACAACAAACAGTTTTGTGGCTCTTGAGTCTTGAGGTTCAGGGGATTTCTGCTGGGCTTGCTCACGTGTTTGTGGTCAGCTGTGGATCAGCCAAGCAGCTGTGATGATCTTGAGATCCTTAGCTCTTGGCTAACCTAGGCTGGCCTAAGCTGGAATGACTGAGCTGCTCAACCCTGGTTCATATGACCCATCCATGACTAGCCTGGGTTTGTGCACATGACAGTGGCCAAGGAGCAGGACAACAAGCACCACTGCGTAATCCCATTTCAAGCTTCTGCTTGTATTGTCTTAGACTCCCATGGGTCAAAGCAGGTCACGTGACTGCACCCAGTGTCAGAGTGGGAAAGCACTACAAAGTTTCTTGGCAAAAGGCGTGGACATAGGGAGGGCCATTAATTGTCAGTCTACCTCACCAGAAAGTTGCTCTATGAAACTTGTTATTCAGAGACACTTTAGCACAGGGGTTGGCAAATTTTTTCCATGAAGGGCCAGACAGTAAATATTTCAGACTTTGAGGGCCATGTGGCCCCCTTTGCAACTACTCAACTAGACGTTATAGTTTGAAAGCAGCCACAGATGATACGTAAATGAACACATCTGTGCTCCAATAACACTGTTCTAGGACACTGAAATTTGAATTTCTTATTTTCATGTGTTATAAAACAATTTTCTTTTGATTTTTTTTTCAATGATGTAAAAATATAAATCTATTCTTAGCTTCAGGATACAAAGCTAAGCTAATTCCAGCCAAGGTACAAAAACAGGCTAGATTTGCCCCAGGCCACAGTCTGTTGACTACAGTAGGTTTGGAAGCCTAGAATAAAGTTCTGGGGAAAGAGAGACTAGGTAATCAGCTGTGCTGTCAACACATTTAAAAAGAAAAGGTACAATGCTGAAATAAATGTCAAAGGCCCCATATCCTGTCATCAGCACAAGTGATCTAAAAAGCCCTGACACAGTCACCATCAGTACCTACTATACCTTCATCTGTTAAAATAATAGCCTGATTTTGAATCTTCATTAAAGCTCTCACAGGAGTACTATAATCCCCTTTGCTCATTACAATCCCTGAAAGATTGGTAATTTTCTGTGCCCCCAACTGAGTCAGGGCTACAATGTTCTCGCTGTCTTTGCAGCTAGTTAGTACAACCAAATGCCTGTTTCCTCACAGTATTTATGGCACTTTGTGGCCTACGAGTCTCTGAGATGTGCATGTGTGTTTGTACATTTTCCTTAATTGTTAATACATTCACATTATACAAAATGCAAGTTATAAAAAGATTTATGAGTTAATCTCCCCGCTACTGAATCTCACAGCCACTGAATGCCTTCTGCCTCCCTCCTTGACAATCTCCACTTACTTATATACTTCTTCTAGACAATGTAATACTTCAGAAACATTATTACCAAAAAAATGCCATAAACCTACCCCACTCATTTATTTCAAATCTTCCAATAATCGGTCCTCTGTATCCACGGGTTCTACATTCACAGGTTCAACCAACTGTGGATCAAAAATATTCAGAAAAATGTGTTCCATTGTTGCTGATGTGTACTATGTAGTTAGGTCTAAAATGGTTGTACTGAAGGTGTACAGACTTTTTTTGGTCATACTCCCTACAGCATAACAACTATTTACATAATATTTACATGGTATTAGATATTATAAGTAATCTAGAGATAATTTAAAATATATGGGAGGATGTGTGTAAATTATATGCAAATACTATGCCATTTTATATAATCCCTAGCCGAGGGACGGCTGTCTGTGTATATATTTTATACGAAGTTGTGATTATGGGGAATATGCCATAAAATAGTCTGCAGTAGGAACACGCTTTTAACATCTGTAAATTGATCCCTTGGATCCTTTCAAAGTTCAGAGGAAGAAAACAAACACTTTAAAATTGCTTAGAGACTTAGTAGGATAGAGTTGCTTCTGGTTGATCAATGCTTCAGTTGGGAACTTGAAAACCAAGATAAAATATAAATACCATCTTTTTACTTCAGAGAATTGCTGAAGTAAAAGCAGATTGGAAGGCCTAAAATTCTAAAGTAGGGGGGATCCTAACAGGGTGAACTGACAATTCCCAGCAGATTTTTCCCTGGGGCGTTTGTTTGCTGGTTCAGGGCTTGAGCAAGAGGCTAAGAATCCAAGCATTGCCCAGAGGGTTGCAGGCGGGGAGCAGGGAAGCCTACAGGGCTTAATGGTCTCATGTCGCTGGAGAGACAAAGTTGAGAACCAGAGGAACTTTAAATACATAACTCATTTTCTCCTCAAGATGTTTACCAAATTCTGAAGCTGTGTAGGGACAGAGGCTATAAAAAGCTAAGCCTTAAATCTCTGAAAAGCAAAATGGAATTGTAGGAATGATGCTGATGATGAGAATTCAGGACCTGCCAGGGGGGTGGGGACTCATGAACACACAGGGCTTTCAGTTGAAAGCTCAGGAGGGCCCCTTATTAGGAACAAGATGAAACGGTTTGACCGAGGCTTACCAAAATCGCAGTGTTACCAGCCAACCAAGCAGCCCCCCCCCCACCACTGAGAAACTTTTAAGTTTTCTTTACTATAGAAATGTTAAGTCTAGAAATGTTAAGTCTCCTCCCTAGTTCCTTAGTTTCTTAGCTCTTGGCTTTGATTACTCTTCTAACCAGTTTGTGAATCTTAGACTAAACACCTCCACACAGCCGCCCACTCACCTCCCCTCACCTCCTCC
>NW_017731603.1:801971-811814 GCF_001890085.2 Hipposideros armiger | reverse complement strand
CCAATTCCCCAGCGCTGTTCTCATCCCCCCAATTCCCCAATAAAAAACCTTTAAAAAATCTATTTTTCCTCATTCAGGGGCCTCGGGGATACAGAGGATACCCCAACAAGATTGCCAGTCACAACCAAAGAAGCCAACATGCTCTTCCAGGCGGATCTCAAGACCCCTTCCTCTCATCTGAGATCAGCTAGGGTGAGAGTTCCATGAATCCCCCAATAGGCAGGGACAGCTCTACGCCCCAGCAGGAAGCAGATACAGAAGGAAAGACCTGTCCCTCAGCTTCCCATAGAGATTTTATGGGATCACGTCTCTCAAGGGGAAAACTAGGCAGGCAGTTAGAGGCAGGCATTGGGTCTCTGCATTCCTGCACTTCCCACAGAGTGCGACCACCAAGGGGACCTTCCCTCTACACCCAAAACTCCCCTTTGTATTGTAATTACCTACCCCTGTGGGAAAACAAAAGGGCACAAAATACCCAACTAGATCAGAGTCACTCGCACCTGCACAGTGCCTCTTGTCAATCACAGGTGCCAATCAAGTGGTCCCACGCCCAGAAGGGAACAGCCCATTCTAGAGAAGGGATCAAAACTCTATGTCCTGGGAAGTCCGCCCTGCTCTTTTTGACCGCGTCTTCCCTTTTTGAACCCCTTCTTCCCTTTTTTGAGCCTTTTGAGCCTCGCCTTTGACCGTGGCTCGCTCCAAACTCTTTGAAATGTACTATCTCTTCAAATAATACTCCAGTATCTCATTCAATTCTTTGCTCGAGTTGCCAAGGACCTGGACTTTGCGCCGAGAAGGGCCCACTCTCCGACAACATCAGTGCAACTTCAAACCATCTAGTCCCCTAGTGGATTAAGGGGTTCAGACTCCATTCTGTCTGTCTATCAGAGGAAAGAGTGGAAGAAAAAACATCTAGAAACACTGTGACTTCTTATCCACAATTTCTGAATCTAATAAAAATCACTAGCAAGTCAAGAGATAGATCCATATTATTTAAAACAAGAGTAAAAGTAAAAAAATAGAAACAGGTGACCCAAATATTGGAGAAAGCAGAGAAGGAATTTAAAGTATGACTGATGTGCTCAAGAACTAGAAGGAAATATGCAGGAGTTAGATAAAATATTTAAAATATACCTAGGAATTTCTAATAATGGCTGAGTAACATCTTATGGAAATGAGCCCTCCACAAATAACCACTGTAAAATATGGACATAATACAAAAACACAACTACTTGAAGACACTGGAGAATGAAGGGAAGCAAAAGTTTGATGGAAGCCCACACTCAACAAGAATCATGCAAAGTTCCCCATTTTTGTTGTTTCTAGTTTGGTAGCAGGCAACGTGGTATGTAGGCTATGCTGGTGGGAAATCACAGGATCAGAGCACTACATCAGGACAACTCATGTTGCTGGAGAGGAAGCTGGGAATCTCAGAAGGGAAAGAGCCAGAGAGGGCGGGATCCCCAGTCTGTGTGCCCACATCTCTGCCCAAGCTCTGGACCATACGTGCAATTTAGCCTCAGTAACTCAGCTAAAGAGAAGATCTAAACTCAGATTGGAGCTGCCATCCAATAAGCGGTTTGTGGTGTGTATCCAGCCAAGCTATCTGCCTTATAAAATGAAAGAACCATCACTCTTTGGAGACAAATAATGGAAACCAGAGTCTCCGCAAATTAACATTCAAAACTGGCACTGACACTGAGATGATCTTGAGATTGGTATTAACAGACAGGATATTACAGCAGCAATGAAAATATATTCTCAGTGAATAAAAAGGTAGGCAGCCTCAGCGTAGAAACAAAGGATTTTTGAAAAACAGAAATCCCAGAAATAAAAACTACAATAACTGAACAATTGTAAATGGGTGGGTGGATGTACCAGCTAAAGAGGAGATAATAGAATGAGTCAATGAACTAGAAGATGGACCAACAGAAATTACCCAAGCTAGAGAACAGAAGGAAAGAAGATTTTTAAAAAGTCTCATGACTAGTTAAATAATATCAGTCTAACATACATGTAATTGGAGTCCTAGGAGGCAAACAGAGGAAATAGGGCAGAAAAAAATGTTTGAAGAAATAATAGCCACAAATTTGATGAAAGACAGAAATTTACAGATTTAAGATACGCCACAAACCCACCTTGATAAACAAAGAAAGACCACGCATAGGCACATCAGAATCAAATTATTGAAAGCTGAAGATGAAAAGCAGATCTTGAAAGCAGCAAGAGAAAAACAACACACCACACAGAGGGACAGCAATTAACAGCTGATTTCTCACCAGAAAACAAAGGCCGTAAGGGAGTATAACAACACCTGTAAAATGCTAAAAGAAAAAGGACAACTCAGAATTCTATATTCACCAAAAATATACTTCAAGAATGAAGTTGAAATAAAGACATGACAGATAAAAGAAAAACTAAAATTAGTTGCCAACAATCCTGCACTATAAGAAATGCTAAAGGAATTCTTTGGCTTGAAAGGAAATGATAACAGATGGAAACTCATCCTCAGACAGGAATGGAGCACATCAGAAATGGTATCTGGGTAAATATAAAGACTATTTTTAACTTTTTCCTTTTTCCCTATTAATTTCTTTATAATACATATGAATGTAGAATGCGAATATTTTTTTCAAGTACACATAATATTGACCCATATCTACTACATGCTGGGCCATAAAACAGTTCTCACCAAACGTAAAAATAAATTTAAATAAATGTAAAAGGATCAAGAGTATGTTCTTTGACAACAGAATTGAGAAATCAGTAGCAATAAGATAACTAGGTGGTTCAGTCTAGTTTAAACATGGCAAGTTTAATACAAAGAATCATTAAATTATTATGAGAGTAATTACAAGATGTAAAGAGAGTTCTAAAAAGGTATGAGGGCTGAGGGAGAGTACCTGAGGAAGGACACACTTGGCAGGTTCCACTACCGCCAAGGCTGGGGTTCAGGCCTCACTGTAGCCGGCTGGGTGGTGGACAAGTTTCCTGGTCTGCCCAGGCCAGACAGTTGCCAGGTCAAGAAACAACCCTCCAGGATGCAGGCAAACTGAGGCTGGTGGGCAGGTGCACAGAGTGTAGAGACATCACCTGCAGGCACTAGGCCAAGAGCACACACTCCCCACATTAAGATTCACCAGGGTACAGGTGAGCCAAGACTTGCGGGCAGGGGCATCAAGAGAGTTGGAGTGCCCCGTGTGCATGAGGCCTGGAGTGCGTGATGTCCACACAGGGCATGGAGGGCTTTGGGAATCAGCCCTCTGGGGAGAACAGCCAAGGTTGATGAGCAGACACTCGGAGGGAGCTGGGGCACTGCTGTGGGTACACGGTGCCCATGCCTGGAGGGCTTTGGGAAAAAATGTCCAGGCATAGGTAAACAAGGCTGAGGGGGCAGGGGCACAGAGTTAGGGAGTTGTCACAGGTGCAAGACCTGGAGTATGCGGTATCCATGACAGCAGCGCCACAGCAAAGTGGTCCAGGTCTGCAAGGCTGCCGAGGGAGTGTCTGCTCTTGGCATGCAGCTGGAGCACAGCAACGCCTGATGTCCCCCATGTCCCCATGCACCACTGATAGATCATGGTGCTGGAGCAAGAAAAAGCAAACCAGTGCTCTCAAATCCTTTCCTTCCGTGTCCCTCCAGTGCCCTCTACTGACAAAGCTTGCCATCGTCCTCATGGTGAGGGAGACATGCTTCCAGTTCTGTCCATTATGGCCGAACAAGTACTGAAGGGTGAATGTGGAGCTAAGAGGCAAAAAATAGGTACCAGAGTCCATCTTTTTGGCTATTCAGTTTTCCTACGCACCGTTCTACACATATTTGAACTTCTCTAGCAGTTAAATTCCTACCAACAAGATATATCTATCCATCCTTCTTAAAAGTGACGTTATCACCCTTCCCCCAAATGAGAGGACACATATAAATTACTCTCTCCAGGTTCAGGGAATTGCTTCTGCTCTTTCCCGTTTATGCCTAGAAGTAACAAGTGCTACCCCACCTCCACCCCAACTAGCTAGGAGTACACAGCACCGTCCTTAAAGGTTCGTCACTCCACTCAAATGATTTGGTTTGAGTGTGCCATCTGTTTCCTGTCCTACTCTGACTGACAATGGCCCTAACATTCAAGACAGCCCAAGTCCACTCAAAACCTGGTTTTCATCTACTCCCCTGCAGGCAATAACACGTTTATTGCTCTAAATCATATTCAGGCTTCAAAGCCCAGTTTACAGACCATCTCCTGGAAAGTCCTGTAAAGTTCTCTCAATTCCATCCCGGAGTACTTTGTCCTCTCAACTCCTCCAGCATGTTATAGGTCACGTGTTGATCACGTTTCATCTTCACACCTTCTGATTTGGTGCCTTCTACCTACCTAACACGGACGCACAAAAAACCCTAAACCCCCGAAAAGACGGCCTGATAAGACAAATGACCCCTAAACCCCACGCTGCACTTGCAGAACACTGTCGCGCACACTGTTTCTCATTTCAGACCGTTGTCAGAAGAGAATCGTGGTGGCTAGGGCCTATTTGCCAATCTTGTGGTCACACTGCCACACCTGGCCACTTCGGCCAATGCATTGTAACCTGGAGGTAGGGGAGTCCGAGAGTCTCCCTTGCCCCGGGGTCCTGTGGGCGATGGCAACCGTTCTCCCCAAGCCTCCGTGAGCCAAAATCCAAACGAAGGTCGTTTGCAGCCCGCTTCCTCTCTTGCGCACGCTTGGACTGCACCGATACGGCCCCGACCCCCGTTAACCATAGAGTGCCGCGGGCGGGCAGAGGGGCCAGAAGCCGAAGCCGCTCTGTCCTCCGCTTCCGGCAGCACCTCGTTGCTCCGGGAGTGGCTGTAGCCGCGTATGCAGTTTCCATGGGGACTGAAGATGGCGCCGCGAGGTGAGATTCCGGAGGTGTGTGAGTCGCTGGTCCCGATCCCTTCAGTCCTCCTTCTCCCCTCTCTCCCAGAGCTCGACCTAAACCCACCATTCTCGGGTGTTAGGGACACCACATCTCACTTGTCCAAAGCGGGACACCACATCTCACTTTCGCTGCCCCACCTGCCCTGAGTGTCTGAAGGTCTGGAGGGGACCTTTGGCTGCGCCTGTGCTAGACTGGCTCAAAGACGAATTTGCTGTGTAACCTCGAAGAAGCCAGTGCTGGTCTCGGAGCCCCAATTTCTCTTCCCAAATAGTGACGGGGTTAGATCTTAGGAGGGGCTTTGACTTTGACTTCCGACGCAGAAAGAATCGTTTGATGGTGATTCTGGGGAAAGAAGAGGATTGAAGGAAGCCCTGGCCACATCCTACACACACACACACACACACACACACACTATCAGCAACCACAAGTGCCCCATCCCACTGGCTGCGACCTCGTGTTTCCTCCAAGTTAGACAGAGAACCATTCAAAGAACAGAGATTGAACTGCCCTCCCGCCCATTGCTGTTCTCTGTGCTCATCTTTTCAGGTAAACGTTTGTCCTCCACTCCCCTGGAAATCCTCTTCTTTCTGAACGGGTGGTATTATGCTACCTATTTCCTGTTGGAGCTCTTCATATTTCTATATAAAGGTAAGACCTGGGTTTTGACTACCCTTACCCCCATCCCTTCCTCACTTCAGCCCAGAGGCAGCTCCCAGCAAGAGCCTTCTTCTTTTTCATTCTTTTCTGCAGCTCCTCTTCACTACAAGGTAGAAGTCTCCTCATCAGATGGCTTCCTTTGGGATTCAGTAGGAAGCCACTCAGCAAGAATTTCTTGAGTTTGGGAAATGTGGGCTTCTCCATTGTGACTCTCCTGTCACCTCTTTTTGTGAACTCTACTTTAAGCCCATTGGTGACCCTCAGAATCATTCTGCCTGTGTACCCATGTACATCTGATCATTTTGGAGAGTGGAGTCCCCACAAACTTTTGGAGTTAGGAGTAAAACCCCATAATAATGAGCCTGCCGCTGACATAGTTGCACTCTGAGTGAACATATACTGCAGCAGGTTAACAGATCCTGCCCACGTCTTACTAACCAGCTCATGGAAAGCTGATAAGACTCTTGTCTTCTTTAGTCCCGTGTGTGTGGGCGTTCTTGTGGGTGCTGTTATAGGTTATTTGCAAACTCTTGCTTTTGTTTTGGCAGGTCTCCTGCTACCATATCCAACAGCCAATCTAGTTCTGGATGTGGTGATGCTCCTCCTGTATCTTGGAATTGAAGTAATTCGACTATTTCTTGGTGAGTGTTGTCCAGAGAATATTTCTATTTCTTATGAGATGAGCTGGTATCTGTAACTTGATTAACAAGAGAAAGTACATAACCTAGGCTCACAATAAGAGATTGGATCTGGTGGCATATCCCATTACTCCCTTTCTGAAGTTTCCAACTGCTTTATATTTTGGGTCAAGATTTACCTGTCTGTTGCTCTGTAGGGCTAGACACGGGCAGTAGCATGAGATATTAGATAATTCCTTTCCAGTTACATAATTACTACAAGAGCGCCTGATTTCTCTCTCTGGTTTACTTGGCAGAATAGGTTCAGTTGTAATTCCATGTCCAGGGCAGCAGTATATGCCTGCACAGATCAGCACTAAGGTGCCCTCCAGACAAGGATTTGTTTAGGACAAATTTTACTTATATACGAGTATCTCCAGAAATACAGAGCAAATCTCTCACAAGTTAGAATATCTCATCTCAGAAAACAGTGTTAAAACTTAAACAGAAAAAAAAATAATACTTGCAACACATATGACAAAGGACAGCGCAGGCTCACATAAATCACTAAGGAAAAGACAACCTAATTTAAAAAATGTGTAAAGGACACTAATAGGCAATTCACATAAGAATAATTACAGAGGACCAATAAACATGACAAAATACCCAAACTCACTAATAAAAAGTAAACTGAAACAATAAGGGAACATTTTCATCCATCAGATTAAAAATATTTCCAATACCTAGTATGAGAATGGGCATGAGGAACAGATCTTTATAGTCCCACACTCTTGTGGGTATTTATATTCCCAGACTCTTTGGGAATATAAATTAGTACATCCTTTTTGCTAATAGTTTTACCTGGTAAAATTTGTATTCTTAGACTTAACAATTTTACTTCTAAAACAGGTTGGAAAAAAAAAAAAGAAATCCGCAGTTATGCAAAGATATCTATGTGAGGATGTTTATTTGCACATATTTCATAACACTGAAACATTAGAGACAATGCAAAGGTGTATCAATACAGGATTAATTGAATATTAATTGAATATTGAAATTGTTCATAGCCATTAAAAAACAATAGGGTAGGGCTGGCTGAGTGGCTCAGTTGGTTAAGAGCTCGCTGAAGAATGCAAGCTCTGAGTAACAGGGTCGCCAGTTCGATTCCCGAGCTGAGCAGCCAACAGGTGGCAGGATGACTCAGCTAAAAAAAACCCCCAAAAAACAATAGGGTAGTTATATGTGGAAAGATGTCTAACTTACGTCAAATGGGAAAAAGTAAGTTGCAAAACAGTATTAGAGTATGATTCCATTTTTATAATAAATAGTAATATGTGAGTATACACATTAAAACATCTGAAACGATATACATTTAATAGTTATATCCAGGGGTTGAACATAGGTCTTTCAGTTTCTATATTTTCTATATATTGGTTGAAAAGTTTTCAGTGATTATATATTATTTTTATAATTGAACCCACCCACCCCTCCCCAAAATAAAGATCCCATTGTCTTTTGAGTGGGAGTCAGACTGGAAGCAGAATCTTTGGAGTGAATGACTCCAATCCTAAACTCCACAAAGCCTCTCATTTTTAGCATAGTGGGACCCCATTAGTAAATCGGCACGTCCCCATTCAGAAACATTTTCTCTGCCTTGCCAGTCCATCACATCTCACCCACCTTTCTTCTGAGGCTGGGGAAAGCAGGCCACTTGGAGGTGATTCCATGGGCTGTGTCTGACAGGTACAAAGGGAAACCTCTGCCAGCGAAAGATGCCACTTGCTATTAGTGTGGCCTTGACCTTCCCATCTGCCATGATGGCCTCCTATTACCTACTGCTGCAGACCTACGTGCTCCGCCTGGAAGCCATCATGAACGGCATCTTGCTCTTCTTCTGTGGCTCAGAGCTGCTGCTTGAGGTGCTCGCCCTGGCTGCTTTCTCCAGGTATTGCTGCTGAGGGACCATATTCTGTCACCTGAGGGTTGGGTTCCCATCCCATCCCACGGAGGGAGTCATTGTTCTTCTGAAGACTGAGGGGTCTGGAGGACTTTTAAGGGGGAAAAGGGTGTCTGTGGGACTGCCTTTCCCATTTAGGGTAGACAGTTACCCACTTAGAGAAGATATTCTTGTTCTTTGGGGCCAGGAGGCTTGGAATGTAGAACAGTTCAGGCCAGCTGCTCTTGTTTACTGGTCTTTTAACATTTTCTTTCTTTCTTTTTTTCTGCCATCAGTATGGACAGGATTTGAAGTACAAAAATTTCAGCCAGCAGCCCTCATGGGCTGAGACCACACACACTTCTGGTACTTTGGCCACACCAGTGAGAAATGGTGGGTCAAGTTGTCCTGGGAAAAGTTGCAGCTTTTCCTCAGCACAGACATTTGGGCGACAAACTGAGCATAAGGCCTCTGGGCACCATCTTCTAAACAGGACCATCAGCCTAAGAGACTCTTCTATACTTCAGTATAGGGAGGGGCAAGGCTGTCCCCTTCCTGGCCCTTCTCAGAACCAATTCCCTGCTGACCTCAAGTTCTCTTTGATCATCGTGGCCAGATCATCTTGTGTGGACCATGCAGGCTCCTTGGGCTTCCGGCAGGACCTGAGCCACATGCTGTGCCACACCTGTCACGTATGAGCACGGAGAGCCCCAGGATGGTGTGCTCCGAGTGATGCAAAGGCCTCTTATCCATTCTTCAGAGACTGAGCTCCAGAACTTTTTTAGTAGCTCATAGTGTTATTTTTCTATTCTCATCATGAAACAAACATTACTTTATAATAAATATGTATTTTCTGTTGTGCAGCCTTTTCCTTATGGCACTTGTCCCTAGAAATTCATCCACTCAGAAGGTAGAGACTATCCCAGCGGTTTGTTCCCAGGCTGTGCTGAGTGGTCCAGTATGGACACAGACAGCGATAAAGATGTCCCACTGACTTTCTTCCCCCAGTTCCAGCATGAATTAATTCCTAAAGGCACTGCCAGCTTCTGCAGTTCAGGTCTGTCATTCTGCAAAAGACTGCTTATATTCTTCACCTCTACCCCAAAGCCAGCGTTTTGTCCCTCATTCTTCTTACAGATAATTCCTCCTACAGATCCTTTCCAGGGTGAGGTGTAAATGGAAGAAGCATATTCTAAACTTACCAATATTTGTTGGTCATTTAAAATTTCTTAACATGAAAGGAACACGTACTTTTTTTTTTTAAGCTGGAGAAATGTTGCCCTAGATGAGTATATTGCCTTCTTCAAGTAGCCATCTTTAAAACTTTCTCTTCTTCATTGTTAGTGGCCCTTTTCTTAGCCCCAAGAAGCCACCAGGAACCATGGTGGAATCCACTTTAGGAAACCTTGAATGATGGCCCTTCTTTTCAGGCGAATCCTAGAATATGTGCACTTACTCAGTAAAAAGTAATTGGCCTTAAAGCATTCCATGCTGTTTTTAACTCTGCTTATTTCCTGTGATCAGGCTTATCCTCATGCTATAAAGGTCTCCACTGTCCAATGCACTGATCCTTTTTCTTGTTTTCTATCCCTTTTGTGTCTTTGCCTCCTAACTGCTTTTGGGGGTCTACCAAAAAACCATAGATGGGTCTACTCAACCATGAAACAGTATCAAAAACTCCAACAGGAATGTCCCTGATATATATATATATATATATAT
>NW_017731603.1:776811-801786 GCF_001890085.2 Hipposideros armiger | reverse complement strand
CGCTCACTGCGGCTGCTGGCTGCTCACGCTGGCTGCTGGCTACACACGGTAGCCCATGGCAACCCACTGCCACAGGGGACTGCAGCCTACACCGTCGCCGGCAACTCACGGCAGCCCAGCTCCAGGTTGAGCTGTTGTTCAGCATCTTAGCTGCAGAGGGCAGTGTCACTGGCCCTCGTAAGTGGGATCCGAACCGGGGCTCTCTGGCGTCCCAAGCCAGCTCTTAACCAACGCACCACTTGGCCGGTCCTGTCCCTGATATTTCAAACCTCTAACACCCTGATTTTTCTGTTGCTTCTTTCTCTAACCCCGCTTTAAAGAAATCACACATTCAACTGGAGAGGAACCCATTCTCCGTGGCCTCCCTTTTTCATTTAGATATTTAGTGGTTAAGGTCACCCTCCAGCAACACAGATAAATGAATGGAAGGCTCAGTTGGAAATTGAGAGGTGGCTTATAATTCAAAGGGACCTTAGAGAGCAACTTAATCTCATTCTCTCCACTTTGCAGGCTTAGAAATGAGATAGTAAAATAGCCAAGTATCATACAACCAGTTACTAACAGTTGAAACTAGAAACCTTGTCTTATGAGTCTCAGTCTGGTTTAAGTCAATTTCATTCCTTAACAGGTACCACTTGAGGGTGAGAATGAATGGTTAAAAATGGGGATAAGGGGCCAGCCGAGTGGCGCGTTGGTTGGGAGCTGGCTTGGGATGCCAGAGGGCCCTGGTTCGGATCCCACATATGAGGGCCGGTGACACTGCCCTCTACAGCTAAGATGCTGAGCAACAGCTTGACCTGGAGCTGAGCTGCTGTGGGTTGCCGGTGACGGGGTGGGCTGCAGCCCCTGTGGCAGTGGGTTGCCATGGGCTACCGTATGTAGCCAGCAGGCAGTGTGAGCAGCCAGCAGCCAGCGTGAGCAGCCATCCAGAAGTCGGCGACTGATCTGCCTCGCCTGGGAGGAGCGCGATGGTACCAGCTTGGGGCAGTGGGGCGGCATCCTCCACAACTACACTGAAGAACAAAACAAGAGCAACTTGTCTGTTCCCCTTCCCCGATTCCCCAGCGCTGTTCCCCTCCCCCAATTCCCCAATAAAATCTTTAAAAAAAAAAATGGGGATAAGATTAGAACAACAAGTGCTCTCACTTCATGGTTATCTCAAAGGGCATTGTATCCTGTGGATGGCTCCATAAACGTTCCTTCTTACTGATGCTTACTGGAGTCACGTTTGCAGATATAGTCAGTCACACCAGAGTAGAACATCATACAACAGAAACTGAGGCAGCAGAGGACAGGACTCAGCACAGCCTTCCGGGCTAATGTGGTCAGAGGTTGTACTCACTGCATGCCATGGGAAGGCATTTTATAGCCCAGACCTGCAGGCACGAGCATTCTGGGGCAGTGGACAGGACTGAGCAAAAGAGCAGGCTCTAGTCACACGAGCTGGCAGAGGCCTGCTCAGATACAATCACTGCTAGAACTGCCAAGTGACAGCATGGCCATCTCTAGGGGCTGAGGCTGAGGTGTGGCCCTATTCGGGAAGCACTTAAGACACAGATTCAGGTTTCTGGCTTTACCATGGCAACAACTTGTAGACTAATGTTCATCCATTGCCTGGCAGAGTATATTTAATCCACACGATCCTGAGGGAAAAGGAAATCAACTCAGATGTTAATCAACTCATGTGTCCAAAACAATCAGCTTAAGTAGTTAAGAGTTGGGATTTGAACCCAGAGGTATCCCAAAGGTCAGTCCCTTTCTACACCACTATACCTCCTAGAGCAGCGGTTCTCAACCTTCCTGATGCCGCGACCCCTTAATGCAGTTCATGTTGTGGTGATCCCCAACCATAAAATTACTTTCGTTGCTACTCTATAACTGTAATTTTGCTACTGTTATGAATCGTAATGTAAATATCTTTTTATTTTCCGATGGTCTTAGGCGACCCCTGTGAAAGGGTCGTTCGACCCCCAGGTTGAGAACCGCTGTCCTAGAGGAAACTAAAGGCTGTATTTACTTCTCCCTTTATACATCATTTGGGGCATAAAAAGATTTCTAGACTTTACAGAGATTGATGCAGTACGGAACAGGCACTTTAGCAAGCATGGCAGATAAATGAGATGCAGGTGACCATGGACATGGACCTTAATTCAAGAACACTGGCCGAAATTGTGAGGCACTCCCCACTAGTTTTTTTCCCTTCAAGTTTGACATCAACCTACTAAAGGTTACGTTTTTACACTAATTTTGCTTTTACCGGTCCCAATACACCTTAGATATCATCTGGTCTCTGGTTCATCTTCTTATCAGGTAACTTTTTGTTCACCTTTTTAAAAAAGCCAGCTTTCTGGAGTCCTAAGATCACTTCTGTTTTCTAATCTGTACTTCCTCATAATCTAGATAGTTCATTTTCCAAAACATGTTCATGTTTATCTCTGGTTCTTAACACATCCCTGTGTGGAAGGCAGGCAGTACAGCTACCATTTTCATCTTACAGATGAGAGAGACTGAGGTTCCGTTGCTTGTCATTGGCTAGACTGGTAGACGGAAGTAGGCAGTAGCAGTATCGTCTACCTCCTAGCATTCTTCCCTTCCTGAACTTCTGGCATTGGAACTGAACTGTACAAGGTAGGACATTTATTCTGAGAATAAATCTTAAGACTCTTGAAGAGGAAAGGCTGACTTGGAATTTTTCTTTAACCAGGCTGTTTAGCTAAAGAGAAAAGCTCAACTTCAAGTGGCATTTCCAAAGGTTTGCACTAGAGGTCTCCTAGGTGTTCCACAGGTAACATGTCCTTCGTGCAATTCCAGCTAAGAACTCAGGGTTTCACTACCGTCCCGCAGCCTGTGCATCATCAGCCCATGCCCATGCCCGAAACCTCAACAAATCTATTCAATGCAGAATCCATAAAACAGCTCACACCCCATTTATTATTTAAAAATATTTTGTTACAAAAGGAAAAAAATACAATGCAGTATAAAAGATTGACAGCGTCATCAAGTTTATTACACAATTTTCAACCTATCAGAAAGACAAACAAATCACCGACAACAGGGGGACGGGGCCTTGGCCTTTTTGAGGGGTGGGTTTTTTTCCTTTTGCTATCAGGAAATAAAACTAAAAATGTGTCGTTGAGTAAAAACAAAACAAAAATGGGGAGAAAAAAATTCTCCAGGTAAACGGCTTTTCTGGTATTCTATATTTTTTTCTCCTTAAACTGTCACCTTACTTGGTTTTCTCTATATTTTAAAAAGACACCCGGAGCTGCTCTCGAGGGTAAGCACATCACTTAACACTTGGCCAGCTGGGCAGGGTGCCATGTTTGAAGTGGAGGTGGGGATGGGGTTGGGGACAGGGGAAGAGTTACAAACCCATAGCCTCTGTCCCAAGGGAATGTGCCTCTCTGACCCTGGGGGGACTCCCTCAGTGACTTATTGAGGGCAATGTCAGAAACGTGCAGGAAACAGAGGAAGGGTTCAGTCCAACTCAGTCTCTTCCCTCTGAGCCAGAAGGGTCTCCAAAGACCCTACATCTCACATGACAAGTCTCACCTCACGTCACGTCTCTCCTCACGTTAGCTGTCACATACCCTGTAGATGAATGCACAAGCAGCATCCACCGCCCCATGGGTACTGCAGGACCTGTTGCTGCTGCTTCCTTCAGCAACAACATCACAATGTGGGTTATGGAAAAGCAATTCCATATGCCCGTGTGGAAAATGGCCCCCAGAATGGTGGTCCTTGGAACTCTGAGTTGAGCTCATTCAAGTCAGACTCCACTTCATCCCTACTCCTTATCAGAGGCAGGAAGTACCTCCAGGCAGAGCAAGGAAGCTATTAAGTCAATAGTCAAAAGGTGGAAAGACCAAATTTGTGACTTTTACGTCTACTAGTGCCAGGTTATCCCACAGTAAGTAAAAGTATGTACCTGGGGGATGCAAGCCCATGCTTACATCAAACCTGAAAAAAGAAAAGCCTATGGAAGTAGGTCGTATCCTGCCCAACTTGCCTCCTTCCCCACTCCTGGTACTTCACAAGGGTTCTTCAGTGCTGAGGTCCTATATCCCCACCCTCCCAATGGCAGTACCTTCCTCTAAAACAAGGAAGCAGCCTTTTTGGGGGAAGGGCTCCACTTGTGAAATGGCAAAGCCCCAGGGAAAGGGAACACCTAGTAGAGCTGGTTATTGCAAGAGGCAACCAAGCACAAAGCAGCAGAGGGTGGTAACTGGCTCTGCCGGGCTCCCCAGCAGAAAGCAACCTCATGGGCCTTCTCTGCTTAGGAGGGGCAAGCCCACTGAGGCAAGTGGGCGGCAGGGAGCTGGAAGGGTTCAGCCCTCTGGGAGGTCAGGGAAACAAACCGTCAATATGTAAGAGGGAAAAGCAAGAATAAGAGAAGCTTTTCATCAGGTAATTTCTCATGGTCCCCCCTCAAGGTCTGGGAAGGTAAAGGAGTTAAACAAAGAAGTGGTATGTTAGCAAGGGGTTTGGACCCTCTTGGCCCCATCAAACCTAGTGCTGAGGGCAGGACCCTGGGCATATTTTGGCACACCCAGTCACTCTCCTAGATAGATCCCACAGAGGATCCATTTTCTTTGGGAAGGAAGTCTTCCCATCAACCTCACCACTGAACTGCTCCTGGAGAATCAGAAACTCATATACGTTTCCTTGGACAAAGCACCCTTCTCTATGGAAACCAGGGGCCTGGACATGTTTTCTTCCTGTCTGCCACCCCCCCCACCCCCCCCACCCCCGACCATACAGTCTTTAGGTTCCTTCCTCTGGCAAACAGGAGGTGTGGGATTGGGAGGGCTGCCAAGAAGTCTTCAATCCTATAGGGCAGAGGGTATTCCCTGGGTGTCTGAAGGGGGTTAAGGGTTTAGAGGAAAGGGAAGGGGTGGAGCGGCCTCCGTCCTTTAGTCCTGATCAAGGTGAGGAGATGCAAGTCCATTAAAAAAACATTTGCTTCCAATCAGACTCCTGTAATGAGAACATCAGAAGAGAAGAAGAGAACACAAATTAGAGGTTACTTTCTGTTAACAGGGGCTTAAATGAATTACACTGGCATTTTCTCAAGTTATAACCTATGAAGTAGGGGATGTAAACATAGAAAGAATACAAGTCTGGGAATATAAAAGAAAGAAAGCAGGATTGTCTGGCACTGTGAGTGAGGGGAATGGTTGGAGTGGAAAGCTACAGTGAGTAGAGAGAAAAAAAGGAGTGACATCTTACTTTAAGATTAGGGAGGAAAAAACACAGACAATGAAATGGAGTCTCAAAGCAGTTTGATTGAAAAAGGGACTTTGGCTGGAAAAGTATGGAAACTACAACATTTCAGGAAAAGTGGCTATAAGGGAACATGGTGAGTTTAAATACTATTTCAGAAAATCTATTCTGAGCAAGTCATAGCTTACCTTAAGGGGAGGGGAAAAAAATCTGGAATTGGGAGGTACAATGGTGAGAAAACACATGCGTACATAACCAAATCCATTAACCCCCAAATATCCAAGAGGCCCTGGCAAGAAGCATGTACTTACACAGGAAACTCTAAACCTTTCTCTTCTTTTAAAGAAGCTTTGGTTAAACCAGATTCCAAACAGCATTCTTATGAGTATGTGTGTGCGCACACACACAGAGCCAGAGGTGTTCTAAGTTATACCAGAACTCGAGATCTTAGGTCTTTTCCCAGATGGCAGCTGTGGGTAAGGGACCAAGTTTACTAACACCAAGCTGGAGCGATCTGGCCAGGCCAGGACAGAAAGAGGAGCGTGGAAGAAGAAGGAAATGACCAGCAGTCACCATCCAAGAACCCTAAAAGCACAGTTAAGAACTTCTGCTGAACAGAAGGCACTGTTAAGCCACTTGTCACATCTCTACACTTGTCACATCTCTACCTAACTTAAGGTCCCTAGTCCACTCAGTCTTTGTTCTATTGTTGCAACATCAACATGTGGGAGGTGATTTGGTTAATCTGACCATATACAATAGAATTAATAGCTAACCGGGAAAATGGGGATTAAATTCAGGTTTAGGATTTCTACTAATGCCTGAACTGGCAATGCAGCCTGCACACAAATGCTCGCCCTTTATTTATACTCTTCTGTAACCTGGAGGAGCTAGCCAAGAAAAAAAGAAACCCACAAGCTGCATGATCCTTCCGCACTCTGAAATGGCACGATTTTAGCTTGGGATCCTCCGCATCGGTTATGACCTCTGCCTTCTGGCTTCCCTAAACACCTATGCAGGCAGGTATTTGTCTCACTTTCTATAAGGAAAACTGAAGCCCTCAGTGCCTTCTCAATTTCATACCAGTTAGGTTTCTGAATCTTTACACTGGATCAAAATTGAGCAGAAAGCTCAGTCTTCATTGGACCAGGATGTTAGGAATAAGGTGAGAATGACTATATTTCAAGTATTCAGGGGTATACAAAATGAAACAATAGCCAAGAACTACAAAAAGTAAAAACCACCAATTATTTAAGAATACCCTCAAATTCCAAAGCATACGCACATATACCCTAAAAGAGTGGCACTTTGGGAATGGGTCCTACAAAAACAAGACATAGAGGATAACTAGTGAATCAAGAGAAATAAACTACAGCACCCAATTCTTAAAGGTTCTGGCTACATTTTGGTGGTAACGTTTGAATGCAGACAGAAGCCAAAGACTCCTAAAGTGGACCAGACTTCAGGCCCCAGAGGCGGCGCCTAACCTGAGGGAAGGATGGACAAAAAAGATTACTGATCTATATTGCTGGCTCTAGACAGAACATGCTCTTTGCTCTGAGGGAACACTCATTCATACAATATGAATATTATTTTCTACCTGAAAGGTATTGTACATAGAGCTTATAATGTTCTTAAGATAAGTGAGGCCCATGCACCAGCTCCCTAACATGAAATCTCCTGTCACAACTTGGTAACTGCAGATGGAATTAAGAGTCCTTAGGATGAGAATGCGAGAAATGGACATTTTTAGGGTGTCTGATTAGTTCTCTTGAATTAAATTACTATTTGAATGGAATAACCGACATAGGAAAAATTAGGGAATTGGAAAGCCTGCCTTAAAGTTCATTTCCTCACTTTGTCATAGGCCCGTACCAGCCAAATGACTGTTTTCTAGGAAGTACTAGGTTATAGGATTTTTCAGTTATCCAAATTGAATCATCCTTATAATGGAAGAAACAGTCCCATTTTACAGGTAGAAGAAATGACACAAAATGACAGCTAAAGTCTCAGGTTCAGATGTTCATTCCCCAAAGTACCAATGATCAGAGGAGCGAGCCCACAATTTTTCTGCCAAAAGGCTGTTAAAAGCAAAGCCACCAGGAATGCTGATATACAGTTTCCTGTTCTAACTACTAAAGTGAATGCAGCCCCAGAAGACTATAATTTGTGCTCTGCGTGGACCAAGTAACATCTCCCTGGTCACTCTTATCCTAGTCAGCTCCCAGCGACACACTGTGGGCTGCAGGACTGGGCAAGAGTGGTGACACTAGACCCATAAGCAACACTAGCAACTGTGCCAGCTCCAACGAGAAAAGGGAAATGCTGCTACTGCTGCAGAAGTAATGAGACCAGATCGAAGACCCTCAAACGCCCACCCTCCAGCCCACTCCTGAGACTGAATTAGGCCAAAACTGTTTGTGGGCTCCACCTCCCCTGGAGGCTGTTTTTCTGATATGTAAGCACCTCCCAAAACTCAACCTGTGGCAAAATCCAGAAAGAAGTATCTAGAATCCACAGTCTAACTGGTGATTTTATGTGGAGTATCCTAGATTTCAATGATGTCAAGCACACTAAGATTCTGTGGAATAAATAAGTAGTTTAAGAACAGAGAAGGGAGGCAGGTAAAAATGTTACTTTTCATTTTCTCACTTTTCTGCCACCTATAGATGACAAAATTCCCAGCTATAGTTCTGCTTAAGTTAATGCCAAACAACACAGTAGAGAGCAAAACTCCTTTCTTATCTGTTTGTAGGCTGTCATTAAGCAAAATACTGCAGTTTTCCAACTGTTCACAGTCCAGTTATTGCTCGTGGACTTCAGGCACTCACAGGTAGCAGGGAGGGTTTCCATTGCCTTCTTCATCCAGTCATTCATCTACCCGCCCCAAAGATACTAAACAGACCCATTCCTACTCCTCACCTTCCTTCTCAGTTACCATTCACTTCAGACCAACAAATCAGCATATAACCAAGGACATCTTCATAATGCACGTGATGTGAAACCACAAAATTGAGATGAGACCCCAAAGTCACCTGGATCACGAAGCAGCCTTCAGGAACCATAAACCAGACCATCCTAGCCAGAGTCTACACTACGTTTAAAGATCACAGAAAGCCAACAACCGTTCTTGCTTTCTTACACACTAGAAACAATCTGCTGGAAGCTTTCTTTTAGTTGGGATTGCCAAGCTGGTGGGGTGTAACCTGGAGCCTGTCTGGGAATGAAAACAACAGAGCTGGAGCTCCTGGACCCAGCCAAGCCTAATTCAACTTTTCAATTACCTGAGTTAATATAATATGGTCCCCGCCCCACAACTCGCCTGCTTTTGTTTTGCTTTAGGAAAGAAAAAATATTTGCTGTCAATAGCTTTTTTTCCAAAACAAATATATTCTTCCATTGAAGTTTCCTACACGTACTCTCTCATGCTATCAAAGATAATTTCTTTTTTCAGATCAGCTTTCTCCTCTCACTAAAGTATCCTGATTTTCAAAATCTTTTTAATAGGTATTAAGTCTTAAAAGTATTAACAGTGCACCTTGAAAATGAACAAGTAAGCAATGGTCTTACATTTCTGTCTTGGTCAATTTTTTCACTTTTTAATGTGAAAGTTTGGTGGGTTTAAAATATAACGTTAATGACATCGCTATCACTTACTGAGAACTTACTATGTGACAGGTACTAGGAGTACTAAACACCTATGGATTATCTCACCGAATACTCAGCCATCTAATGAGACAGCTGCTTTTATTATCCATTTGCAAAGTAAGGAACTAAGGAATAGAAGTAATACGGCCAGAGGGGCTGGATTCACACTGGCACTGCCCACAGACACGGTGCTTGCCCTCAGTCATCGTGCCCTGCTGTCTCAGATACCAGGGCAAGGCAGCCAAGAAACAAACAAAAATAGCTTAATCTTAGGTCCATCTCAGGGTAAGACTCTTGACAAACAAGCAGGAAATCTGCCCTACTGAATTTTCAGTTGCTAAAAGCAAAAGCCCTCCCATCCCCTTTATTTGCTTTAAGAAGAGGGAAATCTTCACTATCAGTCATTTTTCTTTCATAAAAGATCAGCCGCCGCCAGGAACGGGGCTTCATCCCACCTTTCTCAGTGGTGCCGGTCCCGTTCTCTATCCCGGTGTCTCTCGTGCTCTCGGTTCCTTTCTTGGAAATAATCATCATGCCGATCTTCATTGTGAAGCAGGTCCCGGTGCCTCCTGCTGCTCTCCCGGGACCGGCTAGGTGACCTCTCTCGGGACCGATGTCTTTTCCTATTAGAAAGATCCTTCAGCCTCACTCACAGGGCCTATCATATTCTCTCCTAAAGTGTTGTGTTTTGGTGTCTTCTAGTTATTTGTCTAAACCAGCTTTCCACTATATCATGGACCCACTGTCTGAGTATGTGAGCTCTTTAAAGACTAGTCTTTTTTGGGAAAATAATAAGTTAAATTTGTTGAGGTCTTACTAATGTATCAGGCACAGTGCTAAGAGCTTTACATGCATTATCTCACCTAATCTTTAAAACAGGTCTGTAAGATTAGTACTACTATTGTCCCTTTTTAAAAAATGCGATCAATGAGGCTTGGAAAGTTGAGTATTTCCATACTCAAGGTCATACAAGTAATTAGGAGCAGAACTGGGATTCAAATCCAACCGTGTATGGCTCCAAAGCCCATGTTCTTAGCTATACCAGTTTGTCTCTTTGCTAAATAAGCCCATTGCCTCACCCAACAGAGATTCCAGACATTACAACATTGATCAATGTAAATGTTTGGTTACTTTCTTCCCCTTGAAGACATGAGGGCTAGGTCTGCTCTTTCAGCCAGGTCCCTGCCAGATACTCTGGGCACCTTTCCTCCCCCTGCCAATCCCGGGAAGAGTGCTGCTCAGGGGTGGTAGGCCGCTGAAGCAATCAACTCACCTGGACGAGCTCCCGCTGGCACCCATACTGTAGGACTTGGCTTCAATGCCATGAAGACAGTCCTTAAGAGAGGAGATGAGGACACGGCAACGCTCATCATTGGCGACCCGGGACTGTTTGATAACAGCAATGGCTGTGAGCAGCGTCTCAATCGCGTCACTGTAATCCCCTGACAGGGGATGGGTGGGAAAGGCCAAGGATGAGCAGAGGCAGTAAACTAGCCGGACCAAAAGGAGAACTCAGAAGGACACACACCAAGAGTAACTAGCTGTCCCACAGAACCACGGCAAAATGGATGAGGCAGAAGTGGCAGGTATGAAACGGGGTGGCACCTATAGTCACATGGTCTGGAATCAGATGTTCTCAGATATTGCTAGTGGATGTATAAACTGGGGCATCATTTCATTGTCTGAGGGCTATTTGACAACATCCATTAAAATAAACAATGTGTAAACTTTTTGACCCAGGAATTCTAAAAATTTTATACTTCTGTTCACAACTATGTATGTCTAACGGTGTTTGTTTCAGCGTTTTGTTGTATTAAAGAATTAGAAACAGCTTAAAGTTCCTGCAATAGGGTCTGGCTATAGAAATGACAGGACATTAGTTTTACAGAATACTATCTGGTTGTTAAAAAGCATGAGGTAAATCTGTATGTAAGCAAAGTAATCCATGTAAAGCGCTTAGCACAGTGCCAGGCACACAGTAAGGGTTCAATGTTAGGTATTATTATACACTGATATAATAGATGTCTAGAATATATTAGTGTTTAAATTTTTTGAAATACAACACAGTACTTCATTTTTGTAAAAACAATAAAAAAGTTATGTATGTTATATACATAGAAAATCTGGATAGACACTAGATTGTAAAAGGTGGACTTGTAGGTGGTCTTGTGTAGGGGACTTTCATTTATTCACACTGCATATTTCTGTCTGAACTATTTTAAATCTACTATCAGATGTGTGTATACCTGTAATGTATATCTAAGCTGTTTATATAGCACATATATACATACACATACGGGTATTTCAGTTGTTTATTTCAATTGTGCTGCCATCAAGAACTAACTCGCCCTTCATCCCCTAAGCTGAGCAACGCCTGGCCCAGGGCTAGCGGCCATAGACTGGGGACTTGCACGACGCTATTCCAAGCTAAAGCAGGAGCAGTAAGGACAGAATAATGCGAGGAAAGCATGACACCAGACCAGGTCTAGTGAGGAAGCCTGGCAGCTGCCTCTGTGCAAGGCAGTAAGAATAAAAGAGAAACTGTGGAGGAGCTATGATCCTGCGGGTCCAGGAACACCAGGACATCAGCTCTCCCAGGGCAGGGAAGTTTTGCCTACTGTATAGGCAATTCAATAAATATTTGTGGTTTGAGTGACTGAAACGAGAACAACAAAAATGAAGGGAGATACGAGATTCAGCTTCTGATTATCTTGGTGTGAAGGAATTGGTGAAGAACAGTGATTATTTTCACTATAGTCCTCTGTATATTTGACTTGTCACAATGAACATAGATTGCCTTTTAATTTGAAAAAGATTTATTCAGATACCAGTGAAGGTTTTCTAGAGGGGGAAAAAAAAAGAGAATGTGTACACTTCCTATCTTTAACCTACTCTGTGGATTCCAATTTTGCAGTCAAAGATGGGAAATTACGGAAAAAAGATTATACTATTTAGGGTTAACTTATTTCTTAGGAGATCTGACAGTCTACACTTACATTTATGTGAGAAACTCATAAAAAGTGATTAATGTCGTAATGTGAAATTTGGCCCAGAACCCTGAAATGTCCTTTATTTTCTTCTCTTAGGAACCAAAGTTTCTGTGCTCAGGTCTCTCAAGAGTCATGGCTTCTGGCTATGCCCACTTAATATTGACAGCAGGGCAAAAGTTAGCTATTAAAGCACATTATGTCTTAAGATGATGCCAACGAACTTGCCTCTTTCTAGGATAGGCTACACGAGGCTACCAGCTCTTTCTAGACCCCCAAATGTAACTAGATTCCATATCAAACCATCATCTAGTTGAGTCATCAGTCCTAAAAACCCAGAGTCTACACTTGGCACTGGATCCACTGAGGTCAAGACCTCCATGAGGCAGGAATTTCATTCTACAACAAATACTACAATGAGATGGCACTAGTTCTTTATATTCTAGGCATTAAGTTGGTTTTCATGGGGCAGGTCTAGACACAGGCTAAATAACACCACTAGAGCATCCCAAAAGCCAAGAATTTAGGTTACGTATTGTTTTTAAAAATATGCCACTCTTGAGAATCTAACAGTGCTCCAATTTTATCTTGTTGAATTTTCATGCCAATGGAAATGGCAAAACATGGAAAAATGGAAAAACTAAAGGCAAAGAGAAGGCAGGAAAGGTAAGGGTGAGTTACCTGCACTGGCTCCAGATACCGCTTTGGAAATGGCACTACTGGAAATTGCTCTGTTTCGCTTCATGATCTCTTCAAATTCTGGTTCACTCACTGTAGATGGCGGAGGGCCCGAATCTCGGCTACAGAGAAATAATACCATTCCTGATTGTCCACACCCATTATCTTTACCATACTCTATAATACCATGTTATTTAATTATGCTCTCCTGTATAATGTCTAAATGGTTCTCAGCCTGTTCACATGTTTTGTGTTTATGTTCTCTTCAAGAACAGACTTTGTCATGTTTGTAATTTTGGCATGACCCAACAGTGCTAGTCATTTACAGCCTCCCTAACTGCCACTTATGGCACTCAATTTAATCAAGCTCCTTAAAAAGGGATATATGAAGAACATGGTTTGGTTCAAGGTGCAAACAAAACACCAAATAAAAACATCATCTAATAGATAAGTATTTCCCAGGACTCAACACTATGGCAATAGTTTCCCCAGGGGGAAATGTAAGAATTCAGTGCTCACTTACTTCCTCAGGAGAACGAAGTGTTTTACACTGTCTACCCTACTATACCTGGCTCAGATCTGAAAGGAACAAGATAGTTCTTACCTCCCATGGTGGTTATAGGGTGCTGAGGCCTTCATATATGTATCTGGTGGAGGCCCCACTGTAGCATTTGGTGGAGGGAAGAAGGCTGGATTGAGGTGAAGGGCAGGTGGGATGGCCCCAGGGGGAGGTACAGCCAGATGAGGAGGTAATCGAGGAGGAGGGGGCATGAGATGCTGGTAGTGAATGCCAGGAGGAGGAGGAGGAACCCCAAAGCTTGAGGAGAGAGGTGGTGGGGGTGGCATTGGGGGTGGGGGCAGGCCCATCAAGGGAAGGGCTGAAGGAGGGCGATTGAAGTAGGGCAGCACACTGGGGGGCTTATCCACACGGGCAGATGAGGATACAAGGTTCTCAGAGGGCGTGGCCCGTCCATCAGCAGAATCACTAGAATCTCGGGAGTGGGCCCGTGGAGGTATTCCTACAAAGCAAAGCGGAAGTACTGTTACTGCCCAGGCTTTAGACGTACCCACAAGAGCAGCTCATCCTTCAGCAAGGGTCATTTGACACCACACTGAGGAAGGTGACAGGCGGCTGAAAAAGAAGGTAAAATCATCTATCTTTTCTTTGGCCTCAGAGAAAAAGGTCAGAGGCAAGTTAGTTAAGACATAAACCCAGAAAGCAGTGTCACCCTAAATTCAGTATGTTAAAGAATGCTCTTTATCCAGAACTCCGGATTTTTTTTTTTTATCCTTAGAGATATATATATATATATTTATCCTTAGCTTTTTTATATTTTTAAGTGCAGAAGAATCCTAATAACACAAGAGAAAATGACATTGTTGAATTATGTTCATTACTGTTCAGCTGGATTCAAGCTGATCTGAAATCCCATGTCCCCTGATAGAGGTTCAGGGTCTCTCTGCTTAGACTGGTACTAGTCGACCGTCTCTATCCGGCTGTACACTTGGAATTTTCTCCTTGCCAAGGCACTCTGGCTACAGAATTTAGGGGTGAGAGGAAAGGGCAGGGGATGGATGAAACTTCCTCCTCCCACATACCAAAACTGGTAACTGGGATGGAGAAGACATACACGACAATGAGAAGACTGGAGGTTGAGAGGTAAAGAGAAAATGGGAGATAAGCCAAGAAAAGATCTGCCTACAGAAATGAGCAGATGGCACACAGCTGACAGCAGGGACTCCTAGCAAAAGCTTGGTACAAAACATGCCGCAAACCTGGGAACTCCCACTACATTTCAATGGCCCAAATGCTCAACCCCACAGGGCAGAATACCAGGAACATCATCATCGCACGCTGGTATGGCGTTCTGCACAACAGGGTCTCAAAACATGTTTGTATACAGCTGGAAACACGGCTCTGACACTGTCAAGTCACTTGGTTAAATTTGTTCCCTCTCTCCAATTTAACAGTCTACTCTAAACCTGGTTAATGTGGAATCCAACAGAAGAACATGATCACACGACCTTGGGAGTCTTGGAGGTAGAAAGATGCTGTTAGTAGACAAGCATAGAAAGAAGAGTGCTCCTTAAACTAAAACTTGTTAGTAAACCCCAACCCCTGACTGAAGTATAAGGTGGAATTAATCACCCTAGCAACCAGTTTCTCTATACCAGTGTGTATCACAGCACTTTCTTGCTTTTCATGTCTCAAACACATGGCAACTTGCTTTCCCCAAGATCTCTCAAACTGAAGGAAAAACAATTAACAAGTGTGATCTCTGAAAGTTAGCCACCTTTCCGGCTACTGTTTCCACTTCTACAAGGGTTCTGTTTTGTACCTATGTCTATACATCCCAAGAGTAGCAACCATTTTTAGCAAAGAGAAGTCCACGAGCTGTACTTTGTGAATTAACAGAGGCCAAGTCCATCAACATGACATAGCAGAAAAACACCACTCAGTCACCATCATCATTTCAGCAAAGAAAGGTAACACCAAGAAATGGAGGTAGGAGTGTCTCCCTGATGCAGCTGTAAAATTATGCACCTTAGGCAAGTACAAAGAGAGCTGAATTGCAGACAGACTCTGAAACAGAAGGGGCTTGGAAATTAGTTCTCAAGGAACCAAAGTGTGTACGTTGTAACCCAGAGCAATGGGAGCTCACACCACATCCATCTAGGCTCTCAATCTAGTTAAAAGAACAGCTATTCCTATGCAAGAAACAAGTGGCTATATTTCCTCCTTCAATCAATCAATACCCAATCAATACAAGGCACTATTTTGAATGCAGGACTTTTGCCACCCCTCCCCTGAGGTCCCCCTACTGCAGTAAAAGAAAAGGAAAAGCAGTTGGCTGTTTCAGGCAGGGCCTTGAAGGGTGGCTGCACCTTGTGAGGTCAGGACAATCCAAGGTATGGTCCTCAGCTTTTACAGGTTCAGAAATTCAATTTTAACAGTTTAGCCAAGGTGATTGAACCTTAGGAGATTGATTCACGCTAACCAAACTCACAAGAGACTGATTCATAAACCAGAATGCCAACTTATTAATTTACAATGAGAAATTAACTGCCAAGCAGACGGGAATACTTGTGTCAGCTGGTCAGCGCATTCTCTTCCCAGTAGGAGAGCCTAGTTGGGAAACCACATCAATATCAGAAGGTGGCTTGGTGAGTAGAGTCAGAATGAAGGGAGTAGGTGAACTTAAAGGATACTATCATGAAGCTGAGTAGTACGATGCAACTTGTTTACTAATGGGAAATACCTGCCAAGTAGACTAAAATATCCAGTAGTTGAAAGGGTACCCTGGCCAATGCTGGAGAAACACTTAAATTCTTACTCTGCAGCAATCTTTTTGGTCAACTCCTCACAGAGCACCCTTCCAATCTATGTTTATGACAAGATTACAGCCATATTTACATACCTTACTTACATTTTAAGGTGGCTGCTTCTTGATAATTTTAGAAAAGCATGTCTTACAATTAAGCCCATTCACTATACACTGATTTTTTAGATAGAAACACAATTTAGAGTTGACAGAAACTTTAAACAGCATGTATCTTGTTCATTTCTATTTTTTCTTTTGTCTGTTTTGAGCTGAGCCATTCAGCCACCTGTTGGCAGCTCAGCTGCAAACTTGGGCCAGGAATCGAACCGGCGACCCTGTTGCTCAGAGCTCACACTTTTGAGCAAGCTCTTAACCAACTGAGCCACTCAGCCTGCCCAGCATGTATCTTGTTCAGATGGGGAAATAAGCCCTAAGGAGTAAAGTGACTTGCCCAAGGTCACATGACTTAGTGGCAGAACCAAACTATAAACTGAACCTACCTGACTCCCAGGAGTGCTCTTTCTTGTACACAAACATCATTTTTTGCCCGACCAACTGATCATGCCGCCACCAACACCCTCCTCCAAAGTCCTCCACATTGTAGGTTGTGCCCACACCACAGAAAACAAACCCACAACCTTCCCCCCTTCATACAGATGGTCTCCACGTACCCCCTCTTGGGACTCGGACGCACTCACGTTTCCGAGCCTGTGCCTCAAACTGTGACAGGTTCTGCCTGGTGGCTGGCCTCACGTCCACTTTTTCTCCATTAAGAACTTTTCCTGGCAGGAGTTCCAACAACTTCTGGACAGAGTTTTCAGAGGCTACCACCACCTCAGCATACCTTGAAGAAGAAAAATTAAAAACAAGTGAGATCTAGACAACTGCGAGAGGAACAAAGATATTCTCTTCCACTGGTAGTGAAAACTGGTAAAGCAAAGGATATCTTGCTATTATTAAACACACACACACACACACACACACACACACAACTACCAAGAAAAAAGTGTCAGCCTATAATCTTCCTATTAATTTGGAATTAGAAATCAGCTTTCTTTGCCCTCAGGGGATCTTGTTCTACTACATTGCAGCTAGGTCCCCATTCTAAGGCAGTCTGCCAAAACCAAAGCAGTAAACTGGGCCAGGGGCGGGAGGGATTAAAATCTAGGGCCAAAATATAGCGCAGATCTGTTACAAACTAAAAGGGGCTTCTCAAATCCAGACCTCACCCTTTGGACTGGCCATTTGCTCGATTCTCTGCAAATTTCAATTCCACCACATCATAGACTCCTATAGAGCGAATAACCTGGATCAGCTGCTGGTCTGTGGTCCACTGGGGCCGGCAAGATGGAAAAGGAAGAAATGTCAAGAGCAACCCCCACCCCGCTCCCAACCCAGAATGTCCCAAACCCTTCCCCCAAACCTAGGATTCTAATCATAGCCATAACCTCCCACAGGAAACCCAAAAGCCCATCAATATTTCAATTAGTGCAGGCTTTTCTTATTGTCCTCACCCATACAAAATTCCAAAACCACCCATCCCCTCCCCAAACCCCATCTTTAGAGATTGAGAAAATTAAAATCTATTTTAACTTTGACTGCCATTTGGGCTGGCATCAGTTCAAACACTAATTACTAGCAGCTTTTAATTACAGATCTGATAGGCTACAGTTGCCCATGTCAGAAACTTTCCCCTCAGTATATACATTTCCTAATTTGGAAACCCCACCACCACCACCACCACCCCAAATACATGTCACAGAATAATTTGCAGAACAATCACCACCTACCCCATGTGTACTAGAGCTATCAAGGTCTTTGATCCCTGTCACCCATCATTATCACAGGACCATCTAATGACCACCAAGAGTTCAAGGTGTTCACTCTGAAATCTCATCCCACAGATGACCCTGCTAGACATAAAGCCCCAGGGTCAGGGGTGGTAATAAGATGGCAGAAAAAGCAACTACCCACTTAATCATTGCTTTCTTCGGCATCAGATCGTCCTCAGGATAGTTCTCTTTCAGAGATCAATCCAACCTGATCCCAGGAAAAAGAAATCCAACCCCATCAGAGCACAAAACAGTGCAACAGTGTTTTTTGAAAATGCCATCACCTCCCAGTGCTCTCCCTCCAGCCCTCCCATAGACCTTTGTGGCTATCCATGCTCACCCAGGAGAAGCTGCCCACATAAACAGCAGCTCGCCTATTACGCAGGCCACTGTAGGTGTACAGAATTGCAGGGGTCTTGTTATTGGGCTTGGGAGATGGCTCCTGGCGAACAGGAGGAGGTGGCTCAGTGCTGCTGCTTCTGTCATCTGAGGGCTGTGAGGTGGCTGTCAACACGTCATCATATAGGTCAATCTGATCTGTATTGTTGAACTCTGGGTCCTAAGAAATGAGGGGTTGGCAAAGGTGGGTTTGCAAACCTTTTGTTCATTCTATTTCACTCTAGTTCACTTAGAATCCAGTGAAACACTTTATAAAACAACGTATAAAACTTCTTTGTCCTACTCTAGGAAATTATGTGAGAAAACGTCCTCATTTATTAATAAAACTATTTCACTTAATTATGCTTATGTAGGTTTTTCTCCCAAAATGCTGTTAGTTGTCTGCCAATGTTTCTAGTTGTAGCCACCTGTGAGAATTAAAAGGTACATGATGATTGAACAATGCAAACTAAGAATGCATCGAGATGCATTTGCTACTGATACCAATGAGGTTAGCTTCAAAAGACTGTATCTAAGATCCACTAATGAAAATTTAACTTCAACATCTTATACTATTTCCAAAATCAAGAATTACACAAAATTTACTATTCTATTTAACAAGAAACAGGGTATATTTATTTAGAAATACAAAGCAGGGGGAAAAGCAAGTTAAAATGGGAATCAAAATGCAAAAAGAGTGGGAGTTACTGGTTTAAATTATATGAATCACACAAATGATTTAGGGAAGCTCTGTAACTCATGGTACACAGTCCCATCTTTCTAAGAACCATCAAAGAAACATAAAGAAAAAAAGGGAAGGGAATAACTCTGGGGGATTTTCCCTTAATAAGTTCTATTTCTCAAGTGACATGCAGATCCAATACATTACCATGACACCCATGTAAGAGACATCTTTGAGCACTACCAGAGACATTCAATGATATACAAAAACAATGAGAAGTTCTCTAAAATATAAGGGTCAGAAAACAGGAGAATCACCCATTTCATAAGCTGTGTCACAGTAAGCATTTATAATATACACGTGTATAATGGAAGATATGTGAAACATACTTTTTGCCCATGTGATATATTACTGTTATGGACTGAAATGTTTGTGTGTCCCCCAACCCCCACCATATGCATATGTTGAAACCCTGCCCCCCAATGTGTGTGCTCTGCTCTGCTCTCCATCACGTAGGGACACAAGAAGTTAGTGGTCTACAACCCGGTAGAGAACCTTCATCAGAACCCAAACCTGATTTTGGCCTTCCAGTCTCCACAACTATGAGAAATAAATTTGTTCTTCATAATCCACCCAGTTTTTGGTATTTTGTTATAGCAGCCCAAGCTGAGTAACTCTATATACCAAAAATCCTAACACCAGAAGAACCAATATCAAGGGATCTCAATGTTTCAGATTTTACAATGTCGTTATCTCGGACAAGTATTTTTTTGTTCAGGTAACATTCTAACATTCAAACTGTGCTAAAGATGATGCCGCCAAAATGACAGAGGCAGGGAGAAGTTCAAAGTGTTTTAGCTGAATGGACTACAGCTCATTCATGTCATTGCTGAGGTGAACTGCAAAGGTGAATAAAGGTAGAACCTACGTCAGGTAATTTGTCTAGTTCCCTGAAGGGAGAGAGGGGTATTTTCTCTAATGCAAGTCAGGACAGGAAGCTCCTATGACTTTCTCCCTTCAATACCATCACAAGAACTGCTGACTCTGAAGTGAGACTAGAGGAGAGATATACTACAAAATTCATTCTTAGACGTACATACCATTACAAACTTTTGGAAACAATCTTTTACTTTCTCAGCTCATCTAAAGTACAGTGGAAGAACATTCACACTATGATAACACTAATGGATTGTTTGAAGGGGAAAGGATTCTACTTCCTGAGGCATATAAATATTTCAAATATCACAAATACTCTTAAGAAACCCCAAAGGAGAGGAGTTTAAACCTTGTAAAAATAACAGACACAGAATTGCAAAAGAGTATAAACGTTTTAGAGACAACGTAAAAACAAGAAACGGAATCAGTGAGGCAAATAAGCACAGGAACACTGTTCTAGGTAGGCAAATCTATAAATAAGGATATTCAACAAAAATGGGTGTGTGTGTGTGTGTGTGTGTGTGTGTGAAGAATAGGGAGAGAAGCGAACACTGCAGAGTGCAGGGTAGCTAATAAATTGAATAAGGTGAAGACAGCTAGGGTTAATAACTTGACATTTTGTGTGTAAAATTTCACAGCCCCAACGTTTCAAACAACCCCAACTCTAGATAAATCACTTATTTATTCGTGTATTAGCTGATTTGCCTTCGTGGTTCAAGATAAAGAAACGGCTTAGAAACCACTTGATACTCTCCAGTGCTTTAATCCTGCTTCACACCAGGCTTTTTTTGTTTGTTTATGTGTTTTTTAAATCAAGAATTTTGAAGTGGAACTTAAAAGGAATAAGGAAATATACCACCTTGGAGAGTCAGTGGAAGCAAATTGGGATTCCTTCCATGCAGTATATCTGTGATTCAGAGATGTGTGTCTAAAAGTTGTACAAAAGTTACTACTAATAATTGGGTAGTAAACTAACATGCAAATTTGGACAGCTCGCAAACAAATATATCAGCAGGAAATCCCCCACACTGTAAGTCTAAACAATATGCTCTTTCAGGGTACCTAAGAGAATGACAGACTCAATCCTGGAAGACCCTGTTGTATAGATTACCTTACCACTTTAAAAAAACACAAAAGGATCCAATGAGTTCAAAATTGTCACAAGATTCAAATGGTGTCTCTGGGCCACAGAGCCTCAGTTCTAAGTCATTGGTGGGAACTACTCTGATGCACAGGGAAGGCCTGCTGAGGACTCTACTGAAGAAACAACGTATTGTATTTGGATTAAAATCTGCTAATACCACCAATTCATTTTATTTCTTCAACTAATAAAAGAGAAAAACAGATAGGACCTGAGGTTTTTCTGATTAACCAAATAAGCTGGTGATTTATGCAGTGATGAATTAGGTTAAAGCAAAACCTAATTCTATAAATTAAGTGAATAATACAATGTTTTACGTGTACTGTAGGTTACACTCCAGGGAGATTAAAAAGGAAATATGTATTTAATACTGTATGAATATCTCAGGAAGAATTTTTTGTTTAATAGTATAGGGAGAACTGTTATTGTCTCATGAAGCTTCTTGGTTAACAAAAAAAAACTGCAGAATTTTAAATTTAATAAGAACTTCCTCACCTGTATGCTTAATGTTCCTACATTCCAGCCCTTTCCCTCATATCTGAGGGGAACAATAAAGCCTAGGATTTCTTTTTCTCAAAGCAACCCACTTGATACCAGTGTCTTTTAATTATAACCAAAGCTAACCATTTTTGGCTTTATAACTAACATTTCCACAGTTGTCACCTCACACCCGTCTTCCCTGTCACTGTTCACTGCCCTCAACCACCAGGAAAACCATCTCTTTTGAGCACAGGGATTCCCGTTTTTTGTTTTTCTTCCCTTTTACCTCACTAGTCTCAACATGGTGCCTAACAAACAGAAGTAGCTCAATAAATATTGGTTGATGGAAGAGAAATGACTCTGGGTGGTGAACACACAATGTGATATATAGATGATGTATTACAGAATCGTAAACCTTAAAATCTATGTAACTTTGCTAACAATTATCACCCCAATAAACTTTAATTTAAAAAAGAAAAAATTGTTGATGGAAGTTAAGGACGAGAACTGGACATACTGTGCAAAGCACCTATCTATCTTCACACAAGGAACAGAGACAAAACATTCAGGAGAGAGGCAGCTCTCAGTTACTTTTCCAGAGTTTTCCCCAGCCCAACAGAGCAGCTGAGAGTCTCAAGACTCCCTATGTCACAGAAGTAAAGTAGTTGTGCAAAAGAGGCTTTTGCAGCACATGCTGTAAGAGATCAGGGAGTCAGCACCATAGGGTTCCATCTAGGAACTGTGTTGATTTCCCCTGGGGAGCAAAGTACATGTGACAGTTTTTGTGCATGGGGAAGCCTGGGGTGAATCAATAACATTCTTAAAACATTCTGAAACACTATCTGCACGTTGCCTTCAGTCTAAGTCTGCTTCTAACAATCCTAGCCAGACAGAGTTTTTATTTCTTTAGCAGCCTCCAAATTACATTAAAACCAGGTTTGCCAAAAATTAACTTACTTATGGGAGAAAAAAGCACCCACTTCGATCTTCCACAAGACATGACATTCAAAATCTACACTTCTTCAACCTGCCAAGTATCAACTATTGTTTGGTATAAATGTCTACTATTTCTCTCACACCATCGTTGGCCTACCTTTAAAAAGTCCTTTTTACCAAAAGTGACCAGAGAACACAAACTATTGAGGCCAATGATTTCTACTGACAAAAGCAGTGACCACTGGACAAGACCTGTGTCTTGTCGATGACCTACAACTTACAGTGCTTAAGAAATTATGAAACCTCATTTTCTCAGGCCAAATGTAGCTAGACCTGTGGTCAAGGACCCTGTTCTGCCCGTTTCCCAGAGGGAGTCGGCAGCACTGTTATCAACCCACGGAAGAGAGCCAGCTCCGCTCTAACTCCTCCATAAAGGGAGCCTTTCTCTTTCCTCGCTATCTTGTATTTAAAAAACAAACCATAGCTTGTTAAAAGTAGTAAAAGTTTGATTCAAAGTAACATGGAAAACTCAGGAAAGCAATGGTTTGTAACTAAATTAATATACTAAACCTTTCTTTTTATCCATAAGTGATTATTTGACTTGCTTGAAATTAAAAAACTTCATCTTTTTAAACCAATCAGCAGCCACATGTAGGTGGCTCCAGTTTACCTAAAGAGACACAGGAAAATGACTATTAAAAAGTATAACTGGTGAAGCTGTAGAACGGGTATAAGGTCATGACACTATTCTCGCTATTTCTGTGTGTTAAAAACTCCATGTTAAAAAGGCATAATGTATTAAAAATCTTTTTTAATGTAAACTTACGCCAAGTGAAAAAAAATTGCATGTATTTCAACCTCTTCTGTTGCCTCAGATCAAAGTCAAGGTCCAAACAGCACTTTTCTTCACTATTCTTTTTATCCTCTTTCCAGGTCCTTATGGGTACCCATTAAAAGATGCCAATGGGAAAAACCACGTTACTTAAGTAAAATGGTGTTGAAAACAATCCAGGCAAGATATTAGTGTTTTAAATAGGGGTGACCGGTTAGGTCAGTTGGTTAGTGTGGTACTGATAACACCAAGGTTGCCGGTTCGATCCCCGCATGGGCCACTGTGAGCTGCACCCTCCCTAACAGTCAACTATGCCATTGTAGCATGAAAGGAATGTGCAACCAATGACCATGGCTGTTCCCCCAACAAAAAATTTAATAAAAGAAAAAGTTCAATAAATAAAAAAAATTTTTCAATAGAGACTTTTGGAACATTCTTGAGTTTTGACCTCAAGAGCTCAGAATCGAATTGTATATAAGATTAGTGTTTCAAGGGAAATCACTGTATAATGTTCCTTGACATAACACAAAAGGACCAACAAATCCAACTTAGGGTATGTGAGTGGCTCTGTACCTGCTTTGTGGGTCTATAACTGGTTTGTCCAAAACCTTTACCTCTCCCCGCAACGCCCAATTAGATTCATCAATAAAATGTATTATACCAAAAGGCCTATGGACTTAAAACAATCGTAATGGAGCTAAAATTCAATGTTAAAGTATCTTTTACAATGTGACTTTGCACTACTTTATGGGAGAGGGGACTGACTACATTTTTCCAGCTGCAGTTTGAGAGAATTGCAAAGCAACAGGTATCGACATTGTCCTCATGAATATTACAGCCAACATAGTTCTGATTTTTAAGTGTGGTTAGTTTTTGAATAGACAAACATCCAACTCTGGCTTCCTGGGGCAGCGAGCTCCACAGGTTGTTTCACCACTCTATTAAACCTGATTTTTATTGGCTCTTAAATCAAAGCCTTTACAATTGAGCCTGGAGGCTTACAGTAACATAAAGCGGAATGGTGAGAAGTCTTGAAAATCTGCTAGAGGAACAATTTTAGACCCAATGAGGCGTGTGCAGGCCTAGCAAATCCTCAAGGACTAGCACAGCTTGGAACCACCGCAAGTACGCTGGAAGTGATTCCTCGGCTGATCCAGGAAAATCCCAATGCTCCCGATGACCCCTCACCTGATTGAACTCCTCGTCGGCGTATATATCAATCAAGTCCACTCCTTCTGACATGGCTCCGGAAAGCAGATCGCGGGCCCGGAGAACGGACAAAGTAAGAAAGATGCCACTGCGGAGAGAGACAGGAGTTAGATGGCATGAGGGTCTCGGGTTGGAAGAAGGGCAATGGTTGTCAACCTCCCGTCTCCAGAGACGCAGCCTCGCCGGCAGCCCAAGCTCGGCCCCACCCGCTCCGCCCCGCCCCCGGCCTCGCGCCGCCCCTCGCTCTCCCAGGCAGCCGGGGCTCGCGGGGCTCGCTGCCCATCACCCTCGGGCCCGACCCGAGCTGTGCCGCTGCTGCCCGTGGCGCGACGGGAAAGCCCAGGCCTCTGTTCGTAGGAGCCCTCGCACAGCGCTGTGAAGAACGCCCGAGGCGAAGCCCGCAGCCCCAGCCCAACGCACCTGTCTAGGCCCCGGGGCGGCCCCGGCTAGAATCCCCGCGGGTCCCAGAGCCACAGCCGCTCCTGCTCCACATCCAAACCCAGTCCTCGCCCCCAACTAGGCCCGCCCCGCTCCCTCCCCACAGACCCGGCCCAGCGCCCTCGGCCCCCTCCCACAAAGGCCCGCGCCAACCTCCGCTGCCCCAAGCTCAACCGACCCCCTCCCCGCCGCAGCGCCGGCCCCGAGCCCTCTTCCGGCCCAGCCGGCCCCCGGCCGCGCGCCCCCGTTACC